>NC_059362.1:8849950-9200575 GCF_019703515.2 Myxocyprinus asiaticus | reverse complement strand
TGAATGGTTAGATGGTGAGAAAGCTAAAGAAACCCTGTGTGTTCATTAAGTAGCTTTAGATTAGCCAACTGCAATAAATGTTTAAAAATGAGGCATGAGGAGCTACATACTGTAGAAGAAATCATCTTGGTTGACCTCGGCTAAATTCATAACAATATAGTTGAAACTGAGGCTGACACATGTCAAAGAACAAATCAAAACAAAGCAAAGCAAATGTATTGTTAATATAGATAAGCTATCAGACGGTTTAATGGCTTCTCTCTTCTCTTTTTCTCTTTCAGATCATGTTGAGGCAGGGAGCGTGCTCGAACAAAGGGACTCTGTGTAAACAAACGAGCCATTGTACATTGCAATATTGTGCAGTTTGTATAGAAGAACACGCATAATAAATGTGGTCAAAGCTATGAAAAAATAAGCATCAACCACAACAGGGCCCTGAAACGTACAGGCCATAATAAGAAAATATCTGTTTGGCTAGTAATGTGAAATGCGATTTCACGGCTTTTTGGAATACTTTTGGAATACATTTTCTCTTCTACTGACCGCTAAACTACATAACTGACATTAGTTCAAATTACACTCTCTTGCAATCTCTTCTTCAAATGCAATAAAATAAGTTAAACTCAAATCTATATTTCAAGTCCATTTATTTATTTATTTGTTGTGTATGTGTTGAGTCTAGGTCATGATCACTCTGTCTGAATTAAGCAATGTAATGCTTAAAGTCATGCAGATAGGGGTCAGGAGCTTTAGTTAATGTTCTCATCAACCATCAGAATGGGGAAAAAATGTGATCTTAGTGATTTGGACCGTGGCATGATTGTTGGTGCCAGATGGGCTGGTTTGAGTATTTCTGTAACTGCTGATCTCTTGGGATTTTCACACACAACAGTCTCTAGAGTTTACTCCGAATGGTGCCAAAAACGTAAAAAAATCCAGTGAGCGGCAGTTCTGTGGATGGAAACGTCTCGTTGATAAGAGAGGTCAACAGTAAATGGCCAGACTGGTTCGAACTGACAAAAATCTATCGTAACTCAGATTACCACTCTGTACAATTGTGGTGAGAAGAATATAATCTCAGAATGCTATTCTGAGATGCGGGTTGGCGCTCTTTTGGGGGCACGAGGGGGACATACACAACATTAGGCAGGTGTTTTTTTTTTTGTTTTTTTTTCCAATTTGGAATGCCCAATTCCCAATGTGCTTTTAAGTCCTCGTGGTCACGTAGTGATTCGCCTCAGTCCAGGTGGTGGAGGACGAATCCCAGTTGCCTCCGCGTCTGAGATCGTCAACCCGCGCATCTTATCACGTGGCTTGTTGAGCGCGTTGCCACGGAGACATAGTGCGTGTGGAGGCTTCACGCCATCCACCGCGGCAACAACGCTCAACTCACCATGCACCCCACCGAGAACTGACCACATTATAGCGATCACGAGGAGGTTACCCCATGTGACTCTACACTCTCTAGCATCCGGGTCAGTTTGGTTGCTTAGGAGACCAGGCAGGAGTCACTCAGCACGCCTTGGGATTTGAACTAGCGAACTCCAGGGGTGGTAGCCAGCGTCTTTACCACTGAGCTACCCAGGCCCCTAGGCAGGTGGTTTTAATGTTGCGGCTGATAGGTGTATAGCCAGTTATGACAGAGATCCTGATAAAAAGTGAAATAATCGGGATCGGACGATCAGGTGACAAGAAGATTGTTGATCGGTATCGGCCGTAAAAATCCTGATCAGAGCATCCCTAGGTGACACTTCTAAAACTTTGAAGTGCATACATGGATGAAATCTGTCCTAAGGTGGTTCTTTACAATACTGGCAAGGAGTTAAAGTAAACGAGGGAGCTGAAAATGTCCAAGGAAATATGTGTTATGTGTAGACTTTATTCATTATTAAATACCTGTCGGGAAAAGCTAGTTATCAGCCTTCACTTAATATTCCATTATCAACTTCTGGTTTATCAGCTTTCTGGTTTAAGTGCTGCTCTCGTGTGTTATTCCTGCTCAGTTGCTTTACAACACAACACTAACACAAGTCTCAACTATCCTTACAATAAATTATCATGGTAACCAAAGTTTCCTCCAAATAACATAGACACTACTACAATAACTGTGGTAAACTGTGGTAACTTGGTATATGAGATGCAGAAAGCTTCTTACACTTTTTGAAGGAGATTAAGATTTTTACTGTGGAAGCAATAAGTGTAGAAACTATAGTATTCTTGGGGAAACTACAGTTACTAAGGGAATGTTTTGCACAAGCAAGCTGAGGGACCATTGTCTGTATGTGCTTGTTTGCTGTTGGTGTTGGGTTGTTGGGGCAATAATTGAATAATAATGAATGATAATGATGCCTTACCTGTTGAACTCATAGATGTCCTCTATGTTTCCAAACAGAGCACACACCTGTTCTGGCCCGATGGGAAGGTCTCCAGTGTCTATTATGTGAGCGAGGTAGTCCTGTAAAGAGAAAAGCAGTCATGTATACTCACTGGTAGACTGAGAGTGCAGTAACACTTTATTAGCTCAGATTGGAAACATTCATCTAATTTGTGACCATCATCTCCAAGATGCTGACAATATATCGGCCAATATTTGCATTTTAAATACAGGCATTGTTTAAGCTGAAATTGAAAGCAGTTTTTCCAATTCAAGGTGTGTACTATTTCTTTCTATCTATCTTTCTATTTTCTAATGTACCTTATGTTTTGATGCCAGATTTCACTTACAATCCAATCAAACTCTAGATTGGTATATCAGACAGACAGACAGACAGAGAGACAGATAGACAGATAGATAGACAGATAGATAGATAGATAAATCCATACAATCCTTTGAATGGATTATAAGTTGTTTTGGTTAAAAGCATCTGTAAAATACATAAATGTAAATGTACTATATGTTGTACAGCCTTATAATATCAGCCATAACATTAAAGTTAATTCTGGTTAGATTGGCATTGGTCAAAATGATCTAATTATCTAATAACTTGCTTCAACACATTGAGCCGTGGTGCTCATGTGGGCAATTTGAGTTCGAGGTGGCCAAAATAAATTGAAAATAACAACAACAACAACAATAATAGTAATCGCATCCCTGGTTCAATCTCATCCATTAAAGGAATAGTTCACCCAAAAATGAAAATTCTCTCATGATTTACTCACCCTTAAGCCATCCTAGATATGTATGCATTTTCTTCTTCAGCAGAACCGAAGTGAAGATTTTTATAAGAACATTTCAGCTCTTTTTTTTCCATACAATGAAAGTAAACAGGTGCCATCAGTCTGCTGTCTGTTTAACAGTCCAAAAGGCATATTTAGGCAGCATAAAAGTAATCCACACGACTCCAGTCAATCAGTTAATGTCTTCTGAAGCAAATCGATAGGTTTGTGTAAGAAACAAATCGATCATTAAAATGTTTTTAACTTCAAATCGTTACTTCCGGCCAGCACTGGGATGCTGTTTGAAATTACCTATAACTCTCACGTGACATTCGTTCCTCTGTTGTAAACAAAGTGCGCGCTTCCGACTTCTCGCATGAACGCGCCATTGTGCTTACGTCACACGCCATCGTGCTTACGTCACGCGCCATCTACGTGATGCATCGACTACTAGTAGGAAGCGTTTTTTTAAAGTTACATTTTCATTATCTATTTATTTTTTACACAAACATATTGATTTGCTTCAGAAGACATTAACTGATCGACTGGAGTCCTGTGGATTACTTTTATGCTGCCTAAATATGCCTTTTGGACCGTCAAACAGACAGCAGACTGATGGCACCCATTTACTTGCATTGGATGGACAAACAGAGCTGAGATGTTCTTATAAAAATCTTCACTTCGGTTCCACTGAGGAAAGAAAGACATACACATCTGGGATGGCTTAAAAGTGAGTCAATCATGAGAATATACATTTTTGGGTGAACTAACCCAAAGAATGCCAGTCACAACTATGCATGTGATGGTATTCGGTAATATGGTATATCATGGTAATTAACATGCACAATGTTGTAGTTGTGAGAACTAAAAATAATGTCAATAATTCTAGATAACCTTTTAGCCAAAATTTTAATTTTAATTTTTATTTTTTTCACCCAATTTGGTATGCCCAATACCCAGTGTGCTTTTTAAGTCCTCGTGGTCGCGTAGTGATTCGCCTCAATCCAGGTGACGGAGGATGAATCCCAGTTGACTCGCATCTGACCCGCACACCTTATCACGTGGCTTGTTGAGCACGTTGCCACGGAGACATAGCGCGTGTGGAGGCTTCACGCCATCCACCGCGGCATCCGCGCTCAACTCACCACGCGCACCACCGAGAACGAACCACATTATAGCGACCACGAGGAGGTTACCCCACGTGACTCTACCCTCCCTAGCAACTGGGCCAATTTGGTTGCTTACAAGACCTGGCTGGAGTCACTCAGCACGCCCTGTGATTCGAACTAGCGAACTCCAGGGGTGGTAGCCAGCATATTTTGCCACTGAGCTACCCAGGCCTTTTAGCCAAATTGTTTAGATTTTTTTTTCTGATTGCAAAGTAGTTTTTTTCCATCAACAAATCAAAATTCACAACACTGTGTGTACGCGGCATATATGACACATCTGATGTAAACAAAACCAACTTGAACGAGAAGCATGGCTGAAGGAAAAACATAGCCAACCCTTTATTCACCTTCTAAACATTTTAAGTCGTAATTGTGGAAGTATTTTGGGTTCCACAAAAATGCAGAGGGATTGTTGGTTGAAGAACCAAAATGTTCCCAATGGGAACACCTCCAGCATGTTCGCTCATTTGCGGCACAATCATTGTGCGTAATTCAGCAAGATAAAGGGAAGTTGTGACAGTTCTGCTCATTTTCCAAAACTGAGAGATAACACTCTAGCTAAGTAAAAACTAAGACGACCAAAAATGTGCATTGTTTTTCCATTTGCAGATAATGTGTAGCTTGCTTTCAAGTGACCTAAGAGTAGTTCGCTAAAACTCTGCTAGCTACACAGTAATGTTTACATCTTTTTTTTTTTTTTATTGTATATTATTTATTTTTTCGTGCAATTATTTCAATGTTTAATAACTTTTTTTTTAATGTTCAGGGTTCTTTTAAAAGTCCTTTATTATCTGTTAATTTAAAAGGCCAGTTTGGTATTGAAAAAAGTAATTAAACTAGTTATTAAACTAGTTGTTAACAATAAAGTTTGTTTATCTTTCAACCCATTTTTGTAATGTAATTCAATAACGTGATAATACCGTATACACTGATAAAAGCTTCAGCAATTATCATGATGTGAAAATTATCACATCCCTATCCACAAGTATGTAGAAAATGTAGTGGCTGCAATATGGCTTTATTTTTTCTGTATGCATTCACCATTTAACCACTCAGATCAGAGCAGACAACTGATACCACCTGCATCTCTTCATGTTGTGTCACTTTTTTCTGTACTCCATAACAAAAAGCGTATTAAAGACTGTCTAATATTTAATTTACAAATGCTATATGGGAGATAAAAGTAATTACATCATTGTAACAGTTAAAGGACAGGCAAGGAGGCGGCGAGAACCGGTTGAACAGTCAACATACATTTTAATAAGAAACTCAGCATAAACAAACATAAACAGACACACATGCAACATGGCCGCGTGCGTCTCTCTCTCTCTTGAACTGGCATCTCCGGCTCCCCTTTATCTCACTCTCCCGCTGATCAGCTGATTCAGCACTGGCCATGCACCCTCACGGCCCGGCCATGCCCTCCTCCTCGTCACAATCATTATGACTGACCTCAGCCCACTATAAGCCATGAAAAAGCACTTGTTTATTTTAAGCCCTGATTAGCAGTCGGCCCCATTCAGTGGCGGGTATATAAGTAGAGCGTACATCCCACATTCTTTTTTTCTGTGGAACACAAAAGGAGATATTAGGCAGGATGTTTGTCTCAGTCACCATTCACTTTCATTGCATAATTGTTCCATACAATCTATGTGAATGGTGACAAAGGCTGACATACTGCCTAATACCTCCTTTTGTTTTCTACAGAAGAAAAAAGCAATATGCAGATGGAACAACATGATGTTAATTTTTGGGTCAACTGTCCCTTTAATGTTATTTTTAAACGGATGAGGTCTTGCAGATCTCTTTTAAATACGCGACTGGCAGGCACTGAAGCCCTGGATGCAGACAGACACACTTCACTTCACAGCAGTCTCAGCGTAATCCTGACTCACACCGGAGTGAGGTCATGTGTGACTGAGGTATGTGGCCAAATTGGGCATTAATCATTCATTTACATAAACAGCATCCCAATTCAAACTTAGTTCTGAAGGCAAATATACTGCCAAGTTTAAATGAGGGCTAATGTCTGATAGATCTTTAAGAGCCTTGTTCTTTACTTGGATAAAGAGTATTTGGGCACTGATTGGTGTCCAACTGTCAGACAGGATGTAGGTTTACACTGTTACCTAAACAGCTTGAACTTAATGAAAAACATATACCATTGCCAAAGTAATTATAGGTTCACAGGCAACCTGGCAACCTCTTTGCCCTAATATGGTGTTGCATTAAATGCAAATGCATATTAATAGTGTTTGCCAAGGCAAGCATCAATATTAGACTACTATTTGAACAAATATAACATTCTGGCATGTAACTTGTCCTGCACCGTTTGTGTCGAGGCATAAAAGATACCTTAAATGCGGCTTGATGAGGACAGGTGTGCAATTACTTTTCTAAGCGAATAGACTTATGATTTTTGCATAGCAGATGTCAAATGGGTGACTTTTTTTTTTTATAGGCTTCTATTACAGAGTGCATTTAAATGCACACCAATATTCAGATAACTACACTGAAAAAAATTTTTATTTTGTGATGGAAGTAAATATATCAGAAAATACGTTGAATAAGTTGGTTTAAGCATGAACTTGAAAATATTAAGTAAATTCTACATTTGTACTTGAATTTAAACATTTGAAATTAATGTTCTAGCTTACAAGTAAATATTATTCATGATTGTTTGTTAACTTTACAATAAATCATCATGTATCAATCTTAAAGTAGAAAACCTTGTCATATTTATTCAACAATTTAAGTACATTTTACAGGTAATTTTAAGTTAATTTTACCTAACTGTTCTAACAGTGTTCCTAGCATGCACCAGGCTTACATAATTAATGAGTATGCATGGTTTTACTGTATGTACATCAGATTTGTAAGTTACTATATTAACTGAAATGTTTAAAGTTAAATTTACTCACTCACTTTAATCAATATGTCATGAAGTTAACTTGCAAATAAAAAAATAAATAAATCTTATTAGTCATTTTTTTCAGTGTACCAACAATTTGCTGATTAAAAACAAATCAGACAACAGCAAAATAAAAAAATAATTTTTTTTTTACACAAGACTTGAAATCATCAGATTATTCTCTGCTTTTGACGTCAAACAAACAGTTATGCTCGCAACACTTGCATACTGTACACTGTATATTAGGGCTGGGTATTGATACAGATTTCCTGATTCGATCTGATTACAAGCCCTCAATTCGATTCGATCATATTTAGTTAGACAATTTTATTTTTTTATGCAACACTATTGGATAAACTGGTCACAACGCCGGTTTCCATGCAATGTGAAATCGTAGTCAATTTTCATGTTTTATTACTCATTTTTGCAAACATTAACTGTTCAGAACAAGCGGCCTCTACTGTTAGATAGCAGCAATAACAACCTAGCCTGAATGCAATCTTTACATGATGCAGACTGCAAGCTGACCATCCCTGCCCTATGGAATGCATTCACAGCATTACAGAACAAAGGGTTAAAGTAGGAGGTGTTTCTGTCAGGTCTTCTGTTTTTGTTTGTCTAATTACTGTAAACTTCATAGTCTACTGGTAGTCGCCACCTATTAAGTAAAGACGCACACTGCAAAATATTGACATTTGTCTAAAGATGTTACTTCCAAATGACACCTGCAAATATTAATGCACAAATAAACACACCTCTTGAAAAGCAACTTGTGACTATAAAAAAGGATTTAAAATAAAGGACTTGTTATTCATGTAGTTAATCTTAAGAGAGCTGCTAACAGTACTGCAGTACTCAAAGTGACGTGTAATTCTAAGAAAATGCAGTTTCGGTGAATGCTTCAAAGTTGAAACCACTGCAATCTGCCACCATGTGTCTTACTTCCTGTTTAAGAAACCAGCACCAGAGCTCTCAATAACAAACAGGAAATGACATCTGAAAAAAAAAAAAAAAGCAGAATGCTTTGCCCTAAAAGGATAAAACATACCCAAAAGGATCTCAACAATGAGCAAACCAAGAATCTGTACTGTCATATTTTACAGGTATCATCATGCGGGAACTGAAAGACATCACTGTTACACAGCTGAGATGAAATAAAAGATTTGAGGCATGAGAAACCTCACAAGTTTCACATGACTTGAGGCAAACAGCAGTTCAAATACAAGAAAGTCATACTGAACAGGCACTGTATGAAACACCCAAGCAATGAAACAATGATTTTGCAGGAAAGGCTTGAATTCCCAAAAACACAATTCTCATATTTTTTGGTGTACCACAGGGATATGTAATAGGCCCACTTTCATTTTCAAATTCACACTAATGTGTGGGATTTCAGCTAATGAGAAACCTGTAAATGTTAATTAAGCCCAACATGAATGTCGACAGAAAGAAAACTAGCTTGCATTAAAATCCACAGAGAAATTAATCTAAGAAACAGAAAGATTTGACTGATCTATGGTGTTATAATATGACAGCAGTTACAGTGAGAAATCGTTTGCTAAGCTTATTTATTCTCTATCATACCTGACGTTAAAAGGAAAAATAAAAACTTCCTTGAAATAATGAATTCGGCACACAAGATTTGTGCTACAAATCAAAGTGAGCAATATTTAATTTACCTCAGGGCTGTAACATGCATGCCGCAGCTTTGTTTGTGTGTGTTCTTTAAACACACCTTTAAAGCTGAAGCTTCTTGCGCCACTAGCATGAACAACCCGAACTGAAAAAATAATGACTGTTTTTTAACAGGGTTCCTGATCACTACCCTCTTCTTCCACTGGTTGGCCAAATCAATTGTCCCGCCCAAATGTACATTATAGAGCGCAACAATGCCCGCCCACTTTTTCAGCCGTCTGGGTTCCAGAAGTATTTTCCCATTCATTCCTTCCATAGACTTTTTATTAAATCCTTCATAAAAGAGTTGTAAGCCATGAACCAAATCAACCAGCTCTGAGGTGAATCACAACATCACAAACTTTGTTTTGAGGCAAAAAATTATTTGAAAATCGGACATAAAAACAAAGGTACAAGGTACTTACCATCTTTCATGAGGGCACGGACTACAATCCCATGAAGCATCAGGAATGATGTCATTGAATACAAAATGATGGGAATATATAAAACTATTGATTTTAGGTTGTTGATTATAAGAATAGAAACACAATGTTTCACATTTATTGCAAAATATTCTAATATGTACAAATATACAAGTAGTTTAGGGCGAAAGGAGACCGACTCAATTACGTCATTCACAGTGTGTCATGGGAGCGTACGGTCGCTCTGAGGCACGTTTCATGAGTTTCTATTGGTTGAGCCAAATGTTACTGTGTCAGACTGGTCAGAATGCTAAAACAAACATGTTTTAATAGTGCCACTGTCTTTAGACTTTTGGGGAAATCAACCTATAAATGGCTTATTATATGTATAATATTTGAGCTTATTATAGTATTATAGTCTCTGCGGGGATAAGAGAAAGTATTTTAACATCAAAAAATGGCACACTTCAGCTTTAACATATGTTAGTATTTTTTTTGCACCTCATGACTGTTTGTAATCTCAATCTGAGCTGTGACATTGCATTGCACTTGGAGGACTCAATCGGCACAATCCAATTGTCAAACCTGACGTTACATAACATGATAATTCCAGTGTAATACATGTCTGACTGCTAACGAATCATAATACGCAATTCCTACACTTAATGGTAATGGATTCTTTTGAAGACAATTATTCAAGTGTTTTAACATAACATATAGTAGCAGGAGAATTAAGTATGAGGTATGAGATTTGAAGAGACCATTCTGATGGGTTTAAACACACGCCCACTTTGATTCTAGTGTCCTAAACTGATCTCATAATGGAATAATCAGCTTAAGTGAATAACAACTCAATAGTGAGACATACTTCAGTCAGTCTTAGTATTACCAGAGACATTCTAAGAGGAAGGAGACACTTGTAGAAAAACGAAAGGGAGAAATTGCAAACACAATTTGGTGATTGTAGGAAAAGAAGTCCTGCCTTTCTGTTAAAACAGCCAATCGTCTTTTTGATAAGCATCAGCTATTTTTTTATACTCTATGCATACACATTAGACCAATGTGATTAGAGGTAAAGAAGCAAAATAAGACAACTTGAATAAGATCCATAGCCTACATATAATTTAGCTACCCGGGGAGGTTAACATGATGGCCACCAAGTCAACTGACTTGCCTTAAAGGGACTCTGGTCACACTGAACTAGGATAATGAAAGCTACAGTACACTCATCATGCAATCATATGGGCACATGCTCTAGGCCTGGCTTACATTTAATCTTTACTGCTTCCAGAATGTCACTTTGCCCACTTTGTCAGCTGCCTTGGTTCCAGAAATATTTTTCCCATTCAGTTTTTACCCACAGGGACTTCATAAAATCCACCTTAAAAGAGTTCTAAGCCAGGAAACAAACGAACCAGCTCCGAGGTGAATCACAACATTAAAACTTTGATTTGGAGCAAAAAGTAGGCTATTTAAAAATTGGACAAAAAGACAAAGGCACAAGACTGTGTATTTGTCGTCTTTCATAAGGGAATGAAGTGCAATCCCATGAAGCATTAATAATGACATAATCGAATGAAAAATGATGGAAAAATACAAAACTATTGATATTAAGTTGCTGGTTATAAGTATATAAAGAATAGATTTTAATTTTATTGCAATATATTCAGATATAAACAAATATAATTAGTTTGAAAATGTAGGTAGTCTGACTAAGTTACACCATTCACAGTGCATCATGGTAGTGGGCGGTCGCTGCAGAGGACTTTTACCGTGCTTTAATTGCAGCGATTCTCTGATTGGAGGATTGTTTCCCTTAAGGATCATGAGTAGTTTAGATATTCACCAGGAATTACACTATGAAACACAATTTTTTAAAAACTAAGCTAATATAGCCATGACTGTGGCTTCAGCAGAAGCATATATCATATATATAAAAAACTGGCAGAGGAAAAAATTAATGGAATTTTTACCTCTGGAGCCAGACTGTTGCGCTCAATAGAGTTTCTCTTAAGTCAAAAGTAAACTTCCAAACAATGTATCTTTGTTCAGTTTGGAGGTACTGTAGATCACAATGGCTGCTTCCTTGAGTTTAGGTGTATGTTGACCGTACACTTTACTGTAGGGATCGTATGACAACAATACAATATTAAAAAAATAATAATTTCAGCCGTTTGACAATTTTCCCACTTAAAGGGCTAAAAACTTTTTCTGGCATAGCACACAGAAAATGTCTATACATTCTGACAGATATCACTGACATAGGGATGTCTCTGTGACATCCAAAAGTAGGATTTCGATGTAGGGGGCAGTCTAATTCAGTGGATAAGACTAGCTAAGTCTAGCAAATAACTCGCTAACTTTGCTTACAGCACCTTTATGAGAAGTTTCCTCGCAGTGTTTTTGTCTAATACTAGGATTAACAGATCAAGAAAAGAGATTCTGTCTGGACTGAGAAGTCCCTGGCAAGTTCTTGATCTGGCAGCAGGTCTGTGAAATAACTTTCACCTGAAGTGTCCTTTAGAGCTACAACGAGGGTTTACGCTTTATTTACATTTACCATTTAGTTAGCTTGGAGATTAACATTTGTTATCAACACTCTTGTTAACATTTCACATGCAATCAGACTCAATGTCCTGAACTTTTCTTGACAAGCTCCAAAGCTCCAGTAATCGGTCTTCCTTTCCAAAGAGTCCTTTTGGCGGCACTCCATCATGGCTGATCTGTGACTGCTCATTATTTGATTTAACAAAGTGTTCGTCTACCACAACATGTCAGGGAATTCTACCTGGTACCCATTACTAGCTTCTACCGCAATAGGGACGCAAACATCTATCTTCAATTTCTAAGTTGGATTTTGTGTCACAAAGTGTAGACATTCCTCATGTCTAAAACATGTAGCTCATGAATGATCTATGAAGACCTAACACAGAGTAATTTAAAGTAATTTTTAAACTTGGCTCGATTGCTTGGTCTGAATGTGAGTTTGATTCTATACCTCCCAACACCCGCTGATCTCTTTTCACTTTATATTTTTTGGCCCGATCCAGGGTACGTTTGCATCATCAATGCGAGTACCACAGTTAAGTAGAGACATCTGTTTACTACTGTAGGCCTTCTAGAGGTCTGCACGGGCATTAAAATAAAGCCTGAACCTGGCCCATCCCCAAGACCATGTGACTCGACCCGACCGGTACTGTCAAATTTTAAGCCCAAACCCAACATTTTAAGCCCAAGCCCAAACCTCACTCTTTATAATTTCTTCTCCAAGCAAGTAAATTTGTTGCAATAGGCTGTATTTTATTTAAGCATCGTAGGTAACATTTGTAATTGTATAGTAACAGTTAACAGTGTGAGCAGCCCCTAACTCGTTCGTTCACGCATGTCTGTGAGTGAGTATTTTTTCATTAATTCCGAACCTGACCTGAATCCGAAGTTATACATGAAAAACTAAAAACTGGGTCGGGGAGCAGACCTGTAAAGGTCTGGGTATACTTAGTTTTACTAAGATCTGGATTGGATCGCACCCTGTTGTCCGCGTTGCCTTTCATACTCTTTTAACAGCGAGGGAATACGAATGCGTTCAACGCATGTGAATTATGACTGTTTTGTGACACTCTTTTAGTACAGTCAACGACAGGCGCATGCACCAACAGTGCGTGTAGACAATGACTGTCCACATGTCGAGAAAATCTGGGCCGCAACCGAAGTATACTTTGGCCTTAAGGCCTATATACGTATACAGTAGGTACCTAATGAACAACTCAGGAGGAGAAGACACCAGTTTCAAGATATAATAATATTTGTTGCCATATCACCCAGCCCTACTAGATGCATGTTAAGATGCTAATTATACTTCACACCACAAGTTAGGGCCTATTGCCAACTGCGAACCATCCTGGAGTTCATATGAACCACATCCCAGACCATGCAGACTTAGGTGTAGTTCAATGATGCACACCCAAGTTCGTAAAACAACCTTCACACTAACCAAACGAACCAAACTTTGCAGTCAAAAGGAAAAGGTCTAACAAAAAACAGTATATAAAAACAATAAACTGCTGCAAACTAACATGGTTTCACATGTGTTATTGGTTTCACATCAAGAAGCTTGAGCGCAAGCAATTGTTTAACAAATTAAAGTTGAAAACTGGAAAGATTAAGGCTGATGCTGACCTCTACGATACTCCGCAGATCTCTCACATACATACGCTCCGTCTCAAGGATCTCCATGACCACCCGGTCAAGGTAGGTGAGCTCAGGGTTGGGTGCCATAGTTTTCGCAGCAAACGGAGAAAAAGTGTGTTGAGAGAAGCTGTTGATGTTGTCGTTTACAGCGTTGCTGCTATTTTGCCGGAGGAAGAGACTGGATGCCTGGTCCAGGTTAGTGTCCTGAGTCTTACTGGGGTCCCCAGCAGGGGTCAACTCCAGATCCACGCTATCCTCAGTGGGCACAGTGGATGGGATGCCTGAAAGGGGGACGTCGTCCCGAGAAGAACCTGATCCAGATGAAATGGTGGACACCAAACTTACGGGCCGCTGGATGTCAGAACAATCGGACAGCGTAGCAGTAGAGGCCCGGTCATTACTGCCAACAGAGGCAGTGGACAACCGAGGCGATTCTAAAGAAGAAACAGAAAAAGAGACAGATGAGAGAGAGTGATTTATCTGGTCATCACAAATAATCTCATTGCATTTCTCAAACTGAAACGACGTTTTGCTCATCACACAAGCAGTATTGCAGAGTTAATATCTTAAAGAACACTACTAAGTAAATTTTTCAGTAGCGGGGCAGTAGTTCAGGCGTTTTTAAAACAGTACTGTGCAATTTTTTTCAACAAGAAGAGGTGTAGCACGATAAAACACTTATCTTATATTTCGACTCACTTTTATAAATTATGATTTTATATATTTAAAAATATGTTGTCCCCCCTTAAATTGCTTTGATATTGTCCAACCCTCTCAAATATCTTCAATGTAATAAAGTTAGCTCCTTTTTATTAGTAGCTAATAGAGTAGCTTATTGTTTTTTCAAAAGGGTAGCTTGACTGTAGTTTTTATGGGTTGCTCATAGTTTGACAAGCTACAGTTTCGAAGTACCTTTCCAACACTGCGCACCAGTAGCCAAAAGAGAACACAATGTCATCTGTAAATGGTCACATACTCAGTGCTGCCCTCCTTTGCCATTACATCAACTTTTCCCCTTAGAATAATATCCTAGAAGCCATAAATTGTAATTGGACACACGGCGAGGATGTGTTCCTCTCAGCAAAAGAATAATGCGTTTATACATGACACATCAAGTTATTCCAACAAAACAATGCTACTGTACTCTTAACCTCTCAAACTTTAATTACTGTCATCTGGACACCCATATTACGAAATCTCAAATGACTCTGTAAGGAATTTGTGTGTCATTTTACTATTATGCAATAATCATTACATAAATGACACGTACAACATGGCTCATCAAAAGCCATGAGGATGATACACATTTTACTGAAACCTTAAATAAATAAATGGCACATAGGAATAGAAAAAAGGATTTTCAAAGAGAAACATACAGTAAGTGAAGTGCAAACACACAAGTATAAACTATAAATGCCATCTTATGTCAGAGACGGTGACGTAATTTAAATGGTCAGATACAGAGTATACAAAAGCATTGCTTCAAAACATTAATGTTTCCAGATGCACGTGGTAAATGTGACAGTAATCTAGACACATGTCTATTATAGCCTGTCTCGGAACTGTATGGCATCATTCTCCCATTAGGTTAAATCATGGTTACATCAGGCATTCACAATGGAATGGACAATCATCATAACTGGTAATTCTGTTTGTTGCGATTGGAAACAAGCATGTCTGTTGAAGATCTTTGGCATGCAAGTCTAAGTATTAAGATCATGAAGAGTACGATGCATCCCACCTGATTGAGTTATAATGCAAAGCACATTAAAATACCCTCTGACCACCAAGGGAATGGCCTGAACAGAATAGAACATAACAACAAAGACAACACTGAAAAAAGAAACTGATCATTTTGCATTACAGCAGTCTGTGGACATCTACCATATGTTGGCAATAAAAATGAAAAGATCTGTGGTAGGCTAATACTAAAGTTTTTAATATGTACCCCATTTGTGCTAATGAAATGTGATATGAAGGATTTATCATTAAACTCTAACAGTCACACATCTTCTCTTCAAAAGGTCTTTCTTAAGGTGCTAAATAAGATTTAGTATAAACTGTAAGTAGCCAGACAAAGACATACAAGCATTAAACCCATACTTGCGGAAAGCCGGTGTCTCCTGTTTACCCTTCAGTCTATAAAAGTAAACTCAAGGTCAGCAGTGTGACAGAGGGAGGAAACTCATTTGTCTGCTTCATTTCCATTTGAGCATTTTGAAAGTAAACACTTTCAACGGCACTGCCGTCTCCTGCCAGCCCAGCATGTTTACGCCTTGCGCTGGACTTTCACCTCTGTATCTCAAACCCGTTAGTAGGTGGTCAATGACACTGTGCGTTTAAAAATGAATACACCAATGGAAATGGACCAGCAATTACAAAATAAATGTACAAAGTCGTTAAAACAAAGACTGTGGCTTAATTTTTAAACCACAGTTTTTGAGCCATACTTCTTTTGCAAATGAATGTTCTATAGCTTGAGACTAATTAATATTTTCTGGAATGTATTATCTGGATGTTCGGATGCATCTGTGAATAATATTCTTGATAGGCTGAATTAATATAATATACTATAATAAACATATTTGTTTCAATACAGTAGTATCAATAGTTAGTTGTTAATTCTATGATCCTGCTTGACTTAAAGATAGGTCCTCTCTGACTATACATGATAGATTTCTTGTATATTTACACCTTTCATTCAGTAAATGTTTCTGTTGCATGAAATGCCAAAACTATCACACAAATTAAACAGCCTACCTAACATTTGTTTGTATCAAGGTATCGTTTCAGTATTCGCAAACAAGGTACCAGGTGTTGGTATCGCACTGAAGCAAAAATGTTGGTATTAAGCCAACCCTAACCTATGTAGACTGAATGTAGCTGCCTATGTAAAGAGTAGACAGCAAGGCAGAACAGAGCTAATCTCTGCCAGGAGTGTTCAACGGAGCTTGGGTCTACTATTTGCAATATTTAAATCATTTGGAGTCTGACCATAAAACATTATTGCAATATGAATTAAAGTGGTCCCACTGGACAGCTGAAAGTACTTTTACATTTTAGCAACCACATCTGGTTGAGGTTCCCAGAGAGGCCCCCATATAAACCAGTTGCTCACCAGTCGCCACCACATTAGTTTGGTTTTCAGAATGACTGGCCTCAGGTTACAATAGCACTATTATGAGTTCCAGACCACTACCATCACAAGCTGTTGGTGGACTAATGCCCTTAGACCTCAAGTCTTAGTTTGACGACAGAAGATTTGAGATGAAAGAATGATTGACAACATCATTGTGACTGAGGAAATCCCAGTTTCCTCAAATACTTTAGAACTGACCAAAACAAAATCAAACCACCAACCAAAACCCCTAAAGTCCTAGAGACTTTTAAAGAACCTTGAAGACTCTGAATTTGAAAGCAGTTTACTTAGAAACTACAATCTTGAAACCAATATGTTGAATACCTCCTTCTAAATGACTTGGGTTCAGTGAAGAAACCCCTTGTCAAGGGAGAGAAAAGCTCCTGGACTCACCAAACCATCGTGATAACCTCCAATTAAAGCCAGTGAAACGGCATCTCTCCTCCCAAATACTCCTAAGTGTAGCAACTTCCAGATTTGATTGAAGAACCATTCCCCAAGAGTTCTCCTTGTTATGGCCCAGAAAACTCATAGTTGTCATGCCTCCAGCTCACCAAGAGCTCTAGGCCATCAAGTTTCTCTCTTCTGTTGTCATACTCCTTTTTAGTTTCATCCAAGTCTTCCCCTAAAGGCTTCTGGGTGCTGACCAATACAACACAGGTACCGGCTCCTCCCATAACTGAAAGTCGACTGAGCTGAACGCACTGATTTCTGATACACACACTCTCACATGAACAAACAGAGAACACCTCTTTTCTTGAAGGAGGTAGAGCCTAATGGCTGTGCTTGGGTGTACTCATAAAACACTTGAGAAACCAGGTAGAGGTTTGTAGCTCAGAAAAGACCAAAGGAATGCAAAGGGAACCATGCATAATCTGTCCTGGTCTCTCCCTTCATAGTATGTTTGGCAAGGACAAGGATAGGCAGCTTGACTCAAAGAATACTAGATGACATGATTTTTTTTAGTGACCTTAGCTCTTATCTGAAGCTCTTATCTGAAGATCTTATCAGCCTGGGGTTTAAAATTTTGGAACTCATGAAAAACTTCACTCACATACTTGTGTTAAATGCATTCCAGTTTAATTTAGGCTACTAAATTTCTAGGCTATTTTAGATCAAACCAACACTGATACAATAAACCTGTAATTGAAGAAATAGGCAACCTACTCCTTCGTGATCACCCTGTTCCAAGTTTAAATGGTTTGGCTTGCTCTTCTAAACAAAACATTTTATTGACAAATTGCAATCCAATGAGTTCTAGGGGGAGCCAAAACATATATTATTTTGTTTGGGAAATGTTTAAAGAAAGAAGGTAATGCCGAAGATGCAGGCTGGCGAGTGGTGCATGTGATTTGGAAGACAACCCGAGTCAGGATCCGGCACTTTATTTCTAAGGCTGTTGATTTTACACATTCATTTTGTGCCACACCACACACCACACCACACCACAGTAATAAACGGAACAATTCATGCTTGAAGCCCCACCTCCATGTTTTTGCAAGTCTAAGTCAGCACAGGGCAGTAAGCACAACTCCAGCTTTAAGGAGCAGTCACACATACCTTCTCACGGCAAAATTTCACAGCCGAAATATAGTCTTCTCAGTGGGAATCCGCACGATCGTGAATTTTGCATGATGGACTTCCGGTGGTGAAGAATTTCCTCTTGAAGTGTTGACCAATAGGAAGTCGCTTGGTTTGGCAGTGACCTCTGTGTGGGGAGTGCTTCATACACAGCTACACTGAATATTCACAATGGACACTGATATCATTTTAGCAGTGAGTTTTTTTGTTTTTTTTACTTAAGTATCAATGAATATAAAGTGCTGCATTAAAAAAGGCTGCTTGACAATTATTGTTTTGCTGGTTTCACACATGCTCAAAGTCCACCCATGGCATCTTTGCCCACGGATTTGAGAAGGGTATGTGTGACCATGCGTTTACAGGCAACAAACTGCTGGACGGAACAAAGTGCAGGGGTCTCAAGACACATTTTTTGAAAGTTTCAAACTACATTTAACTCGACACAGCGTCCAAAAAAATTTGGTGTTTATGCCTGAAGACAACAAGTGAACCACGACACAACCAGTGACACACACCAAAAGCATCCATTGCATGTGTACAGATGGAACACAAGAACGCATCCTGTCAGTACATCTCTTAATTCTACCTTGGACAGATTTATTAACTTAATTGCAAAATTGATTGCTGTGAACCGTAGGCCAGTGATAGGCTTATATTCAATGATATGGCAATAAACCAAACAATATGTTGACTTCTAAAGCCACTTTTTGTATAAGTTTGTATCAATGCTTTACTCGTCTGCCACAATTATGTAATGTCTTTGAATTTTCTAAATTATTATATTTATTATAAATTATATTTATAATTATTTTGATTAATATTTATTGAATTATCTTTAATTGGGGGCCTTTTTCAGCCTATATTGATATATGTTGTTAGTTTGATTAATTAATCGACATATAATGTAATTAATTTAATTACAATTTTAAATCGATTCATAGCCCTAGTTATTTCCCAGTCACACCCCCTCTTCGTTTTTTTAAATGCTCCTTAAGCAAAATATTTATTAACATAATAATAATTAATTATTAACTTATTAAATAATAAGTCAATAAATATAAAAATAAGCAAATAAATAACAATAACCCACAATTCCTAATATTCCTAAAAACAAAAATCTATTTGATACTGATGGCATAATCTTAGTAGTCACTATTCAGTTTGTCACTGTGGGTTTGTCTTATATGTGCATTTTCTCATGGGTTACTTTTGTAGGAGGAAACGAACTATAAATGAGGTAAATAAAGTAACCTTTTTTCAATTTCACATAGCCTGATCTTAACTGCCAAAATGCATCATTATGCTCTGGAGTTCCTCATGCTGGACACATATCATTCACCTGTTGTGAGTTAAAAGTGCATGCTTTTTCCACATGCTAACCTTTCCCTAGAGCCAATGGGGGTAACAGATAAACGTCATAAGTAACCTATTACTGGCTTTGAACTGGCTAGCTGCCCCTAGGGGCATAAATGGCATTAGGACAATGTGTGGGTGGGGTTAGAAGGTCACTGCCATCCCACAGAAACTCAGAATTTGCCCAGTTCTGTTCATTCATGCTAGTTTTTACCATGCAAAATATACATGTTACAGTAGCCAAACAGCTTTAAATGTCTCAGGATCAAAAGTTTGATACTGTATGAATTTAAAAAAAAAAAGCTTGTGGGTGCGATGATGATGTTGGAATAAACTGAATAACTCTCAATGATCCTGACAATCAAAGACCAGTATCCTTTGGAAACTACACTTACAAATAACAGTGGTGGTCCCACGGTACAGTGATTGCATCTGATGGTAATACAGTGGTGCTTAGGACTGCCATGTATTGATGTAATCATGTAAAGTGCAGAGTGTAGATTGATGTGAAAAAAAATATTTAAAGCATTTTAGCATAAGGCTGCAACATAAAATGTGAAACAAATGAAGGGGCCTGAATACTTTCTGAATGCACTATATGTGACATTGGAAGTTTAAACTGCATAAATGCTCTTTTTGGACAGGGGAGGACGTTTTGAGTTTTGGGTGTTACAGTGTGTTTAAATAGTATATCAAGCTCTTATATTTTAAAAGATCAAGGCAAATTTGATTCCTCATACTATGACCTTTTGAATGTTATTAAATATAAATCCTTTAATTTGGGTTGTGTAATCCAGTATTCTGTTGTATAAGTGTCATAAAGACATTTGGGGACAAAACATTCATACAGCAATGGATTTGAGATTATGGCTCTGATGACGGGGGTGATACTGAGGATTAGGCTATCATGCCAGGTCCACTGTGAGCTGCCTTGCTCATTTATATCCAGCTGTCGCTATGCAATCTGGGATAAGTCAGTTTTGATGACAACATGTATGCCCACTGTATGCAAACAACTCTGACAACACACAATTACACAGATTCTCACTATTTTGACTATAAGCATCCTCATAACTCAAGGATGGTAATAAAGTAGTTTGTTTTTATAGGTGGATGTTTAAATTACACTCACAGATGGGGGCCTGGGTAGCTCAACGAGTAAATATGCTGACTACCACCCCTGGAGTCACGAGTTCGAATGACTGAATGACTCCAGCCAGGTCTCCTAAGCAACCAAATTGGCACGGTTGCTAGGGAGGGTAGAGTCACATGTAGGAATGCACTGATACCACTTTCAGTATCGGCTGATTCTGATCCTGATCCGATACCAGTGTTGTTTTTTTTGCATAATCAGTTTAGAATATCTTTACATTATTGAGTGGAACTATTTGGGAGTACTCTTTAATATGTAAAGAAACACAAACCTCTAACTACACATTATTTCAATATAAATGTATAGCTTATTAGGAAACACTATTATTAACTAGTATACTGGATAATGTAGCAGCAAAATTAACAGTGATTCCAGTCTTCAAGTCTTCAGTAGAAAAGAAACCAGTGTTTTATTTTTGCCTTTTTTTTTTTATCTTTTTTTTTTTTTATGTTTCAACTTGCATCTGGACCTTCTAACCCCACCCACACATTGTCCTAATGCCATTTATGCCCCTAGGGGCAGCTAGCCAGTTCAAAGCCAGTAATGAAGGATTCAGATCTCTCTTTTGTTCACTTTAGTTGAAAGATATCAGCTCACTTTTCATTCACATTTATTTTTTGGAACCCATTCAACATAAATATTATTATAATTTGTAAACAAATGATAATAATAATAATATATTATAATATTAATATATAGTAATACATCTCAATTGTACACCTTTAACTTTAGAACCATCTGGCTTTTATTTTGACATTCTGAACTCTCCAGGAAGTCCTGTATGTGTCTGATTGTAGGCAAGTTCACAGTAGTTTAATTCACTTATTCAGATTCTGGTAAAATGATTCTAAATGCATATTATAAGTGAACTGACCTATTGAGCATCTACATCTGAGATGTTGTTTGTGAGTAGCGCTCAAATATTGCGCACCGCTGTGAAGGCTAAAAATAGCTGCGATTGTGTGTGTAAACAGAGCAGCACCATTTACTGACGCGCTGGAGCTGCGTGTGCATTTTATATATTTACTTATAAAACAGCCTTTTGTGATTCACAGAGCTATCGCACGTCTTCAAGTGGCTTTGAATAAAATGCACGAGTCATATGAACTGCTTTAATGGTGTTTTTATGGTTCTTTTATGTCATTTTTTGAGCTTGATAGTAACAAACATGACTAACACACAGTATCGGATTTGGATCGGGCTCATCAGACCGATACCCGATCCGTTTAAAAACGTCAGTATCGGAGCTGATACTGCACCGATCCAGGTATCGGATCTAACTAGTCACATGGGGTAACCTCCTCGTGGTCGCTATAATGTGGTTCTTGCTCTCGGTGGGGCACGTGGTGAGTTGTGCGTGGATGCCGCGGAGAATAGCATGGGCCTCCACACGTGCTATGTCTCCACGGTAACGCACTTAACAAGCCACGTGATAAGAAGTGCGGATTGACGGTCTCAGACGTGGAGGCAACTGAGATTCGTTCTCCGCCACCTGGATTGAGGGGCGTCACTATGCCACCACAAGGACTTAAAGCGCATTGGGAATTGGGCATTCCAAATTGGAGAGAAAAAAAAATGACACTCACAGAGAACTTTATTAGGAACACTATGGTTCTAATAAGGTGCCCAACGTGGTCTTCTGCTGTTGTAGCATATCTGCTTAAAAGTTCGACGTGTTGTGCATTCTGAAATGCTATTCTGTTCACTGCAATTGTATAGAGGGATTATCTGAATTACCATAGACTTCCGTTAGTTCGAAGCAGTCTGGCCATTCTCTGTTTACTTTTCCCATCAACAAGGCGTTTCCGTCCCCAGAACTTCCACTCTCTGGATGTTTATGTTTTTGGCATCATTTTAAGTAAACTCTAGTGACTGTTGTGTGTGAAAATCCCAGGAGATCAGCAGTTACAGAAATACTCAAACCAGCCCGTCCGGCAGCAACAATCATGCCATGGTCGAAATCACTGAGATACAGATTTCCCCATTCTGATGGTTGATATGAACATTAACTGAAGCTCCTGACCTGTATCTGTATGATTTTATGCACTGTACTGCTGCCATACGATTGGCTGATTAGATAACCACATGGATGACTGTTGGTGCCAGATGGGCTGGTTTGAGTAGTTCTATAACTGCTGATCTCCTGGGATTTTCACACACAACAGTCTCTAGAATTTACTCAGAATGGTGCCAAAAACAAAAAAACATCCAGTGAGCTGCAGTTCTGCGGATGGAAACACCTTGTTGATGAGGGAAGTCAACAGTGAATAGCCAGACTGGTTCGAACTGACAAAGTCTACTGTAACTCAGATAACCGCTCTAAATTGTGGTGAGAAGAATGCTATTCTAGATGCGGGTTGGCGCTGTTTTGGCAGCTACACAATATTAGGCAGGTGGTTTTAATGCTGTGGCTGATCGGTGTATATACCTGAAACAGAGCTTCAGAGTTATGTTGTAATAAATAGTATTTTAAATAAAAATAGCACATAATAATAATATGTTTGAAATACAATAATATAATATTGTTTTGCAAGTTCTTAGGCCCCTCCTGAAAAAAACTAAATAAACGAGGAAAGATAGCCTGGGTAGCTCAGTGGTAAAAAACGCTGGCTACCACCCCTGGAGTTCGCTAGTACGCTAGTTCGAATCCCAGGGCGTGCTGAGTGATTCTAGCCAGGTCTCCTAAGCAACCAAATTGGCCTGGTTGCTAGGGAGGGTAGAGTCACATGGGGTAACCTCCTCGTGGTCGCTATAATGTGGTTTGTTCTTGGTGGGGCGCATGGTGAATTGAGCGTGGTTGCCGCGGTGGATGGCGTGAAGCCTCCACACGCGCTATGTCTCCGTGGCAACGCGCTCAACAAGCCACGTGATAAGATGCTCGGGTTGACTGTCTCAGATGCGGAGGCAACTGGGATTCGTCCTCCGCCACCTGGACTGAGGCGAATCACTACGCCACCACGAGGACTTAGAGCGCATTGGGAATTGGGCATTTCAAATTGGGAGGAAAAGGGGAAAAATACCCCCCCCCCCAAAAAAAAAAAAAAAAAAAAAAAAAGAACATACAGTACTGTGCAAAAGTCTTATAAGGCACATAAGATTCTTCAAAAAAACATTTGTCTTAAGATTATTATTTATATTTTCGGCTTTAGTGTGTCAATAGGAAATATACATTTTAGACTCCCAAACATTTATTTTGCAAATAGAATAGAATATAATAGAATAGAAGAACAGGGAGCCCTGCAACAGATATCATGGTCCCCACAGAGCCCCCCACTGAATACCGAGTCAGTCTGGGATTACACAAAGAGACAGAAGCAATTGAGACAGCTTAAATAGATAGAAGAACTGTGGCCAATTCTCCAAGAAACTTGGAACATCCTATCTGCCAACAACCAAGAAAAACGGTGTCCAGGTGTACCTAAGAGAATTGGTGCTGTTTTAAAGGCAAAGGTGGTCACACCAAATATTGATTTAACTTGTTTTATGTTTACTGGACTTTAATTGATAAATGAAAACTATTTATGGCATTATTTTTGAAGACATCCTCACTATGCAACATTTTTCTCAAGTGCCTAAAACTTTTGCACAGTACTGTATTTCAAATCAGCAATAAAATCTGACAACACTGGAATCATAAATTGTGCTTCTTTACCTAAAAAACGCTAAAAAAACGAAATTTTCCCAGCTTGTATAACTAATATGCATGCGCGATCTCGTGTTGATTGACAGGTGATGTCTGTATCTAAAAGGTGATTGGCTCTTTTACCTGTAAGGCAGGACTTTCTTTCTACATCCATTTACCACTGGGCTTTCCAATTTCTCCCATTCATTTTAATAGAAGTGGCCCGACTCTGCTAAAAAGTCTCTGATCTAGTGCAACAGAACTTTTCAGAGTAGTGCCATGTTTAATTTTTGATGGGAATGAAAAAAGGGCTTTGAGGGATAGGCTTATAGGCTGCGTCTGAAAGTATGCAAAACTCAGTTTGGCAATGTAGTAGGGCGAAATTCTGAAGTGCATATCCAATGGACACTTTACTATACCATAATGCCATGGTAGCTGAAGAGACGACATTCAAAACACTGGATTAAAAAAAATTAAAAAAAAGCAAAAATTGTGCTTGTTTAACAAAACCAGAGTAGACTATTTCCATGGTTGTTGTTACTATGTCATATATTCTGGACAATGAACAGTGCCCACATTCCTGATTGAAGTATGTCTGGAATGTTATTATACTAACCTGCATACCTAAAGAACACACTTTTTTACCGGTCGAAAAGTACATTCTTCATCAAATGCAGTACTGTACATACTGTGACAGTAGGTGATTTCGGACGCGGCTACTGTACTTCCTCACAGCCTCGTTTTCATTCCTGTCAAAAAATTAAATATGGCGCTACTCTGAATAAGGTTCATAGGATTTTTGCAATAGGTCTGTAAAAGATAACTCTACTCAGTTTTCCCTTTGTGTACAAGGTGTAGTAGGGGATGGATGGGTGGCTGAGGACAATCAATTTCTTGCAGCTAAGCAAGAGTTAAGCTGAGTATTTCCTCCAATATATCTTGGGGCAAAGGGGAATATATAATTGGAACTTGTCTGTGATACTGACTAGAGTGAAACTCCTTACAGTAATTCCTCAAATTCCAGGGGTGTGAATGGAGCCACAGTTGAGCAGGCATCTGCAGTGAAATAACACAGATTATGTGGACCTGGACACTCCCATCACAGGACTCCTCTGAAGTGACTCTTGCTAACCTGACTCAAAGCCCTCCCACAGGTTTCCAAAGCACAAAAAAAAAAAAAAACTCATTAGAGTCTATGTATTTTAGACTACTGCATTATTAAATGTCTTAAGAAAACATCAGAGCTTTTTAGGGTCTTATATTTTAATGAGCCAAGACGCTAAAATATTTTCCAATAAGCATAATGCAATAAGATATTGCTGTTATTGCATTGGATGTTGGAAAAAGTGCTCTGAACGTGTGAAATCAATACAAATGGAATGGCAGGGAAAATGTTGTTGTCTTCCTAGTCATCCATTGTGTTTGACATCAACAGAGTAAGTAATGCGTCAAACACTGTCATTCCAGTTGGATCGTTTCTGTCTCCCAGGACTGTATGTTTACAGTACTGGCCAAATGTGTACAAATACAACAAATGAATCAGTTGTTGTATTAATGTTGTATCAAATTATCCACATATATTTATACTCAATTAATTCAAATAGTCATGCCAGAGTAAAATGAACACTTCTTTGATTCTACTCAACTTTCGTGCTATTTAATAGTTTGGCCCTGACTATATGTGTATGTGTACTCTAAGTGCATGTCTTTTTCACAGTCTGTAAACTCTATAATAGGACAAACAGATGAATCACGACTTATATGTTATCTGATAATATGGTTAAGAGAACTATAATATTTAGAACATAGTCTCAGCTTAGACTGTTCACAGACTGTCTGATGCATACTGCACACAAATATAGCAAGTGGCACACAAAATTGCCAAAATGGTAAGCTCCAATCTGACTGGCTAGCTTCTGCAATTTACGGGAGTCAGGGAACTGCAACTGCCAAAAATTTGCAAGGTTCGTGGCCTCGACTCTTTGAACGATATTCAAGGGTTTGTTTGAAACAGCAAGACAATAGCAGCGTTTCCACTATCGGACCAAATGAGGGTGTGCTAGTGCGTGCCAGGGCCAGTTGCGTTCCCAATGTCACTTCCGGAGCTTCATCGTGCCTCCTCTGGGATTTCTCGGGGCCAACGGCCAATGGCCTTTGGCCCACCGATTAACCTTGGGCCAACTGGGGATTGAGGTGGGTTCTAATCAAAGGTGGAGTTTCGCCGAACTTTCCAGTTTGTATATCTAGCGGACAACGGTACAGGTTCGAGAAAACAAGGTTCCTTTTACAAATGTCCCAATGGACAAAGCGGTGCCCAAACAAATTACTTTCCATGGTTCAGTGAACTTTCATAGATGGTTTGCTGGGACGTCGTCCCGCTATTAGTGGAGAGACCACTTGGGAAACCATGGCAGTTACAGTCGGTAAGTTGTCAACACTAACTTATCTTGCTGTTTACATTTGATATAAACTCGATATTCTAGATAACTAGATAACATGACACCTCAGCTTGTGCTTCCCTCTTGCTTGTGAAATGGGAGGGTTGTGTGATGTTGGCAACGTAGTGGTGTATTAAGGGTGGGTTTTTGGGCAACGCTGCGGGGCTATTGGTCCGATGGTGGGAATGCAGATCGATTTAGGTCTCTCGCAGAGGTCTGAGGCTATTGGCCCCGGCTGGCCAGTTGACAGTCCTGGCTCGCACAGGCCCAATAATGGAAAAGTGGCTATTGAGATATCCCTGAGGACTAGGAATCTGCAAAGCTACATATTTTAAAAATCTACAAGTTTCTGGTTATTTATAGTTGACCGTACCCAGATCAGAGAACCTGGTCTCAAAGAATCACGTTACTATACCTACATTTTTGCTAAATTATTTTTACATGCCTCGTTGTACTTGTCGCTGCACTTTCCTGGTGAAATGTACACCAAAGGCACTGCAACATTGTCTTTTATACTCTTTCATACAAATCATGAGTAAAATGTCAGATTATCAGTTTATAAACACTAACTTTTTGCCATGTTTCTCTAAGAATGTTAAATGATGAAATTTAAACACTTTTCCGTATGACTTGTTAGGAGATACATTGATGTTTGCATAACCAACTATTTGCAAGCTTGTTCAAGCATTATTAAATTGCACAGTAGCTCAACTGAGCGTTGCACTTGCAATGCAAAGAAATGGGGTATGAGTTCTAAAGAGCACACGAGTAGAGATTTGAACAGATAGTGTCATAGAAGCACCACACAATGAAGTGCTTGCTTCAGCAATTCTGTTTTTCATGACAAATTAGCTTTTTATGACACTATCAGTTAGGTTTAGGTTTTAGGTTTAGGGTAGGAAGGTAGGTTTTGTTGATTTAAAACTCGCTAGAGCATTAACATTAAAAACCTGTTTGGGAGAAAATGTTTCTCGCTTTTAGCGCCACACAGTGGACATTTCATCTCGGATATCCCTTTGCAAAAATGTCACCACATAGGGCTTGGCGATAAAACGATATCGATATTTATCGATAAAAATACATCTTCGATATCGATGATAAACTTTTGAGTAATTTTCAATATTTAGCCTATGTTCTACATCTAGACGATTGGATCAGCTACGTGTCGCTAAAAAACGCAAGCAGTTAGGCAAAGTTATACACACAACTAGCTAACTAAATCACAGTGATTAATTTGAGCCTATTAGGAAGTATTAGCAGTTGATTATGACACCGGCAATGAGGCTCGGTAGCCGCTAGCTAGCAGCTAGCTATCCGGCTAATTTAACATTGTTGTGCACCGAACAAGACAGCACTGGCAATGCAATACAACAGCTATTGACTGAACACAACAAAAACAACTCCGACATCAACACCATTGCTGTTTATGTATGTACTATTTAGTTAAATGTTTTTTCATGATACATAACGCTGTTACAGGCAAGAAAGTGTTTCTTTTTCTTGTGATGTTTATTGGTGGTTGACAATCCAGCTTATGGTGCATTACCAACACCTACTGAGCTGGAGTGCGAAGCATCACATGAAAGTCTTTCAGTGGAGTCAAACGTCAGCTGAAGATGATGAAATTGGTGAGATTTCATCAAAAAGAGGTCACACACCGTATGTAGGATTTAATCCTAAACTGAGTGTACTTTAAAGTTAGCTTACCCTCTGGAGTTTACTTGTAAACAAACAAGTTATGTTTCATTATTGAATTCACTATTTCAGTAGTACCTGTCCCTTAATGTCATGTAAAGAAAAACAAACTTTGGTTTTACATAGTGGTCAGATGACAGACGGCCCTTTCCTGTGGACCGTGCAAGGGCGACCAGACTTTATGCCTGGAGGCAAAAGTCTGGCTATGTGTGACAATCCCTAGGCACATGCTTGTTGATACTGAAATGCATCTGTGATCAGATTTAGCAAATATGGCCTATTCCTACCGAAATACTGACTTGATAGGCTGCAAAACCCAAAGAAGGGTAATATTAGCATGCTCTCTCTTTTTCAATTCACCTCCTCATTTGCCTTTTTGCTTCACGCTGAATTTGTTGGCCTGTGAGCTGTGTTAGATGTCTGCCTCATCCTTAAAGCTCACTTTACTGCATACAGTGTAAATTGTACACTGTATCCTACGTCATATTTGTTACACAAACAGTATATGAAACAATCTGCAGTATGCAACAATAAATGGTTTTAAATCATGGTTTTAGCAGCATTCTACATTATTGTCCATGACCTCACTACATTGCATCACCTTGGAAATATATATATATATATATATATATATATATATATATATATATATATATATATATATATATATATATATATACACACACTTAAATTTAACCCATTTTTGTGTATAAATGGCATTACTGTTGGCACTCTGAGCAAATATTATATCAAGAGATTGGAGTAAACATCATGGGTGAACCACATCAAGTTCATACTGGAAATTCCCAATTCTGCACACTGTATTCTGTGATACAGTATTGCACACAGTGTACTATTGTTGTATACTACACATTTGGACAAATGTAGAAGGGCTAGTTTATTCACGTATTCCATGCAAGCAGAAAATGTGCATACAGTACTGTGCACAATCTACAGTATATACTGCATTCTGAATTTCTACTAGGAGCAGTATGGTAGTATGCCATTCCAAACATGCCCCAAGTGTTTGTTTAAGAAAGTCATACACTACCTGTATATTGGACACAGATGATCAGTATTAACAATAATTAAAACAGTTTGTCCTTTTGTATAGAAATGGCCATTGGAGGAGTCCAATCTGGCACAAGGGGTTTTGCCCTAAGATTTATGGAAAAATAGAGAAAATATATAAATAAGAAAATAAAAATATGAAAATATAATATGCTTAAAACATGCTTGTGTTGATTTATTATATCATCATCATCATTTTTTTTAAAAGCCCACACATAAGGTAAGACCTTTGAACTAAAATGAGTCTGCCAGCCCTGTTCTAATTAGGGCTGGGTAAAAATATCGATTTTCCGATGCATCGCGATATTCGTTTGAACAATCTCGAAATACGATTCTTAAATCCCAAGATCGATCTTTCACTTTATGTGGCAACCCTCTATAATGCAAGTAAATCACTCGCATGTGCAACCAAATCTCATGCTATGCGACTAAAAATGTCTATGATTAGCCACTGGTTAGTAAATGTTCAGATTTCACTCACCAATGATTGAGAAGTATAGTTGAGAACAAGTTATTAGCACAGAGGACCTTTCACTGAGTGTTGAGTGTAAAAGTTTGGTTTAATTCGTTCTTGTGTGTCCAAAGATGAGATCCACTTATATGTAATTGAACAATGTCTCTTTTAATACCCTTTCTGTTTTTTTAAACAGTTGCGATAAAGAAACCATGCATGTTTTCTCTCGTTTTACGCGCTCACTGGCTGATGCCGCTAGTCTTAAAGAAACAGTGCCGATTTAGCACGTGTCTACATACCAATGTAAATCCTTGTAAAAAGTACAAATTATGCAAGTAAACAAACAAAAAGTAACAAATATATATATATATATATATATATATATATATATATATATATATATATATATGCGCAACATAATATATGCAATTTCAAGACATTAAATGATAAAATAGACTGAATTTGAAAAAATTTCAAAAGCTAAAATGTGACCAATTTGATGAAAACAAATGATCAAATATAATTGGTAAAATCCATATTTTCGAATTGTACCTGGAAGGTTCCTTTATAATTAAGAGCATTGTAAGCAAAATGAACATTGTAACAGAAATGTACCCATATCAAATCGAGATCAGAATCAAATTGAGAGCTTGTGAATCGGAATCGTATTGAATCGGGAAATCTGTATTAATATCCAGCCCTAGTTCTAATGCGCCAGTAATCAAGCGGATACAGATCCATATATTTTGGAGGAATTGGCAGGTGACAACGGCTAAGCACCTTAAAATTAAGAAAGTGTGTTTTGGGGCCCTGGGTAGCTCAGCGAGTATTGATGCTGACTACCCCCCTGGAGTCGTGAGTTCGAATCCAGGGTGTGCTGAGTGACCCCAGCCAGGTCTCCTAAGCAAACAAATTGGCCCGGTTGCTAGGGAGGGTAGAGTCACATGGGGTAACCTCCTCGTGGTCATGATTAGTGGTTCTCGCTCTCAATGGGGCACGTGGTAAGTTGTGCGTGGATCGCAGAGTGTAGCATGAGCCTCCACATGCTGTGAGTCTCCGCGGTGTCATGCACAGCGAGCCACGTGATAAGATGCGCGGATTGACCGTCTCAGAAGCAACTGTGAATTGTCCTCCGCCACCCAGAGTGAGGTTAGTAACCGCGCCAGTAAGCAGTGGGAATTGGGCATGCCAGATTGGGGTGAAAATGGTATAATTGTTTTTTTTTTTTTAAAGTGTGTTGTGACTCCTGCAAATCTGAAATAAAAAGAGTTTAACTTGATTTCCTGTTTTAAACTACAGTATGAAAGACAACACAAATCCTAACACTTTCAGTTGTGCCTGTATTTTTACCTTTGTACCAGTGCAGCCCGGAATAAACTGATGGCGACAAGGTTACATTTTTGCCATGCATCAGTAGTGCACATCAGTCAGCTTTGCAAAAGAGATTCATTGTTGCTTAACAGAAACAGAGACAGCATTGTGTCTGCGGCAGAACATTACTGACTGGTCTGGAATGACCTAAATGACAACAGAACGCAATACATAACAGACAAGAATCTGGTCCCAAACTAAAACATCTAGTTGGCATCAAAACATGAATGGAAATGAAACTACAATACAGTTGCATTAAAAACACTGTCTTTTATCAATAAATGGGAAGCTGACGAAGAATATGTGTATGGACCTTTTTTTAATTAAAATCTTACAATAAAATTGATATTCATGTATAAGGGAAAGTGTATATCTTAGGTCGTATCATCATTTCTTGTATTTCACAATTTTTCCAACTGTGTGATAAATCTAAAAATATACCTAAAATATAGATTTTTCATTAATTGAACAATCCCAATATCGATTCTTAAAATCTCTAGATCCATCTTTTACTTTAAAGTTTACTTCAGTTTAGGTTATGTTGATTAGTACATCTGTTAAATAAATAGCATTCAAACTTCATAGTTTGGGCCATTAATTTGTTTTAATTAATATATTTATAAGGTACCAAGTTAGAAGGTTCCCTGTATAATTTACAGCATTAGCTGAGAGAGAATATCTTTCATATTTACACAAAATGAACATTTTAAGTGAAATATACCCAAATAAATGGGAGACAAATCAAATCATATCGAAATCGGAATCGAATCAAAAGCTTGCGAATCAGGATCTAATTGAATCGGTAAATCTGCATCGATACCCAGCCCTATTAAAAAGTACAAATGTTCCATGCTGCCTCTCAATTAAGATGAGGTCATAAAAGCTGCATGCACAATAACTATAAAATGCTGTTTAAAATGGAGTAGTAAAAACTAAACCTGAAAAACAAAAAATAATGTTCACACACCTTCATATAGGCTAGATTCTTTGCCTTTCAAATCGGTGACATCCAGGATGCCCAGGTGCACACAAGTCGCCGGTTGGAAAATCCTGCTTAACGTACTTAGGTGAGCCTACAGACAAACACCATCTCCTACTACACAGCTGACAAATCAACTGGACCCGTGTAAATCCACCTTACGATGTTTACAGCCTGGTCTTCTCTACTGCGCACACATAGAAATGAAAAAGTGACACACCTATTCAATTAGTAGGAGTTTAGCTGCAGCGTAGTGTCTGCCCCACCCCCTGTCACAACACATCACTCATGGCTCAGCTGTGCAGAAATGACAGCAACAAAACACACACACAGGCCCTAAGTCCCACGGCACGCTCATACAACCACAGCAAAGCATCGCAACAGCACAGAGGGAGAACTTCCTGCACACCTGAGACCTCATTAAGACTCTTTAACTGCATGTGAGAACATAACGCTAATGACAATAAAGTGTACTGTTGCACAACACATGATGCATTTGTATGTGTTTTGTGTTACAAAGACCTCTCAAGAGAACTGCCGAACAAAAAAAAAAACAAAGACTACTAGGAAGCAGAGTAAAAAATGTACAGGGGCTCAGGGAGCCCCACCAAAAGTTAAAAAAAAAAAAGCCCCTGAATTTCAACATTTTATTTTTGCTGCTGAAATTTCACATGGTTCATTAATATTCTTGACGCAATGTAACGCTTGCGAGCACCAGTCAGCTGCACGATTTCTACACAGTCATTTTGAATGAATCTTTTAAGTGAACGAATCATTCTGGTTCACCTCCATACACTGACTCACATTTCCCGTCCACTGACATTTCTCCCTTTCGAAGCCAATGAGCTCTAGTTTGAAGCGCGAGACTGCTTTGATGGCATTTAATGCCTGTAAAGACTGACTACAGCGTGAGCCAATAGCATTTGAGTGTGGGCTGTGTAGGAGCATATCATTGGTTTGACCCACTAAACTAATACACTGCTGCACTGAACGAGCGAGGATCAGGATCTGTTGACCGACTGAAGGAGAGGAGGAGGTATGTCGTTCGTTTACTCCGGCAATCCCGTTCAACAATGGTAGAAAGTGGCTGGATAAATTCTGAGTAAAAGTGACTGATGACATTACAGTGACATCAGGATGTAACTGAATCACTTTTTATTATAATTGTTTTTAGGCTAATAATGTTGTCTTTTTGTATAGTCATGCAGAGCAATTAGGATGCTTAAAAACTCTGATGCTGAATTTTAGTAGATTTGTAGATACGCAAATCTAAATAAAGTTTAATTAGACTTATTTATTAACTATGTGCTTTATTAATGGTTTAATGACTCACTCACAACACATAAATGAAGTTCATTTGTTGCCACCTGCTGGTTAAGGTGTGATTTACTAAAAAAGTGTCACTGAATGAATCAGTAAATGACAAACAGAGAAACATCATCTAGAGTTAATTCACTCTAGATTACATTTATTGTACTAATAGGGTTTTGTGGTATTTGATAAAACTTTAACCTATTAAAGTTGTGAAATGATTGATTCATGTTCTATAATTATTTTTTAATAATAAATGGATAACAAAAAGAAATGATTAGGACATACTGCCAAAACTTTATAAATGTTATTATAAAAAACTGACAATATTCTGAATTGTTTTGAATTAATATTAGCTGGCTAAATTATATTAAATCGATAGCTCTAATATGCATTACATGTATATTATATTTTTCTATGATTGGAAATAAAATGTGCCCTCAAAGGTCAAAAACAAAACAAAAAACTTCAAAACAGACTATTGATACAGCTCACAATATGCTAGGAAGCAAATAGCATTGAATCATTTACAGTATATGGCATATAAATAACAATGTTCCAGACAGGATCATGAACCGGTATATGACTCATATCCAAATGGTATGAATGACTAAATTGACTTGCTGTGATAAACTTCAGGGAATTATTTGTGAGATATACATCAATGTTTTCATGGCCCTCAAAAAAAGGGGCCACGGTGGGTCACCTGCTGCCCCTCCCCCATGATAGATCTGGCTTTAAACTAACCAGAGAAGACAGCAGGTAAGTTCTCTCCATTCACCTCCAACTAATCCAGCCTGTTAATCCATTTACTTGCTTTAGAAACAGCCCCAGGCCGGTGCACTCTCTACCGCACAGGACAGCAGGGCTCAAAACAAGCGTGCACTAGTGTTCACCCGCAATGAAGGGCAAACGTTTACAGTATAGAATGTTGTTAGGTGCCCCAGATAACTCACATGCAGCTGTTCCTGTACATTTTGAGGGTTTAAGATGTAGGAATATCCATATTTATTTTTCCAATATTTATTGCCAGCAAAATCATTGTGAATATATTGTGAATATTTTATAGGCTATATAGCCCAGCTAAAATGTGGATATCCATAACTGTTTTTAATCTTATAATTAATATGTATTTCTGGGAATGTTAGGATTCCTGCTAACATAATAACTCTAAAAATAAATCACTGATACAAATTCAAAAAGCATGCAAATAAAAAAATGGATGTAAAAATGTTCAGCAAGCATTCCTCATTTATTTTTTTAAATGAAAAAAAAGTATTTCGTTAATTATTATAGGCTGTTAGTATTTTTGCTGACATTACGTATATTACAATCCATCACTAGAACATGTCATATTCCATTTGCTGGACAAAGACGACAGAAACTTACATTTAGGTGACAAATCGCAGTCAACAGGAATAACTCGACACAAATAATGTTATTGGTGTGAACATTTCCACGCAATGCTCTGACACGATTCTTTAAACAGATTGTCATTTTAAGCACTGTCTGAAAGACAGGAAATGACATCATTCTTAGTGGTTTGGTGCAGGAAATGGCTGATTAAAATCATAGTCTCACTGTAACGATAAAGAGTAAATCTTAATTCCACCACACTGATGACAAGAAGATGAACACATATTTGCATATTTGTTCAGTGCTCATGCAAATAAAATTTAACACACACACACATGCACACACACACGCACTTTACATGAATAAGCAAATACCAAATGTATTCTGCTCCACACAACTTAGAAACACAAGCCCAGGCTGCATGGATTAATAATTAGAGGGAAGCATGTTTCCAACTTACTGTCATCACTCATTAAAGTGGAAGTTCCCTTTTTTTTCTCTTGCAGAACACTTTACATCCATTTCTATGTTTTCTGTATGGCTTTTTAATTTTTTAATTAGATATGGTAAAACAGCAAAGAACACTTAAAGTAATAGTTCACCCAAAAATGAAAATTCTCTCATCATTTCCTCGCCCTCATGCCATCCCAGATATGTATGATTTTCTTTCTTCTGCTGAACACAAACAAATATTTTTAGAAGAATATCTCATTTATCTCAACTATTCATTTTGACAGCAGGGCTTGCAGAGCAAGAGGATTAGGCATAGCTCAGATGCCTTCAAAAAAAATTGTTGGACTAACTAGAAAAACTTCAAGGGTGTCGAAATACCTGCATACTTGTGTAAAAAGTGTCAATTTTAAGTTTATGAAGGCATATTATGGCATTTGAATCAGAGACAGATAGGCCTATAAAACAACATGAAGTATTGTGGAAATATCTAGAACAAGGTCGATCTTGATCCAAAATCCTAAGTGCTGTTAAGTGCTGCATAACAGGAGTGAGATATTGCTTAAATATAACACTATTACTATTGATTTATTATTAGTAGTAATAGTAGTAGTATTACAAAATAATGTTACATAGCGATACAGTAGTGATATATTTCTATCATACTTTTTTCTATTTAAATTGAGCTTTTATTTTGGCAGAAGCTTTTATTTTGAAGTCCTTTCCGTTTCTTTGTGTTTTTGACGGTAGCTTCTCACCTCTGGAAAAGCAGGTCGCTACGTGACCCAACGTGATTATGAAACCGCAAAAGGCTGCTATTTAATTAAATATATATGTAGTCTGTATGTGCCTCATGCTACAAAGTGAACTGGTGCTCTGCTCACTGTCATCTGCTACAAACAAGGTGTGCGATGCTAATGATGGTGTTTTCCATGTATGAGCCGAGGAGCTCTAAAACTTATGAGCAGACATTCACTTTAAAGCGTGCAGCACATTCAAACTACATATTTATCTCATTAAATCACAACAATCACACTAGGACATAACATTTGTACGACAGATGTTTTCGGTTTTTGCTATCTGAGCATTTTTACAAGCACAAGTACATGAGCGCAATATCAGACCTGATTCCGATACCAGTATTGGTATTGGGACATCCCTACTAATAAGCATAAAACCAGATAGCATTGCATTGCAAATGAAAATCGAATGAAATTTAAAATGCTGGAAAAAATATAAAATGGTTGATTTAAAGTTGTTGATTTTTATCAATATATTTAAAGTAATTTATAAATAGTTTGAGAGTTCTTCACCAGGAATTCCACTATTTAACAAGGTTTTAACAAATGAAGTTGAACCAGCAGAGACTGATAGCTTCAGCTGAAGCATATACCATAGATTAACAACCTCTGAGTTCACGTTAGGTCTGTCTTTAAAGGTTTATAAGTTATCATTAATATTCAATTCCCCTATGGAAAAATGAATGGGATTTTTACTTCCAGGACAAGTGCAGAAAATGCTAAAAATGCCACAGATTCTGTCTGGGTCTGCTTATAACTGTATAAACTCATGGCCAACTAAACAATAAGAGTCTGTCTGAATATAATTTTCTGATGACAGCTTCATATTGAGTTTTGTGAGCCTATCATAAATTCTCTGAAAATCTCTTGAGCTTCAATTTGAACTCAATCCACCTGTCAAACTTAAGAACATACCTACTGACTCATGTTCACTGCCAAATAAAACCCCTGCCAACACAGAAGACACTGAAATAGATTCATGATTCTTGTAGCCTGTAGTCTGAGGTTGCGTGCTGAAGACTTTTCAAACAATGAAATTCTTTTCTTCAAAATGAGACATTCCTGTGGCCTATCACCACAGCTCACACATTCATTACAAGCCTCTAGACGTGTCTCAGTACCAGAAATGTTTTTCCATATAATAAGTGTTTGGACCTTTCCATCACTTTCAAAAGCACTTATCACATTTCATTGAGTTTCACACACGTAAATCAACAACACACTTTTCGCTTAATTTTCAAGGTGCACAGAGTGATTTTTTTTACTTAAATATAATGGTTCCCGAATATGAATTCTTCAACAACTGTGGATGCAACACTGTGCTAAAATACTGTGCTAAAAAGTTTTTCCTGCACTGCAACACCACCACTCAAATATGCAGCGCCAAACATACAGCGTGACCAATGTAGTCCGATTCCTAAAATAATGACTCTTATGAGCCGGTTCTTTTGAATTTACAGCGAAAAATACAGCGTGACCAAACTTGGACTAGACTTGTTAAGCTGTATTATTCACTGTAGACTGAAAAGAACCGGCTCATAAGAGTCATTCGTTCGGGAGTTGGACTACACTGGTCATGCAGTATTATTGGCTGTAGATTCAAATGAATCGGCTCAGAAGAGTCACTCGTTTGGGAGTTGGACTACACTGGTCACGCTGTATTATTGGCTGTAGATTCAGATGAATCGGCTCAAAAGAGTCACTCGTTTGGGAGTTGGACTAAACTGCTCAAGCTGTATTATTAACTGTAGATTCAAAAGAACCTGCTCATAAGAGTCATTCCTGTAGGAGTTGGACTACACTGGTCATGCTGTATTATTTGCTGTAGATTCAAAAGAACCGGCTCATAAGAGTCACTCGTGTGGGAGTTGGACTACACTGGTCATGCTGTATTATTGGCTGTAGATTCAAAAGAACCTGCTCATAAGAGTCATTCGTTTGGGAGTTGGACTAAACTGGTCATGCTGTATTATTAACTGTAGATTCAAAAGAACCGGCTCATAAGAGTCATTCGTTTGGGAGCTGGACTACACTGGTCATGCTGTATTATTAACTGTAGATTCAAAAGAACCGGCTCATAAGAGTCATTCGTGTGGGAGTTGGACTACACTGGTCGTGCTGTATTATTCGCTTTAGATTCAAAAGAACCAGCTCATAAGAGTCATTCGTTTGGGAGCTGGACGACACTGGTCATGCTGTATTATTAACTGTAGATTCATAAGAACCTGCTCATAAGAATCATTCGTGTGGGAGTTGGACTACACTGGTCATGCTGTATTATTGGCTGTAGATTCAAAAGAACCTGCTCATAAGAGTCATTTGTGTGGGAGTTGGACTACACTGGTCATGCTCTATTATTCACTGAAGATCTTTTGAATCTACAGCAAATAATACAGCATGACCAGTGCAGTCCAACACCCACAGTGTTTAGTAAATCTGTTTTAAAATAATATTTTTTGCAATTCTGTTTGGTTTCACTATAGTGTCACAGAAATTTTGAAATTCTGTGAGAATTTAAAACACACACAGTACATGCAGTTTGAGAGGTGAGAACTTACCTTCACCCATTGGGACGTCATGGGCTGTGCTGTGGGATTTCTCTGGCATGGCACAGAGGCCTCAAACCTGTGAATCACAGTAAAAGATCATGAGAACATGAGCTCTGTCAACTCTCATAACACAACATCTGCCAAAACTGTAAACTTCATGTGATTTCTTAACTGGACCTATGAAATCATGGTTTTATCATTTGTGACTAGTCTGGACACAGTAAATGCAGACAAATGTATTTTCACAGCTGGCAAACTTGAAAAAGACAGACACACAGTCTTTCCAACACTATCTTTTGGTTGCTTACATATATCGTTTGGCTGTCAAAATAATTTGTGATTTATTTGAGTTTGAGGTTTAAAAAGAATAGGGAACTATGTAAAATCTTACAGAATACTACAAACCATTAAAGCAATAGTTCATACAAAAATGAAAACTCTGTCATCATATAGGCTACTCATCCTCATTTTGTTGTTCAAAGGAGAGGTTTAGCAGTACGTCTGAGTGCCTTTCTTCCACACATTTAAAGTGAATAAAAGTGGAGACCAGGTGCAGTTAAGCTCCAAAATAACAAAAAAAGTACCATAAATGTATCATAAAAGTAGTTCATAGGCTATAGACTATATTACAAGTCTTCTGAAGCCATACGATGACTTTGTGTGAGGATCAGATTGAAAGTTAAATTGTTGTTAAAGGTGCACTCATCATTTTTTCCTCATTAAAAAAGTGTAACTCCTAAAGACATGTATTGTAATTTTGCAATATATGTAGGAAATCATGAGCACTCACATTCAAATGAAGACACCAGTCATCTCATTAACCTTATAAAAGCTGTTTTATTCTACATGGAGAGGGTCCGCACATGGGGGCTGCCATGTTAGAATCACATGACCAGCCATTAGGAACCCAGTTTAAGTCTTCATGTCGCAAAACCTAATATAACAACCCTTCGCACAACAAAAGATGGAAAAAAACAATAAATCCGATCTGACCGTTCAGACTGAGACGCATTAACAAAAACCTACGAATGTGGTGTGGATCAGGCTTGTAAAAATCAGGCCCCGTATTGACAAATATTTTTATCTCACCACTAGGGGTTCTCCAAAGAGTTCCTAGTTAAGAGTTTTTGCTTAAAACCTATTCACAAAACTGCTAAGAGCAAGTTTTACTAAGGAAATCTTAATGTAAGAGCAAGGCGGAGTTGACCTCGTTGCTATGGATGACGTCTAGTTTTATGAGCGTGGTCTTTTAAATTGCCCAAAGTGATTGGTAGACACAAGGAGCGCAACTTGTCCGCAAATGGTGGGTGGATGGATGGATGGATGGATGGATGGGTGGATGGATGTTTTTCTCTGCAGCAAGCGCGGATCCACAGGAAATCAAGTGCTATGAATTGTTGGACGCTGTGCGGTCTGAAGAGGGCATATATAGTTTGATAGATGATTCTGCTGACAGATGACAAAAATTCCCAACTCATCCATGCTACAAAGTTTCATTCAGATGTGGCCATGGAGCGCAGAGTTGTCAAAACCTTTATCTCCGGTGTAATTGGGTTGTTTCGATTCGTGGAATAGGTAACTGCATCTCTAACTAAGTTTACAAAAATAAAAACACCCTCACGATTCAGGTGATACCTTTTTAAACAGTCAATGTCAAGGTATAATATTCTAATATATTGTTTTTAATGTGGACTGACGGCAACAGCCATGCTTCAGATTGTATATGAGTCCCTCTTAAGGAGTTAGAAGTCCTCAGGATGACTTCTAAGCTGTTGTGGGTTTAGAAACTACCTTTACCGTTAAAATGCTTTATGAATTACTCTTGATGAAAATTGTACAAGTCCTAAATTTAGGAGTGACATGGCCCTAAATTTCCACGTTAGGAGCTAATTTTAGCCTTAAGATTTTTTGTGAATATGGGCCCAGATTATATGTTTTAATCATGTTCAGACTAGACCAGTCAGTTAGGCCAAAAAACATTATTTTTCTGCCTGTTTGAAATGGAACATAGCCTTTGTTTTCTGGACTTTTTGTTCAAATTCTTCCAGCTGGGTCACTTGTATACACCTTTCATTGATTACATAAAGTAAAGCATTAAATGTAGCAAAAGAGAGCACGTGTCATGAACCCTTTGTTGCACCTATGAAAATAAATCCATTTCCTCTGCCTCAGGACAGGACATAAAACTAAAGGAACATAGGATCCCACACCCAGACACCGTTTCCTTAGAAACTAATGATCCTGCCAACCAATATAACCTGTCATTTATCCTTTTGTGTGGTCCTTTGTTTGACCTGTGCAGCCGTGGTCTTCAGTCAGCAAATGTATTTATGCACTGATTGCCAAAATGTGCTTCAGGCATATGGAAGTGATAGAACATAGACATGACAGGCATGATCAAATGTTTTTCAAAACACAATCTGGGGGAAAACGTAAATATAGTTAACAATTAAACATATTTCTGACATACTATATAAAAAAATATAATTATACTGTATTTCTCTTTTCCACCAGTTTACCCAGAAGTGACAATTTTGTTCTCTTAAACACATGGGACAGAAAAGTGACATAATTCACAAATTGTTTTAGCGATATTCCAATTTTTCACATAAATTAAATTGGCAACTTGGATGGAAACCGACTACTGTCCAAATGAATACCTTGCCAAGAGGGTAATTTTGACTAAGAAGTGCATTTGATTATTCACCCGCACAGTCACATTACATATGTGCGCTTATCAGTCAGACAGCACATGGGTACTACATTTTATATTCAGTACTATCATACTGTTAAACTCACCATGCAACAGGATGTCAGACTTTTAGTTTACATTAGAGCTGTAAACCATGATTCTGTCCTTGCTACAGCTAATATTTGCAAATGGTATAAGGGAAAAGACATTTTCATTCTAGAGAACATTTTGATGGATACAAATTTGTCATTAATAGTTTTGGTCTGTTTTCCATGAAGCTTAACACAAAAGATTAAAAGGGATGTAATGAATATTCCGCACATCATAGTCCTTACCAACACTCACCATGCTGATATGAATGTCACGGTGACATGCTCAAACAGTGCTTTTTCTTCTTTTAGCTTCAAGATTGTTCAGGAAGCAATGAGTGAGTTGATTGCTTTAAAGGGGTCATATCATGAAAAATAGGATTTGTCTTGTTCTTTTAAATTAACACTCGGGCCTGGGTAGCTCAGCGAGTACTGACGGTGACTACCACCCCTGGAGTCGTGAATTCAAATCCAGGGTGTGTTGAGTGACCCCAGCCAGGTCTCCTAAGCAACCAAATTGGCCCGGTTGCTAGGGAGGGTAGAGTCACATGGGGTAACCTCCTTGTGGTCGCGATTAGTGGTTCTCGCTCTCAATGGGGTGTCTGGTAAGTTGCGCGTGGATCGTGGAGAGTAGCTTGAGCCTCCACATGCTGTGAGTCTCCGTGGTGTCATGCACAGCGAGCCACGTGATAAGATGTGCGGATTGAATATCTCAGAAGCGGAGGCAACTGAGACTTGTCCTCCGCCACCCGGATTGAGGTGAGCAACCGCGCCACCACGAGGACATACTAAGTAGTGGGAATTGGGCATTCCAAATTGGGAGAAAAGGGGATAAAAAAATTAAATAAAAAAAAATTAACCCTAGAATGCGCAGCCTTAACCCCCTAAAATGCATATGTGGGTCAAAAAACACCCAGGTGAAATTTAGATGCTTATTATTTAGGGACCTATGATTTCAAGGATGGAATCGTGGAGTCCACTGATAAAAACGGAATTAACTATAAAACGTGGAATGTCGGAATTTGACATATTTGGTATTAAATTAATGTATAAATGCACAATTACTCAAATTAAAATTGTGATATGTCCTAGTGAGATGATTAAATCACAAAAGGCTGAGATTTAATCAAACAAATCAAAGAGCAGAACACTTTATTCGATGTGAAGCGCAGCACTTATAGACTATATATATATTTATATAATTTAATCATAGCCTTTTGTAGTTTAATAAGCACATTAGCCCATTTAGCAAACTGCTTTCCAGAGGTGAGAAGTGAAGCCATCAAAAACATCTGGTTTTCTGCCAAAATAAAAGCTCCATTTAACTAGACGCGTGAAACTGAAAAACTGCAACAGAAATATTTTACTTCTGTATAGTAAAATTGAATATTCAGTGTAGTTGTAGTAGTAGTAATAATAATGATGATGATAATTAGGGATGCACCGATCCGATACCTGGATCGGTATCAGCTCCGATACAGACGTTTTTAAACGTGTATCGGTCCGACGAGCCCGATCCAAATCCGATACTGTGTGTTAGTCATGTTCGTTACTGTCAAGCTCAAAAAATTACATAAAAGAACAATTAAAACACAATTAAAGTAGTTCATATGACTCAGACTGATGATGCACTCGTGCCTATTTTTAGCCTTCACAGCGGTGTGCAATATTTGAGCGCTACTCAAGAACAACATCTCAGATGTAGATGCTCAGTAGTTTGGTTCACTTATAATATGCATTTAGAACGACTTTTTTTTTTTTTTTTTTTTTTTTTTAACCAGAATTTGAATAAGTGAATTAAACTACTGTGAACTTGCCTACAAACAGACACATACAGGACTTCCTGGAGAGTTCAGAATGTCAACATAAAAGTGTGAGGGTTTAAAAGTTAAAGGTGTCACGGAGAGACTCATGGAGGCAGATATATGAACTCAGTAGCAGGGTTTATTGAACAGATGATTGAAACAGTGATGTAAACATTGTGAGTAAATCCAGTTGAGCAGAGTGGCAAACAGCAGGTGAGTAATATCCAGACAGGATACAGACACGATGAACAGATAACTCACAACAGTCTTGTGATACTTGCAGGCAATAATGAAGACACAGGTATGTTTGACATAGTAGAAATGTATGGAGTCTCAGAGATACTATCGATGAGAACAGACAAAGTGTGTGTGTGAAAGCGGGGTATATATGCAGTCCTTGATTAGCCACTAATGATATTCAAGTGCGTGTAATCAGAACTCAGGGGAGAGTGAGTGCTGTGATGGCAGTGAGGAAGAAAGAGAGAGAGAGAGACAGCGGTGGATCCGTGACAATAAATAATAATATTTAAGTTGAATGGGTTCCAAAAAATAACTGTGTGAATGAAAAGTGAGCTGTTATCTTAAAACTAAAGTGAACAAAAAAGAGATCTGAATCCTTTAAAGTCCAGATACAGGCTGAAATAATTTGAAGAAGAAAAAAAAAAAGAAAGAAAAAAAAAGGCTTCTTTTCTACTGATGACTTATACTGGAATCACTGTTCATTTTGCTGCTACATTATCCAGTATACTAGTTAATAATAATAATGATATAACATTTATATTGAAATAATGTGTAGTTAGAGGTTTGTGTTTCTTTACATATTAAAGAGTACTCCCAATTAGTTCCACACAATAATGTAAAGATATTCTAAACTGATTATGCAAAAAAAACAACACTGGTATCGGATCGGGATCGGTATCGGCCGATACTGAGATTTCCAATATCGGAATCGGAAGAGAAAAAAATGGTATCGGTGCATCCCTAATGATAATAATAATAATAAATCAATAATAATTACTTTATATTTAAGCAATATTTTAAGAGTTTCATCACTGCTTTCATAAATACTGCGATGCTCTACTGTGCAGCACTGTGTTTGAAAATAATAATAATAATAATTAAAAAATACATAAATAAACTTTTGGGTTTGGGATTGTGCTGTGAAGATCAGTATAGATGGTCTTTATTTAATAAAAAATAATGCAATGGTATGTTAATAAGTAATTATTCTGTTTTGATTTTATTAAAATTCTATTAATTAATTTGATCAGACAGTTTTTTTTAATGATAAAATGTAATTAAACTTTACATCCCATAATTCAGAGAAAATAAAACGGAAAACAGAATTTGGGAAAAAATTAAACAGAATTTGGAAAAAAATTAAACAGATTTCATAGGGCCCTAATTCTTTAAAGAAATCTTTTTTTTTTTTTCAAGAAAACCTAACTTCTAATAATTTTGTTAATAATTTATATTTTTAAAGGGTTGATATACAATATAATATTTTACTTTATTTGAATAAAATCTGGACATTTGGGCGACAGTGTACATATAAGTACAATAGACTAGGATGACAATTGACAACCTTATGTACACTATATTGCTGTATGACACAATGTTTCTACATTACTCCATGTAGCTTATGTATTTTACATATATTTAACTACATGTATTTCAATTGTAATAGCAGTGTTATATGTATTGAGCACCATAGTAAACATATATGGGTCACATAGGATGCACATATGTATTCTAGGGGTAGTTATGAAAACTAAATGTTCAGTTCACATGGTCAAAGACACCGTAATTAAGGAATACCTGCATGGCAGATCAAAAGACCACTTAATGGAAATCTAGGGGTAACCATCGATGACCAACTCAATTTCACAGACCACATCTCAAAGACAGCACGATCATGTAGATTTACACTCTACAATATCAGGAAAATAAGACCCTTCCTCTCTGAACATGCCGCACAACTCCTTGTTCAGTCACTTGTCATAACTAGACTGGACTACTGTAACGCTCTCATTGCAGGCCTGCATGTGCATCTGCATGCGCAGTTAGACCTCTGCAAATGATCCAGAATGCAGCAGCACATCTGGTCTTTAATGAACCAAAGAAAGCAATGTTACACTACTCCTTGTCACTCTTCACTGCCTGCCGATTTATGCAAATATCAAATTCAAGGCTCTGATGCCGGCATACAGAACAGCCACTGGGTCTGCTCCACCGTACCTAAAATCTTTCCCGCAGAGCTACGTTCCCACCAGAAGCCTGCGGTCGGCTAATGAGCGGTACCTTATTGTACCAACACAAAGAGGCACCAAAACACTTTCCCAGACTGTCGGTTTCATCGTACCACGTTGGTGGAATGACCTTCCCAACTCGGTCCGTGAAGCAGACTCACTCTTGGTCTTCAAAAAATGGCTAAAGACACATCTTTTCCAGAAGAACTTGACATTATATATACATATATATATATATATATATATATATATATATATATATATATATATATACATACACACACACACACACACACACACACCGATCATCCACAACATTAAAATAGGTGGTTTTAATGTTTTGTTTTGTTTTTTGTCAGCAAAAACTAGGAAAAGTAGGAAAAATTATATTACTGGGAAGAGGAAAATTCAATTAATAGTGACAGTGTGCAGTAAGCTTACATACACCGATCAGCCACAACATTAAAAGCACCTGCCTAATATTGTGTAGGTCCCCCTCATGCCACCAAAACAGCACCAACCCGCATCTCAGAAGAGCATTCTAAGATGATATTCTTCTCGCCACAATTGTATAGCGTGGTTATCTGAGTTACCGTAGACTTTGTCAGTTCGAACCAGTCTGGCCAATCTTTGTTGACCTCTCTCATCAACAAGGCGTTTCCACCCACAGAACTGCCCCTCACTGGATGTTTTTGTTTTTTGGCACCATTCTGAGTAAACTCTAGAGACTGTTGTGCGTGAAAATCCCAGGAGATCAGCAGTTACAGAAATACTCAAACAAGCCCATCTAGCACCAACTATCATGCCGTGGTCCAAATCACTGAGATCACATTTTTCCCCATTCTGATGGTTGATGTGAACATTAACTGAAGCTCCTGACCCATATCTGCATGAGTTTATGCACTGCACTGCTGCCACATGATTGGCTGATTAAATAATCGTATGGATGATTCTTGATGACAGACAGGCTGGTTTGAGTATTTCTGGTTATTTTTCTGCAAGTTTCTCCCATCTCCACACATGATCTGTGGCACACAACCAGAGTGACCAGCGGGTTCTTGGTCACCTCTCTTATGCCGAGTTTACACTACATGATTTTAGCCCTGATATTCCACTCGCCGACAGTTAATGGAGATCGCCGACAAAAGCCCAAAATCAGTGGCAAATCGGTGCTCGCTCATGTGAGCAACGATTGCTATGTGTGAATTTTCAAAAACGCAATCTGAGAGATGCGCCGATGCATCGCAGATGCCCGAGAGATATATAAGCAGGTTAAATATCTAGACCTGTCTGTGACTGAAATGTGTTTTGATGTGTCATCTGCAGCAGCTCCCTGATACCAGTCTTATCAGGCATTTATTTGCATGGTGAGCACAATAATATAGTTTCTATCAGAATAAATTTGCATGCACATAAGCTTTTCAATTATTTTAAACAAAAACAAAGCACAAACATGTCCTTGTCGAACCACAACATCAGCAGGCAGCTATCTGCGTTCATTGCAAAATTATTTATTTACCTTCAACTCTCTCTGTAGAACAGACAATCCTTGCTGCCCGCATCTCTCCAAACATTCTCTCCTCCATATTCTTTTCTTTTTTGGTTTTTCACTGCAAATCAGCACACAAATAACTTGGATCGCAAGCTTCTTGCGGACCACCATTTTTAGAGGGAAGAACTCCAGTCTTGCGCGAGAACTCCTGTCTCACGTGTGATCTTACGTCATTTCCTGCATCACATCTCGCATGCGTTTTGTTGTGAAACATAGTTTGGAGACCAGATATAGTTGTAGGGGATTCTCCCAAGTGAAATGTTTTGTAATGTGTGACCTCGTGTTGCTGATCCCTCGTGTAATGTGCAATGTTATCAAAAATGAGTTTTTTTCTTTGTCATTATGGCGTATGGAGTGTAGTTTGATGTGATTTTTTTAAAAAGCATTTTAGCATAAGGCTGCAACCTCACTGTGTATAAATATTCAATGAGTTTGTTAGCTCTCACGTGGATGCACTGAGCAGGCTAGATACTGAGCCATGGGGAGCAGAAAAGGACTGTCAAAAGACCTGCGTAACAAGGTAATGGAACTTTATAAAGATGGAAAAGGATATAAAAAGATATCCAAAGCCATGAAAATGCCAGTCAGTAATGTTCAATCACTTATTAAGAAGTGGAAAATTTGGGGATCTCTTGATACCAAGCCAAGGTCAGGTAGACCAAGAAAGATTTCAGCCACAACTGCCAGAAGAATTGTTCGGGATACAAAGAAAAACACATAGGTGACCTCAGGAGAAATACAGGCTGCTCTGGAAAAAGACGGTGTGGTTGTTTCAAGGAGCACAATATGAAGATACTTGAACAAAAATGAGCTGCCTTTACTGTACCAATGCCACAAAAAAGCCCGGTTACAATATGCCTGACAACACCTTGACACGCCTCACAGCTTCTGGCACACTGTAATTTGGAGTGACAAGACCAAAATAGAGCTTTATGGTCACAACCATAAGCGTTATGTTTGGAGAGGGGTCAACATGGCCTATAGTGAAAAGAATACCATCCCCACTGTGAAGCATGGTGGTGGCTCACTGATGTTTTGGGGGTGTGTGAGCTCTAAAGGCATGGGGAATCTTGTGAAAATTGATGGTAAGATGAATGCAGCATGTTATCAGAAAATACTGGCAGACAGTTTGCATTCTTCTGCACGAAAGCTGCGCACGGGACACTCTTGGACTTTCCAGCACGACAATGACCCTAAGCACAAGGCCAAGTTGACCCTCCAGTGGGTACAGCAGAAAAAGGTGAAGGTTCTGGAGTGGCCATCACAGTCTCCTGACCTTAATATCATCGAGCCACTCTGGGGAGATCTCAAACGTGCAGTTCATGCAAGACGACCAAAGACTTTTCATGACCAGGAGGCATTTTGCCAAGACGAATGGGCAGCTATACCACCTGCAAGAATTTGGGGCCTCATAGACAACTATTACAAAAGACTGCACGCTGTCATTGATGCTAAAGGGTATGCAGACTTTTGAACAGGGGTAATTAAATTTTTTCTTTTGTTGCCATGTTTTGTTTTATGATTGTGCCATTCTGTTATAACCTACAGTTGAATATGAATCCCATAAGAAATAAAAGAAATGTGTTTTGCCTGCTCACTCATGTTTTCTTTAAAAATGGTACATATATTACCAATTCTCCAAGGGTATGCAAACATTTGAGCACAACTGTATATATATATATATATATATATATATATATATATATATATATGCACTCTAATCTGTCTTGGATACTACTATTCTGATGCAAGTGAAACTTTGTAATGCAGCACTTTTCGTACTACTCTAAGAAAGATGAATTTCTTATTATGTATTATTCCTCTTTTGTAAGTCACTCTGGATAAAAGTGTCTGCCAAATTAATAAATGTAAATGTAGTAATGTAAAAATTTGTCAAAAATGTAGACAGACATGCAATTTTTGACCCACATATGCATTCTAGGGTTATAAGTCAAAATGGAATTTCAAATAGTACGAAATTCATGTTAGATATCTGTACAATGATTTGACAGAGTACGTATGCAACTTCTGCGAGTGATGAATGTTTTTACTAGTGCAAATGTAATTGCTTACATAAAAATGAGCACTTTCATTAGTAGTTCTTCCATTTCTGATATCAAAAATGATCATTTTAACTAGTGAAAATGTAATTGTTGATATCTATAATTCATATCCTGCAAATAATTAAAAGTCTGTTCAGCCATAGTCCTTTGCACGATAGGCTTCATACTGTATACTATTACATCTGCGATGCAAAAGCTCCCTCACCAGTCTACCAAGACTAAACTAGTAAAACGACTTGTTCAGAAATTGTCACGGTTATGGTGTCTGAACTATCAGTACATTTACACAGGACTTCCCACGTATGCACATCAGTGTCTATTCAGCAAGGCAGGAGCGCTGTTAGTCATTTTACAATCGAAGATATCGTTAGCCAGTTAGATTTTTTTCTACTTTTTACTTTCTTTAGACATCTACATGTAAATTTACACCAAGATGTCTAAAAGACAGACAGTAGAAAAAAACTTCAAACCTTTGCATTTTAAGTATAAAGGCTCAAAATTGTGGCTGATCAAGACAAACCACTTGTGTGTTGACATAAGCAACATAACCCATAACATGAAGTTGCATGCAGTCACGTTGCAGCCCGTAGGTACACTGAGACCTTCATTCTTGCCTGCAGCGTGTTCATTCAAGGAGATCATGATGATAAATCAAATTAAATCCAAATCATTTTCCCATCTTACTGGGAGGGATTTCCACCATTCCCATCTGTTAAATGGAATCTGTCCCCACGTTCATAAGCCATAAGTGAATTTAGTTACTTCTTGCTCACAAGACTCAGAATTAACGTTTAGGAGTGTACAGGTGTATCCCTTTTCTTCTCTGAAAGCTGCTTAGTGGTTGTTGGGGTAACAGTCGTCACAGCGAGAGGTCCTACGTCTGCTTCCGTTGTTCCCATCTAATCAAAGCACAGTTCTCAGTGCTCATGCAAGTAGGTAATTTGAACACTGCAGAATCATTTGCTCTGATTTAGTGTCAGATTTAATCCAAACATCTAAACTCTAGCTGGTGAGAAAGCAAAGCTCATTTAGCTCAAAACATTAGTACAATCTGTACCATATTGACCAAATTATCCAACATGATCACATGGGAAATAAACATGTTGCTACCGAATGCTCCGGTACCCTAACGTTGACCCCATTCTGCTAAATTACTGACAAGTGCTACCTGCAATCAGATATATTTGTACCAAATTCAAATGCATTCACCATTTCCTGTGGCACTACTGATAGCATGTCACATGAGCAGCCTCAGAGACATGAGTTCTGGAACCACAGAAAACCAGGAAGTAATCGCGTTCCCATAATCAAAGAGGAGTGTGATTCGGAGGTTGCATTTTTCCTCTAAGATTACATTTTTAATCCACTGACGATTAGGTTTAGGGTTGGGGAGTAGAGTTAATAAAATATGCACTCCTCTTAGCTGTATTACATCATTTACACTTGAAACAACTTGCTTAACAACTCGCTTTTGGCGCCCCTCTGTGGACATTTTCCCAGAAAACCCAAGTAGGTACTGCTTCAGCCCGGAGATCTCCAAATGGGGGCAGGGTTACTCCAGAAAGGGGGTTAGGCCAATTCCAAAAGGGGGTGACACTTCAACTCACGGTCCCGCCTCTTTATGGAGCTCAATCTACAGCTATATCCTTTTCCGAAAACTGGATCTCACACATGCCCATACGTTCAACAACACATTTCCCATATCTTTTGTTGTTGACGTCAAAAGCTTTGCATCCAAACAAACTTTACAGTGTTTTGCAGCAAATTCATCTGTCACTTGGCAGAAGCTAGCCGAATTGAGTATGCCAACATGGACAGGTTGCATGACATATCCTCATCCTCAAAAACCATAAACAAATCTATAGTAATAAATAAATAAATAAACAAATAGGACCCGGACTACATTAAATACGGGTTCACTCGCGGCAAGGAAAAACATGATTTGTACTGACTACAATGTTTTGTGCTATGAATTACTGACTGCCAAGAACATGAAACCATTACAATTCAAGAGGCACTCAGAATGTAAAACTGTTAATTTTCCTATTTAGCCATTGTCACGTTCATAATGTTGTTGGGGCTATGCATTTTTTGGCAATATTAACCATTTTTAATGTTTGACTGATTATAAGGAAATTTTTCTTTTCATTTTTGTCACAATAAAAAATTCTGGTATGGTTTTGAGTTGCCTCTTAATGTCCAGTGTAAATGATTTAGGTCCTGTAGCAAAACCAGTTAGAACCACTGGTCTACACAACAATATTAGACAACTTACTAAATTAAATAAGAATCGGAATTAAATCGGATAGAAATATTTATTTCTATCCGATTACATTTTTTTACACTCACCATGCTGAAGTGACTCGTAAAGCTCCTAAAAGCAACCATGTTGTGCCATGCAGAAGAAACTAAATCTTGCTTTCAGACTTGGCTAAAGGAGGGATGGGGGTTAAATGACACAGCTGGAGAACAACAATGAACAAACAGCCCCTCACAACCCAACACTAGATCACATGACAAGGCAAAGCACAAATACAAGAGCGCTTATTCTGGGAGCATCTCCATGGTGATACCAATTTATGTAGGTCCACACAAATCTATACACATTAACAAAACTGTACACAAACAGATAGGTGTGGGTGAGAAACAGAACAATGTTTGAGTAAAGTTTTAATGTAAATTCTCTTCCCTGCCAAATCAATCTTCACTTTAATGTTCACATTCTGCTTCTTCTTCTTTTGTTTTTGGTGATTCACATTCTTCATGCATACGCCCCCTACTGGCCAGGGAGAAGAATTTCTAGGAAAAATTTACTTAAATATCGATCTGTTTCTCACCCACACCTATCATATCACTTCTGAAGATATGGATTTAACCACTGGAGTCTTATGGATTACTTTTATGCTGCCTTTTTGTGCTTTTTGGAGCGTCAAAATGTTGGCACCCATTCACTTGCATTGTATGGATCTACAGAGCTGAGATATTCTTCTAAAAATCTTAATTTGTGTTCTGCAGAAGAAAGAAAGTCATACACATCTGTGATGGCGTGAGGGTGAGTAAATGATGAGAGGATTTTAATTTTTGGGTGAACTTTCCCTTTAATATGAACTGCAGCAGTGCTCATTGCATAATATCATTAACAAGATGTACAATCTATCAATGTATGAATTAAACTCACTCAGACTGCCAACAGTTTCTTTTCCAAGCATAATTTTTATTATATCCATGTAAACGATTACAGACAAATTATACAGAACAGTATAAACAAAAACAGAAAATTAACTTCTCTGTGTTGCCTGCACTCGACTAGGAGACGGATGACGAGAGCCCCACAGACACGTCTTCTCTCCTATTGGTTGTCGCTGCCAAGAGTCACTCCTCATTTTCATAAAGTTAAACTTTTCTCAACTTTGTCATGTCGCCGCCATGCTCACATCTAGTCGCCAGAGGTCGCGGTCACTTGTGCAGCTGGACATCGCCAGCTCTCTCTGAAAATGAATGAGATCTAGTCGCTTTGTTGCTTGAAGTCACTGCATGTGTAGACGGGGCTTAAGGGTCAGAGAGAGGGTGGGAAACTAAATTATGACTGTTTTTGGCACAAAAATACTTGACAAACATTATAAGTGGAACTTGGGGAAAATATAATACAAAATGTATGATATGACCCCTTTAAAAACATTCCTTTGTATAGACTACACGACATATAAGAGTTCACTAACATTCTATTGTCTGCTTTCTCGACAGGGGGTGTGAGCGCTTTCAAGGAACTCTATCTAGTCGTTGAGAGGTTGGAGGAAGTAACTGTCAGAGGGAAAATAGACGGACTACTAAAAAAAGCACTGATACACATCTTTCTGTGTGTTTACACACACACACTTGGATGCTTGCTGAATCCAAAAAGCTCATATACTGGTTTATACAAAACATTTCCATTACTGCGTGTGAGCTCATCAAAATAATTCCAAATATATCTTCCCTTTTTCAAAGGAAGAGTTTTAGAACTGTCTCTTAGTTGGAACCTGAATCTCTTCCTAGAACCAATTACTGATATCTTTTTAAAATGTATTTTAAAATGAACATTTTCTTTTGTTTGCCCAAGCCAGTCAGAAAAAAGTAAAAAGATCATTTAGAGATGCCAAAGAACTGTGAAATTCCTTCCTCTAAACTGAGGAAAAGCTGATGCAAGCTGTCCAAACAGCTGCAGCACTTGCTGTACTTTAGGTGCAGAATAATGCAGACATGTTTAACAATGAATCCACGGGTAAGGCAGGGTTAAGAAAGCCCAAACAACTTCCTATAGTTTGTGCTTCCTCTGATTATTTTTCAGTGGTCTCTTGTTCAGAAAACCTGACACAGCCAATCCGAATCAAACACCACCAGTCAAAAGTTTGGACACATGGCTGAATTTATGTTTCTTATTATCTTTAAAAACATTATATCAATATTTTCATGCGTAAACGCTGGAAATGAGCTTTGTAGACCAGAAGTGTTCACCTATATAAACATTTGATAATGCTTATTATATATCTGATGTATGGTCATTTCTACATCTTGTCCATGGAACCCTGGTTGAAAACCTGGTTGTAAACAAATGAAAATTGTGACCACGCATTAATTTCCTTACAAAACAAAAATTAAAAACTCAACCAAGCATTTCCGGTAGCTGCGAATTAGACCTGCACAACATTCAGAAGGAATTTTCACCGTACTTCACTGTTGGGATGATGTTTTCATGTTGGTATGTGGTGCCCTTTTTACACCTTAATTAGTGCTGTGTGTTCGTCCCAAACAATTCAACCTTAGGTCATATCAGTTCACAAAACATTTTCCCTTTAGCATTGTGGAGTGTCAAGGTGGTCTTTGGCAAACTTCAGGCATGCAGCAATGCTTTGCTGGAAAGCAGCGGCTTCCTTCGTGGTGTCCTGCCATGGACACCATGCCTCTTTAATGTTTTCCGTATAGTAGACTCATGAACAGAGATGTTCACCAGTTCCAATGATTCCTTCAAGTCTTTAGCTGTCACTCTAGGGTTCTTTTTTATCTCACTGAGCATTCTGCAATGTGACCTTTGAGTCATCTTGGCTGGATGGCCACTTCTAGGTAGTCACAGTACTAAATAGTCTCCATTCATAGACAATTTGTCTAACAGATGAATATCTAAGCTCTTTGAGATAACACTGTAACCCTTTCCAGCTTTATGCAAAGCAACAATTTTTAATCGTATATCTTCTGAGATCTTTTTGCAAGGCATGGTCCACGTCAGCAGATGCTTCTTGTGAATTCAAACCCAAAATATTTAAGTGCTTTTTATAAGTCAAAGTAGCTCTTATCCACACTTTCAATCTCGTTTCATTAATTGGATGCCAGGCTTGCCAACTCCTAACTCTAATTAGCTTTTGTTGACATTAGCCTAGGGTTCACATACTTTTTCCGACCTACACTGTAAATGTTAAAGTGACGTATTCAATATGTACAAGAACAATACAGTATTTTGTGTGTTATTAGTTAAAACAGATTGTGTTTGTACATTCAAATCCCCAGATGAAGATCAAACCAGATTTTAAGACAGATTTATACATAAGTGCAGGTAATTCCAAAGGATTCCCATACTTTTTCTTGCCACTTTATGTCAGCAAAACTAATACGAACTGATTTCTCAAGTTCTCAAAAAATTATTCATGACAAGTAAACAAGTCAGTAATATAATAAGGATAACAGAAATCAAAGCAATAGAATATAGACAACAGAATAAAGATACAAAATAAGCTAAAAGTGCTTGCACATATTTTGATACATATCAAATTTTCCCGCCTGTTACATTGACTTTAGTTAGCCAACATAAAACATAACCTACTGTGTTTACATTTATATCTCGCCAAGAAAGGCATTTTAAAGTGTATTTGATCATAAAGGTGTGTTACTTTGAGCACTCTCATAGCACACATAGCAGTTACCTGTCATTTAGACAGCGCAAGAGTACCAGATTTAATTTGTATTCTGTAATACCAGCATTGTAGAAATACATGTATCGTTACCTCTTTTTAATTTTAGTATCAACTTGGTACCAAAGCACTGGTACTTTTGACATTCCTACTGTAGTACTGTATGACAAAGCAGCAGATTTAACAGTCAAATGACAATCCTCCACTATCAGGCTAAGGCAAATTTCAGTCAAGAAGCAGAGTTTGCTTAGTGACATCATACAAGCCGCCTTGGCTATAAAAAAGGAGTATCTGTGGTAAAAAAAACAAAACAGGATCCCAGTGATGCATATTTTGCACCACTGACCCATTTCTAGTTTCATGTGTCACTCCGTAAGCAAACAGTCCAGTGACATTATAGACTCAATGGAACCCTGGTTGAAAACTTGGTTGTAAACAAATGGAAATTGTGACCACGTATTAATTTCCTTACAAAACAAAAATTAAAACCTCAACCAAGCGTTTCCGGTAGCTGCGAATTAGATCTGCACAATGTTCAGAAATAATTTTGGACCATTCTTCCTAACAGAACTGCTTCAACTCAGCCATATTCTTAGGATGTCTGGTGTGAACCGCTCTCTTGAGGTCATTCCACAGCATGGTTAACAGATTTTCTGTTTTTGAAGCCATTCTGTAATGGATTTACTTCGATGTTTTGGGTCATTGTCCTGTTGCATCACCCAACTTCAACTGAGCTTCAGCTGGCACACAGCCACCCTGACGTTATCCAGTAGGATATCTTGATAAACTTGGGAATTACATTTTTCCCTCGATGATGGCAAGCGGTCCAGGCCCCGAAGCAGCAAAGCAGCCCCAAATCATGCTCCCTTCACTGTGCTTCACAGTTGGAATGATGTTTTCATGTTGGTATGCAGTGCCCTTTATAGACTTATGACTCCTTAAAGTTGAAGTATGTATTTTGGCTTTATGGATTTTAAAATACAGCATACAGAGATTGGGGTGGGACTAGCCTATCTATTTGGGAAACCAGTTCAAAAACAATCATTATTTTTTGCAATTCTGTCAGTGGTGTTAATTACACACTTCAACTTTAAGCAGGAATTTGGCTGCAAACTGGAGACCAGTGCATGGCTGCAAATTGGAGACCAGTGCATGGCTGCAAACTGGAGGTGCATTTTTTAAACAGAGTGGCCCTTCCTTATCTGTCTAGGATCAGGAATCTGGCACTCCAGTGAGGGATCGGCCACAAGCAGGATTGGAAAAGGAAATGGGCGTGTCCACAATTACACTTTCACAAGGGATCCATTAACGAAAACTTCCCCAACTTATAAGTGCCAAGAATTGGTCTTAAAACCTAGTGAACTACCAACATTCACATTATTTGGAGGCATCTTAGACCCAATCGGAGTCAACTTACTCCGCTCAGCTGAATCAGCTTTTATGTTTTCCAAAAATGTTGTCTAGGTAGGCAGCTTGCAGAGTTTTGAGACAGAGCCATATATATGTGCATGTACCTGACAGTGACAGCAGGGGAAAGATATCTGGGCATTTTACTCATGTTCCAAACATAATCCTGATGAAATCTTCTAAACATGTAGTGACATGACACGCAAACTGGCAAGACCTTTATTTTGATGAATATGTTTTGATAGCTAAGAACATTCCTCAATTATTGAGTCATAGATCCTGCTTCTTTCACAATTTTCTGGCTAGTTAAACCTTTTATATGAGTTATAACACTGACGGTCTTCCTGCAGAGCATTGAATTACTCTTTGTTTCCTCCCGTATAAAGTTGTGAAACAACTGTTATCTTGTATGATAGTATCTAGAGAGTGGCACTCTTCAGATCTGAGGTCTTTCAGTCTGAATGTTGGGTTTTGGTTAAGAAACGGAAGCTACTAGAGACAAAATGTGCATAATTTCATGTTTAACGTAATTGTCAAAACATCCTAAAAGAATGCTTTGCTTAATATCCAGTAGGATATTATTAAATTCAAAGAGGATCCCATTTGGATTGGTTACAAATCAAATTCAATTTGATTTTTGACATAGTACACAAGATATACAGCTTTATGATTTAAGTATATGACAGCCCTTTATACAATAATATGTGCTTTTGTATAAGCCTATGTTTGACAGCCCGATATATTAATATGTAGTGTATATATTGATATTAAATCTTCTTCTGAAAGCATCTCAAATCATCAGAGGTCAAATTTAATCCTTGTGCGACATTCGGGACATTTTTGTCTTTTCGATCATTTTGGCTGTGTTAATGCCAACACCATAAATTTTGCCAAAGGTGTGTATTTTTGGGGGAATTTTGATATTTCAACCTCAGTTCCTATAATACATCTATAATACACTGTGTACCCAAAATAGTTACACTCAGGACCTTCAGGACAAAAATGTCCCCATTGAAACTACAATATTTCATCCCAGTGCCTTTAAAGCATAAAATCATGAATTCTATGAGCCCTGGCTTAAAAATTTACATTTTTTATATTTTTTACCAGATGGCGCCATTTTTCTCAAGTTTAGCCTATGGAGCAAATACATGCTTTTTTCCTATTTTCTGTTTGCTGTATTATAGAGCACTGCAGGCCAGTTGAATAAATGATGCAGCTAAAATTGTGTGAGTGTGTTGGTATGGATGTCAGTGTGTTTTGTATGTGTGTATTGAGAAATGTGTGAGTGTATGTGTAAAATAACAACAGTGGAATTATGTAAACAAACTGGCATTTAAAGGGTTGGAATCCTGAAAATGAATGAATATTTGGTAGTTATGATCAGGACTGATGTTGGTTAAAAAATGAACATTGAAAGTGGAAAATAATATTAAAATATAATACTATTATGGCAGTTTTTTGACGTGGACATTTTTATCCTCTAAGGACCTCTGAGTAACTTTTTTAAACTGACGCACAAGGGTTAAAGATGCTCAGTTTCTCCTCTTGCATTTGTGGATTCAAAACACAAATTCATGATTTTATTCAATTGTTTTGTAATAAAAATACTGTAAACTGTAAATCGCTCTTGATAAAAAGCCATCTGTTAAATAACAGCGTGCTATGTATTTACTATTGAATATAAACCTGAACATGAACAAGATGGTTGTATTGTCAATATGTAATTACATTTATCGACAACAGGTGAAAAAAATGAGAAAATAAATCTATTTTGACCCACATATGTTAATAATTAAATTGCAAGCTACATGTGAAAACATTTTGCCTACATTACAGGACACCTTAATTGAGGAAGTCCTGGAATGTCACATATAAAAAAAATTTAATAAAAAAAACCATCATGTGAAAAATATAGCCCAAGAAACGCCAGTATGCATTTTAGAGTTGAATAGACACAATGTATCTTGTAATAATACATACAAAGTATGTACTGTCCCAGCTGTCATCTACATTTCAATCGCGCGACGCGACAACCCAAAACGAACGCACGAGCGCTCTAGCTGGTCGCTTACGGATGACGGCCATGTGACATTTAGCGCAAACTTTCAACTTTTAAAGTTTGCTTGTGAAGACAGTGGCCAAATTCTTTAGATTTCGCCAGGAAATCAGGAGTTTAAGCAGATAACTACAATTGCAAACTCTTACGAAATTAACGCACCAAACAAACGGAACTCTTCTCAGCTTAAATAAAGTTTAGGAGCGTAAACTTGTGCAATCACTTACCAATACAAGATAATAAAGTTGAAAAACTTCGCAGAACGTCAACAGAACAGTCCCCGATAATGTTGCATTTATTTTAGCAAAGTCTGCCAAGCATAAATGAAATCATGTCCAGGTAAAAAGCACAATGAAAAGGGTGTCCTGTTCAATCTCATCCGTTTGTTGCTGTAATAATGATGACAGCCCGGATCACGTTCTCCTCCTAAAACCCTCCGCTTTTTTCGAAAGTGTGCGAGTGCGCATGCGCGGCAGTGGGCGCAGTTAGTTTTTGTAGTCATGCGGTTGTTTGAGAATGTGTGTGCGTGTGTGGGCATGAGAAAAAAAAAATATTTCAAAATTATTTCTCAATGCCTTTCAATTGTAAATAGTTTACTTTCTACATCCTGAAATATGGGGATTTATGCTTTGTTACTTTTTTGCTCAAAGAAGTTTTAATAGGAAATCCTAATGTCATGTTTGTTGTGACTGCTTGTTGTTTATTGGTAAGTAAATAAATGTAACTGCACAACTCAAAATGCATGCTTATTTTTGAAATAAACATATAAACAAATAAATAAAAATAAGCATGTATGAGTGGTAGAGTTAATATTTTTTTCTTTATATATTTTTGCCATAACTTGCAACTCGAAATTTAAGGTGTGCATTTACTTAAGTGTTTTATTAAAGTAAATAAATAAATATTTTCCCGGGTCGTTCTCAGGAAATGTTGTGCGCAGTTTATACGCCCATTACTTGATACTGCAAAAGAAATCTTTGAATAAAACATTCATTTAATTTGTCATTTTTATTTTTCATTGGAATATAATGCATGTTTCATCACTATTATATTCCAATGAAAAATAAAAATGACAAATTAATGTTTTATTTAAACCTATAATATGTTTTTATTGAAATCAAATTATGTTATCACTGTCATTGTAGTTGTTTTGAGAAAATGCTTTACTGTATATCCAACCCTGTTACACTGTGACATAATGGTTCTTAGAAATAATGGTTTGATCATTCTGACATCATATATGAGGGAGTGACACAGTACAAGTCTTGATCACTTGGTTTAAACAGAAGTAAGTTTTTCTAACAGTCTTATCTCCAACAGTCTTAAAAATCACAGTGATCAGTTTTCGCAGAATTTAATTTCTTTGCACAAAGTACAAAAATATTGACTGTAAACAATGTTGTGGTGCAATGATATTTGCAAGTTAATGCTGTTTATGGCTGCTTTTGCACTGACCTGTACAAATGGCACAATTTCCCGAGAATGACCCTCCCCTCTTTGTTTTGTCCAGGCTTTAAATAGGGTCAACAATATGTAGATGTCACGTGCTTGTGTCAAGATAGAAGGTGTGTGTGTGTTTAGGAAGCTAAAGCAGAATCAGTTAAGATGAAATACTGCCATCTAGGGAAGCACAGTGGCTTAAAAGATTACAGTCCTGACAAGAAAAACCCGTACACAAAAACCCAGGGAGGAAGTGTCTAAGCAGATGAGAAAACAACAACACTGAACAGACATTCCACATATGAAAGGAAATCTGTTTAAATGTGAAGCCAAAACACTTCAGGGAAGCTCATATTTTCAATCTGTAAATGTGAGATTGTTGTCAACTCTCTGTTTTTTCAGATACCTTAAGCTACAGCTATACTGTACAATCATACAGCAGCTCCAGGCCAAAAACATCATTTAATAGAAAAAGCAAGCAGAATACAGGGTGTCAGAATGACAAATCTAAGCAGGACTTTCATATGCATAACATTTACAACTCTTTTCAACCTAAATCACGTGCTGTTGGCCCTTTAAAGGTATACTCAGTAATTTTTTCCTCATTAAAAAAGTTTTACCCCTAAAGAAATTAATTGTAATTTTGAAACATATGTATAAAATCAGCAACACTCACATTCAAATGAAGACCCCAGTCATATCAGTAACCTTATAAAAGCTGTTTTATTCTACATGGAGAGGGTCCCTTTCATGGGGGCTGCCATGTTTGAATCACATGATCAGTGAAATACTACTGGCTTAATCTTAATTGACACTTTCACTCATGGATAAAATTAACAATGGCAGACTGTGAATAGTGAATTTTTACAATTGTATCTGTAACAGAAAACTAATGAATTTGAATGATGCTGCGTCCACACTGCTAGGTGTCACTGTATGTCCAAAATGACAAAAATAAAAAAATGAGTGAGTGCACCTTTAACCCTCCTATTGTCTTAGGGTCATTTTCGACCCGGGACAGGTAAAAAATATGCTATAAATACAGCATAGCTTTTGGTACTGGAAACAATTTTGACCCGTATGTGAAGAACCAGTTGTGACCTTTCACCTTCAGACTTTCTGGATGCTTTACAGCTTTTAAATTCTATGAATCAAATTTGACCTAAAATTATTTTAAATTATCTCAAATTTAGCCCCTAGCCCTATACTGTTCTCTAGCTTGAAGCTTTCCTACCTGCTTCACTACATCTTTCCCACAAATTGCATACTTTGCTTTTAAATAGGGTCCACACACACAAAACACACAGAGTGTATATATATATATATATATATATATATATATATATATATATATATATATATATATATATATATATATATATATAATTTTGAACAGGTAATATGTTAGCAAATAAGTGAATTAAAATGATTTTATATGATAGGGTGCAATGGGGCTAAAAGCCCCCCAATAATAAAGAGCTATTATTTTCTCCTAAAACTTTAGATGGCTGACTATTACAGCATTTTCCTAAACCTCTGTAACATTGCAACAAATTGTTTGACATTAGAAGGAAGGAATGGATTTGCTGCAATGGACATGCAAAATGGGCCCATTTTGAAACAGGCATATCCCAAAATTGTAACTCTAAAATGTAACCTATTTTCTACAAGCAGCATGGTTGTAATATAGTGCAGATATTATAAAATGTAGAAAGTTATTGAAATAAACGTAACTGACACACCTTTGGCCAATGTTTGCCAAGTTTTGAAACTTTTTATTTCCTATTTAAACAAAAATGTAAAAATGATGTTACACCATTAATATTCAGTATATTATTTTTTTTCCCCAACATTATACAGTTTGGGACCATTTTGGATCATTAGTGCCATTGCACACTAATAATGAATTTATGCATTCTGAATGGTTTTCAATGCGGGTCAAAAATTACCTGAAGGAAAAAAGGTGCAGTTTCTTAAGACAATAGGAGGGTAAACTTTAAGAGAGGTGCACTCAATGAATAAATTAACCTTGAAGTTTGAGTTGAGTGCCAAACCTTTCCCTTCAGTCTAGGTTTGTTTTGTAATGCAATAGCTTCTCTGTGAGAGTGGTGATTGGCTGATATAGCAAAGGAACATTACAATAGCTGGCTTGAAATGTTAAGGCATTTTAGACAAGACCAAACAAGTCATTTATTAAATGCTTAGAAGTGACAGCAGCTAGCATGGAAACATTCTGGGTGGATGTTTGGCTTTTGTCTGAAACCATCATTATGCTTTGTTGATCATCAAGTAATTCAAGGTTTATAAAGTCAGAATTAAAATACCAAGGTATCATGACATTTGAACATAAAAGTAAGAGAAACTGTACACATACAAATGAGTGAGAGTAAGCAGAGTCACAGTTATTTTCTTTTTATTCTAGGTGAAAAAGAACAATGTGCAAATATAGCTGCAAGATTTGTAGGATCCTGTAATAACCTGAGAGACAACCAGAACTAAGAAAAGAATAATACATGAATGACAATGATCGCCCTGACCCCCATGCATTAATGCTTCACTGTTTATTATTATATAGTTATTTCTTTATAGTTATAACTGTTTTCATGTTCTAGTCCTAGTTCAATTTCTGTTATTCTTGTTCTTTCTGTGTTTCTATGTAATTGCTTTGGCAGTTCGAAACTATTTTGTCATGCCAATAAAGCACTTTGCGTTGAGATGAACTTGTGAAGCTGCGGACGGCAACTGTTTCTTATGAGATAAAAAGTTTTGTACCTCCAGGGTGCGATCATCGGCTCAGACGGCCATATCAGAAATATTTTATACTTATGTTAAAGATGCACTCAGTACTTTTTTTTTTTAAATTTATTTATTATTATTTTACATGTAGAGGGTGCACACATGGGGGCTGCCATGACAGAATCACATGACCAGCCGAATACTACTCGCTTAATCTCAGTAATCATCCTGTTATTTGACACTTTCACTCACTGATTAAGGTAATCATGCAAAATTTCTACAATGGCTTCTGAAACTGAAAACTACTGATTATAAATTATGCTACATCCAAGCTGACACAAAGACAAAAGATACTTTGTGCACCTTTAAAGTTTTTGCCACAGAGCGCTGCGGTCAACTAAAGTGTTACGACAGTAATCACCGTTTGTGGTTACCATACACATGAATGTGGAGAGCCGTAAACTGACACCTACCTGTCGCAAAATTGTCAGCGTCTTCTCTTATAAAACAGCAATTTTATCGTAGTAAGCTCCACGCATAGTTAATTCCTAAAGGATTGTTTAGTGTAAAGCATGTTGAAGTTTAGAGGACAGGCGGTCAATTCAGTAAGTGAAGAGCTGTTTCCTCACAAAATAAATGTATTCAGCATCTCCTCCATAGATATCTAGTCTCCTCGTCGACGGGACCGCCGCGTTATGCATTTTCTTGCTAACCTAGTAATCTTGGTAGAAGGGCTTTGGCCAAATGCTGCATTCAAACAATATGGCGTTTTTGTCTTATTAGAGATATTATCACTCTAATAAGTATAACATTTTAAATCTATTAGTTCTAAGGATTGATACCTGACGTACAAATGTAAATCCATACCAGTAGTCTCTATAACATTGTATATATAAACATTCATAACCAGTAATCATAAACGATTGTGATTGGTCCATCCTGACCAACGTTTTGAAAAGTAAAGGGTATCATGTGACAACACAGACCGACGTCCCGTTTCATAATCAGCAGCGATCTAAACATTAATTCACACCCGAATAATGACTTGAATGACCCTTAAAGTAAACACACACAATGAAGTGTTAAAGTAGTTTTTATATAATTATCATGCCCGACTAATTAGTGACAACTTTCGTGCCAAAAAGCCTCGCACATATTCTGAAACGCTGTTGTATGCTATTCTATCTGATTATTCTACGTTTATTTATAGAAATCAGTGGGTTCCCTAATATTGGAGTTTCGTGCTTTTTATTTCCATTGTTATCCAACAGTTACAGTTGAAGTCAGAAGTTTACATACACCGTAGTCAAACACATTTAAACTCAGTTTTTCACAATTCCTGAAATTTAATCGTAGAAAACATTAACTGTCTTAGGTCAGTTGGGATCACTACTTCATTTTAAGAATGTGAAATGTCAGAATAATAGAAGAGAGAATGATTTATTTCAGCTTTTATTTCTTTCATCACATTCCCAGTGCGTCAGAAGTTTACATACACTTTGTTAGTATTTGGTAGCATTGCCTTTAAATTGTTTAACTTTTTGGGTAGCCTTCCACAAGCTTCTCACAATAAGTTGCTGGAATTTTGGCCCATTCCTTCAGACAGAACTGGTGTAACGGAGTCAGGTTTGTAGGCCTCCTTGTGCCAGACATGCTTTTTCAGTCCTGCCCACAGATTTTCTATCAAATTGAGGTCAGGGCTTTGTGCTGTCCTTAAGCCATTTTGCCACAACTTTGGAGGTATGCTTGGGGTCATTGTCCATTTGGAAGACCCATTTGCGACAGAGCTTTAACTTCCTGGCTGATGTCTTGAGATGTTGCTTTAATATATCCACATAATTTTCCCTGCTCATGATGCTACCCATTTTGTGACGTGTACCAGTCCCTTCTGTGGCAAAGGACCCCCACAACATGATGCTGCCACCCCCATGCTTCACAGTTGGGATGGTGTTCTTCGGCTTGCAAGCCTCACCCTTTTTCCTCCAAACATAACGATGGTCATTATGGCCAAACAGTTAAATTTTTGTTACATTTACCAAGAGTTTTAATGACTTCAACTTAAGTGCATGTAAACTTCTGACTTCAACTGTACATTCGTTAAACCTGCTATGCACTGTGGGAGTCCTACCTGTGGATGGCGCTATGGTATTACATCAAAGAACAACAAAGATCTAACGGGGCAAATTTACGTAAGCTAATGTAATATTAATTGTATCTCTTTCATAACTTTAACAGAAACGAAATGCTTATTTAATAGAAAATATGTTGGAAAAAAAATACCACTGTAATATCACAGAAAGTATTAAGGTCTCTTTAATACACACATACATAGAGAAAAGATGGCAGACATTTTAAGTTCAGTGCAACAAGAACTCCACGTTAAAGTACTCGTGGTTTCATGGTACAAATAATACAAACAATTCCACATACATTCCACATATAAACATTTAATTAAGTCACACGATACAACTATATTTAATTGAAAATGTTACAAATATTAATAAGAGTAATAATAATAATAAAAAAAAAAAAAGAATACAAAAAAATCCACATCCCTTGAAAACATTAAGAATGATAAAATATGGCTTATGAGTTAAACAAGTAAATAAAAAGCTCTTTTTGGTTTGAACTAAACCGTTAACGAAAGTAGGAAAATTAGGGACAAGACTCGCGGAGTGCTTCAAGAAAGCATAATGTTAAATTCTCATGAAGTAAACGACCCTTGTTTGGAGTGATATACATCAAATTTCTGCTTTACAAATTCTCTCTACCATTTCTCAAACACAAGCACACAGACTTTTTCCTTTAGGTGCATTAAAGTCCAGCGTGCTCAAATGGCTCTGCCTGGGTTAAATAGGGTTGGGCCCTGATCAGTCTAACACTTAAACAATATACAAATGCTATAAATGTCCTTAACCCCGATTACACCTGAGACTAAAGACTGGTCCGATGACTAAACGTGTAATTTGGCTTCATGTGAGGTCAGAAGTTATTTGAAAATAATTTCTGTAAATACAAGTTGCAATGACACATCATGCACTGCAGTCAGCCTAAATCATTAGGAGTGGCAGACCAGTGATTTTAAACATTATTGTGGATTCATGCTTTGGCAGTGGTGCTGTTATAGACTAGATGATCGGCATCCTCACTATAGACCACTGGAGGACTGGTGGTGGCCACACGCTGATGCTGTTGGTTTTTTCTTCTGCTCTTTAGGTAACAGTAACCCAACACAGCCAGAACAGCCATGATGGCCACAGCCAAAACCACAGCCAAGGCAACAGATGCTGAGAGACAATATGGTAAACATAAGTATACATACCGCAACAAAACAGGTCTATCTTTTTTTTTTTTTTATTATTTATCCCCTTTTCTCCCAATTTGGAATGCCCAATTCCTACTACTTAGTAGGTCCTTGCGGTGGCACGGTTACTCACCTCAATCTGGGTGGTGGAGGACAAGTCTCAGTTGCCTCCGCTTCTGAGACAATCAATCCACGCATCTTATCACATGGCTCGCTGTGCATGACACCGCAGAGACTCATGCTACTCTTCGCGATCCACGCACAACTTACCACGCGCCCCACTGAGAGCGAGAACCACTAATCGCGACCATGAGGAGGTTACCCCATGTGACTCTACCCTCCCTAGCAACCGGGCCAATTTGGTTGCTTGGGAGACCTGGCTGGAGTCACTCAGCACGCCCTGGATTCGAACTCACAACTCCAGGAGTGGTAGTCATCGTCAGTACTCACTGAGCTACCCAGGCCCCCAAAACAGGTCTATCTTGATCATTTATTTGGTTAAATAACCAGTGAAATCAAAATGGGAGTTTTGTGGCTATAGCTAGTGTGCTCCTAAAAGTTGACAAAATGAACTTTTAGTAGATATAAGCATTTAAAATTTACAGTTTCTCTTTTGGGAAAATGGAAAAAATACTGATGACATCCTGCACTACAGATTTTTGTCCAAACAGATGCTCTCTTGAATGTCCCTCCCCCAAATACTACAGTAGATGCAAATGACTAGCATGTAGCAAACCATAGTTCATTGCTGTGAAATAACTAAAGCCTACTGGATTAAATATTACATTTACTTTAAGACACAATTTACAACCATGTTTTTTTATTAAACTGCACTATTATAACTCAAAGACATTACTATATTACAGCTTCCTTTTCTGTTAAACCATAATTTTCTGTAAAGCTGCTTTGAAATGGTGTGTTGCAAAAAGCACTATACAAATAAAAATGACTTGACTTGGCTAATATTTACATATATATGATGCAAGAAACCTTGACAAACATTCTAAAAATACTATTATCTGAATACTTTTTCTTTTCATTTTCTGTCATTACTCTTAACATTATTCTAAATATCTAAAAGTAATTTTTTTTAACAAACATGATACTTAGAGTAAATGAGAGGAAGATATATAGCCTTAAACTTACAAAACTCCCAAAATTTCAAAGGACAACATTTTTATTAAACCTGCAAATCAAAAGATTACCTGACTGGCTTTCCCCTAGTTCTTCATCACCCCTTACAAATAATCCTCTGGCGAACACATCATTTTCTACAAAGACAGAAATCAGAAACACACATCAAATCCAAACTTCAGCCATAATCACTGAAATACCACACTATTTATATTTCAGTGCTATTCACACCTGTGACATCTGAGCAGTTGTTCATGCAGGCGTCTGTGCTCTCAAAGTTATTCTCATTGCCGTTACAGCCACCATAGGTGAAGCGTTGGCACTTTTTGTTAAGAGGGTCGTAGTACCAACGAGTAAAACTGGCTCGACAATGGCCTGTAACGGGCGGTTCGGCACAGAAGGCTATACCAATATGACAGAAAAGAGGGGTTAGGAGAGAACTACAATTTAAAAGTGATGTAGAAATTAGCAATCTATGTGATACACAAGCCGTTTAATGGAATAAATGTAAAAATACATGTTGCTTCAGGCAAGGGAACATCTAAAAATATATTAATTTACTTAATACAAAAGTAATGCATTTGCATGCTAAGGTACAACTGCTCAAATAAAATTAAGATCAAGACTATTTTACAGACACTATTTGCTGTTGAAAACTAATGATAAATGAAAAACATTTTCATGTAGTAGGTGGTAAAAAATATCAAAGGCATAGTTCACCCAAAAATAACGTTTTTACTTTTTTTAAATATTTAAAGTTGCTGTAAGCGATTTAAGCCGTTCTAGAACTTCCACAAAGAGATCCTTTGGATTAGCCACTTATTTCATTTATATCTTTCAGAGAGTAGGACATTTTTTTTGCATACCTTTCCATGAAAAAAAATAAAAAATAAAAATCGCTTACAGCACCTTTAAGTTGTTTAAAATGTAAAAATGAAATCATGTCATTATTTCCTAAAAATCGCAAGCATCATTGAAGGCTTCATACACCATATTTGAATACAGACAAATGCAAAATGAAAACGCCCTACAATCAGTGTTGGGTGTAATCTGATTACTTTTCAAAAAGTAGTGTAACATTACATATTGAATTCTTTTTCTAAATAATATTATGTAGAAAGCATTCAAAACATACATTTTGTTTTTATGTGCATTATTATTTGCATTTCTGAGACGTGCGCCCCCTAACGAGTCATATTAAGGTGAATGAAAGTGTATGATTGCGTGATGATGAACGAGGAAATAGACATTATTTTGAATTCTCCGAGCAGAAAACAAACTTTTCTTTGAAAAGTTTTCGAAAGTACCTTAAAAGTAATCTGAATGTGATTACTTTTCCACTAACATAATCAAAAAAGATTACAACTTTAGATAAGAAATTAGTAATTTGTAGTGGATTACTATTTCAAGTAATTTACCCAACATCACCTATAATTAATGGCTTTTGTTGTATTATTCCTAGTTTTGAAGTCACTTTGGAAAAAAACATCTGCTAAATACACAGATGAACCAAAACATTATCATCACCTGCCTAATATGCTGTTGGTCCTCCGCGTGCTGCCTAAACAGCGCCGACCCCCCTGAAGGTGTCCTGTGGTATCTGGCACCAAGATATTAGCAGCAGATCCTTCAAGTCCTGTAAGTTGCGAGGTGGAGCCGCCGTGGATCGGACTTGTTGGTCTAGCGCATCCCACAGATGCTCAATCGGATTGAGATCTGGGGAATTTGAAAGCCAGGGCAACGCCTTGAACTCTTCATCATGTTCCTCAAACCATTCCCGGACAATTTGTGCAGTGTGACAGAGGGCATTATCCTGCTGAAAGAGGCCATTGCCATCAGGGAATACCATTGCCATGAAGGGGTGTACCTGGTCTGCAATGATGTTTAGGTAGGTGGCACGTGTCAAATTGACATCCACATGAATGGCTGGACCCAGGGATTCCCAGCAGAACATTGCCCAGAGCATCACACTCCCTCCACCAGCTTGTCGTCTACCCACAGTGCATCCTGGTGCCATCACTTCCCCAGGTAAATGGCGCACACGTACACGGCCACCCACGTGATTAAAATGGGACTCATCGGATCAGGCAACCGTCTTCCACTGCTCCAAGGTCCGGTTCCGATGGTCACGTGCCCATTGTAGATGCTTTTGACAGTGGACAGGGGCCATCATGGGAACTCTGACCGGTCTGCGGCTATGCAGCCCCATATACAGCTGGGTGCGATGCACTGTGTGTTGTGACACATTCCACCAGTAATCATCATTAACATTTTCTGAGACTTGTGCCACAGTAGACCTTCTGTTGGTTCGGACCAGACGGGAGAACCTTTGTTGCCCTCGCGAATCAATGAGCCTTGAGCGCCCAACACCCTGTCGCCGGTTTGTGCCTCCTTGGACCACTGTCGGTACTCACCACTGCTGACAGGGAGCACCCCACAAGCCTTCGTCGTCTCGCCACAACTATTAGGCCCTTGTCAAAGCCACTTAGGTCTTTACTCCTGCCCATTTCTCCTGCATTCAACACATTGACTATGAGAACTGATTGTTCGCTTACCATCTAATCTCCCAGACCTTGATATGTGGCCTTGTTAGGAGATTATCAACTTTACCTGTGAGTGATCATAATGTTTTGGCTCATCAGTATATATAAAAGAAAATGTAAAATTTAAAGAGTATGATTTTTAAGAGCTGCAGTAGAAGGGGAGATTTTTTTCTGTGAATAACAAATACTGGTCTGATCCTCACACAGCTATCGTATGTCTTCAGTAGACTTGTATTACAGTGCACAAGTAACATGGACCACTTTTATTGTGCGTTTTTGTCATTTTTGGAGCTCGACAGCATCCTTTCAGATTCAATTTCATTGTTTGGAAAAGAGCAGCCATTCTAGACATTCTGCGAAAAATCTTTTGTGTTCAACGAAGAAAGTCATCCCGGTTTGAAATGACATAAGGAAGAGTACATTTTTGGTGAACTATGTAGACCTTTAATCACAGTCCCCATGTCATCACATCTGGCTCCAAATAGTAGAATAATCAAACCTCCACCCATTGTCCTGTTTATGGACAATCGCCAGTTTTGATAAATAAATTAACTTAAATTAACTTGTCAGAAAACATCAAACATTTAAATTGTTTTTTTGGCTCAACACTTCACTAAGTGTCTTATCTTCCACTTTAATGTTTCAATTGAAATGTATCTGAGCAAGGTGATTATCAGGTCAAGGTTTTCCTGGTTCATGAGGAGCCGGTTCAGTGAAGTCCTGTTCAGGTTTCTCCCAGAGGATTAACGTGCTTAACTTAAGTCTTAAGAGACATGAGTCTTAAGAAGTCTATTAATGCTATTGTTTTCACTATTATACCATGTTAATCTCCCATTTGTATTTTAAATATAATGCAGTTGTAGACACTGACATCATTTCTATTTTTAAAAAAAAATTTTTTACATATGCATTTATTTACATTGCATTCGGATGCCAGTGAACGCTATTTTCACTAATCAGACTCTGGGGTAATCAGACCATAGGTAGGTAGAACATACAATACCTTGGCTTTGCATAAAACTCACCATTTTGGCTGACTTGAATATGAAGAAGTCGAGACAGGCTGCTATCCACTAAAACGTAAAAGATAAAATACATATTAAAACATATGTACATGCCATGAAGTGCGTGCGTGTCTGGTTAGGCTAGCGCATCTCACATCGCTCACAGCTCTCCTCATCAGTATGGTCACTGCACTGCGTCTGTCCATCACACTCAGACTCCTTCTTCACACAGCAGTTGTTGGAGCATTTGAACTTGTCTTCTCCACATGGAGAATTACAGTCTGTATCACACAGACACACACAAAGACAAAACCACAGAATGAGACATCAAACTCAAGGAAGCTTGAAGTGAATCTCATGAAACAACAACTCAACATGTCCAGGTCATACTGTAGAAAAAAAAAAAAAAAAGGCAAAAATCATTATTACAAAAAGGCACTGACAATAGAAGTGAATGGGGCCAATCCATGAACGCTAAAATACACAGTTTCAAAACTAGCCACCAGATGTAAACATAACACACATTATATTTTTTTACAGATATAATATTTTTGTTTGTAATCCACATAATGCCACAAATGCTGTTGATTGAGCTCTACTTGCATTGAATGCGGAACATTCTTTTAAGAAAATAAGGCCTCTCACCTTTGGGTAAGTTTCTCAAAAGTTATTACTAATTCCTACTCTATAGTTGTAATTAGATTGCTGACTTTACAGATAACTTCATCAGAAAAGTAAATCGCATTACCAAATTACTTTTAAGTCACTTTCTAAAACATGTCACAGAAAAGCTTTTGTATTTCTGCAAAACAAATTCAAAATAATGTCTTTATTTCCTTCTTGTTCATTGACTTGTTAGGGGGCGCACACACCCTTCAGCTGTCACAAAACGTGAACAGACATACATATTAATGTAATTCATGTTTTCAAATGTATTTTACATATATATTATTTTAGAAATGTGTAACCGAAGTAATTAAAAGTAATTAACATCATTGAAAGTCAGTAACTGTAATCTGATTACAAGAATTTGAAAGTAATGAGCTATACTACTTTTAGTACTAAGCATTTAATAATTAATAGGGCTGTCGATTTAATGCATTCATTTGGTGCGATTATACAAAAACTTTTTTACGTAATTAATCATATATGGTCCCCAGACCATAACAGGGAATGAATATTCCTTATATCTGAGCAATTCAAGCTTGTAGTACCACCTATTGTCTCCAGGGGGCAGTAGGTGAAACTCCAGCTGTATAGATAACACACAGTTTACACAGACAGAGAACAAATCACACTTACCGAGAGCAGACAACACAAGATGAGATCAAGTTCTTGTGTTCAAACGCAGCTTGGAGCACAAATCCGAACACAGAGATCTCAATATGCATTTAAGTTTCAAACTTAGTTTAGCTTGACACAGCGATCTAAAAACTACGTTTATGACGCAACGCAACCGTGTGACGCAGGTGTACATTGACACGTCCTTAAACAAGCCCTAATAATACATTTCAGACTGATTGATGAATTAAGCTGCAAAATGGATTGCTATGAACTGTAGACCAATGATAGTCTTATGTTCAATAATATGGAAATAAAAAATATATTGCATTCTAAAATCACTTTTAATATTGTATGCCAAAATAATGTTATGCATTTAAATTATCTATATTATTTTTTTATAACATATATTTTATTTATATTTTAAATACAACAATTTATAATTATTTAATCATTATATATTTAATTATTGTAATTTTAGGGGCTTTCTCAGCAAATATTTATGTATGCGATTAATTCGATGAATTAATCAGCGTACCATGTAATTAATTCGATTAAACATTTTAATCGATTGACAGCCCTAATAATTACTTTGTAGAAAAAATGCAAAAATCATTCTCACAACTGTAATACAAACTGTGTTAATCTCGTCAAAGAAATCACTGATGAAAACGTTCATTGACAAAGGGTTTTTTGATTCCGTCAACGATAATGAATACGAGACGAAAATGACGATCATGACGATAATTAAACGATCTGATTAAAGCATACTCTTGAGGACACATGACGAGAAAAACAATATAGCAAGAACATTTGCAAAACATCTGTTTATAGAAGAGGATATTGGATTCATCTAATCCAATTATCCAGTATGTTGGGGATATCCACGCTTGAGCTGTGCGAGTTCAACACGCTTAACACCGGCAAAATTAACTGCTTTAAAATGGGTTAATTACCTCACTCAAACACATCTGTGACGAGGAGGGCCGGGCCATTAGGATGGACGCCTGGCGCTGCCCTCCTCGTCACAACATCCTATTTATAAATGAGATTAATCACTTAATTCACAACATATACATAATATTACAACTTACATCTGCACAAACAATGAAGTGAATAAACAGATGAACTTGAACTAAATAACGTTCTAGTCGTAATATGCGTACTTTAGCATTGTGAATACGTTGTTTCCGTGAAAAACACGTTACACGCAATGCAATATCCTAAACAGACTAAACACGTACTATTAAATCATGCAGAATTCAGAATACAGTAGACTAACTTCTAAAGTGTAGCTAAAATATCAGTATATTCATTATACGTATGCTATTATTTCAATAATAAAGTAATTATTGATAATGGTAGTATCTTACAGCAAGATACTTACAGTACAGTAATCACTGTATTTTAATTTTACTGTAATAAATTATTACTAATTATTAGATTCGAATGAGAATGACTCTAATGATTCTAAAAATAGGCTTCCTTTTCTCTTGTATATTTGTCAGAGGGGAAATCTAAAATGAATTTACCTTCAGTCTCCGTTTTTCTCGCTTCTCCACCTGGTTTTACTGTGGACAGACAACATTTAAGTGCGTACAGACATTATTTAGTGAAGGTATGCGAGATATTGAGGATTTCATAAGGAAATTACTTTGAACTAACAATATAGACCATGATGAATGAACATTAGACTCACCTACACCACACCCTACGAGATTTGTCTTACCTATAGTGTTTTTACAAGCATCGGTACACTCCTGCTCAGAGAGATAGTTGTTTTTATTCTCCTTACAGCCTCCAAACATGAACTGTTCACACTTGCTGGTTGCAGCGTTGTAATGCCAACGAGGGAATGAACCTCGGCAGGGGCCCACCTTTTTTGGCACCAAACAGTGACCTAGTGGGACAAATCAAATTGTTGGTGTATTAATTCGATTCTGATAACTTAAGTATCATGGGGTTCAAAATCTGAAAACACCGATTCATCCCTGGTGTGACGTTCAAAGGAATGCACTGGATTTAAATTTGATTACATTTATTTTCACAGCAAAAATACATCTTATTATTCAATTAGAAAATAGCCAACCTTTCCGAAACAATCTGAGTTAAGGCATGGTCTCATTTACTTTGGCACAGTGGAAATTTCGAGGTGAAATAGTCATCTCAATGGGAATCTTTGCAATGGTTCCTTTGAAGAATCTGGTTTTGAATGGGGTTCAAGTTTGGTAAATATCGACACGCGGATTTGCCACATTGACAAATAGAATGTTGCTCGGTTTGTGCTTTGAACACAGCTACACTGAATATTTACATTGGACAAGGATATAACTTTAGCGGCGAGTATCTTTTTAACTTCACTCTCTCAGAGTATGCAGCATTAAACAGAGGCTGCTTAGCATTTCATTTTTTTACTGGTTTCACACATGCTTAACGGCCCACGCCTTGTTCGCCCACAAAATTTAGCCATGCGAAGGTATGCGTGAATGCGCTTTTATCGTTCATGTCCGTAGCACAAATGGTGCGGGACGAGTTACACATCGAAGTTTAATACTTAAGACCCTAATATACTTAGGCAAAATTTTGAAAAACAAATTCTGTTTTTGAGATTGTTGCAGTGGTTCAAAACATTTCACCAGCGCAAATTTTAAGGAAAAATTCGTAATGGCTGTTAAAAACCTTCTTACTGCCATTGGTCCACTTCATCGGTTAGTGACCTGTTGCTCCAACTCTGACGGTGACATTTTTCCCGGTTAATTTTTCTCACTCAGTCAAGATCAGCCAACATGAACACACTGGAGTGCAGAGCTGCTGAGATGGTGCAAACTTACCTACATCTGTGTGATCGTTCACATAAATACAGACATTTTCAAGACATTCACAAATCTCATTTTTTAAAATTAGTCTACAAAAGGAACCAAATCTACTCAAAATACTCTTTAAGTGCCCATTCACCCTATTGCTTCATATGCTGCTTCATTCAAGTGCCATCTGTAGTCGAATGCCATTCCCACTTCTGCTCAAAGTATGAATGTCTTTAGTCATCTTTCTTTTGTCTGTATGCTGCCCATTGACACCTGCCAGTAGTATCAATGTCATCACAAAATACAACAGAGGGTAACTGCAACATTATTTTTGTCATCACAGATGTGAGATATAGGCCTTTATCACAGTCCGCGTGTCGTCACAACCGGCTCCGAACATTAGCGTAACCAAACATCACCCATCGATCTGTCTATGGACGATTGCAGTTTTTCTAAATAAATTAAGCCAACTTGGATGCACTTGGCAGTAAACATCAGCCGTTTAATCATTTCTTTAGAGTAACTCAGCACTTCACCATGTTATCTAGCACTTTAATGCATAATAGTATCTGAGCGAGGCGATTATCAGTGCAAAGTTTTCCCAGTTCACGAGGAGCTGCGTGCACTGTTCAGCTTAATCCCAGAGGATTATTGTACTCAACACAAGTCCGAAGAGACAGCGTTTAAGTGTTTTAATGTCGTTGTTTTCACTATTGCAGTATGCTCATCTCCCGTTTGTGAATATAATACAGTTGTAGACACTGGGACAGTTTCATTTCTATATTTTATTTACATTGCATTAGGTCACGACTCGCAGATGGACACTTCAATCATCGTCCTCAAACCACGAGGATATAACTCCACGTTTACAATGATTTAACCAGTTATTTTCTGTAATCGGACTCTGGGATGGAAATGTTTCTTTATTTGAACATTTTTAAATGGACCTTATATCATACATGGAGATTATATAAAGTATGTACATGAAAGCAATGTAATCATTATCATTGCAAATACTCTGTAGAATCTTTACTCAGAATATAAGTTTTGTTTTTGTGATTTACTGTATACCCTTATCTTGTTCTAATGCTCTTTAATGTGTAAATGTACTCGTTTGTATTATATTCTTGCATTCCTCTCATAAAAAACATACTTACACTGTGTAGTGGTCCCTGCTCACATACATCGTTTAAAATAATAAAACAACATGACATCGTTTTTCTATACTTCAGGGATAATGAGTAATGATTGTAAATTGAGGTAGGTCTGTTTAGATTAAGTATCTGAGATTAATTGTACATAAAATAGGCCATAATATTTCCGCAACTGCCATTGAAAGAGACTGCAGCGGAAGTTGTTTTATGCTACTAAGCGAAGCTTCCACTCTGTGAACGCGGAAGTGTGATCAAGGCCTAATGCTTCAATATAATACAATTACTATTGATTTATTATTAGTAGTAGTAGTATTACAGTGAATATTACATAACTACAGTAGTGATATATTTCTGTCAAACTTTTTCTCAATTTAAATTGAGCTTTTATTTTGGCGGAAGCTTTTATTTTATAGCCATTTTGTTTCTGTGTGTTGACGGTAGCTTCTCACTTCTGGAAAAGCAGGTCACTATGTGAGCCAATGTGATTATTAAACTGCAAAAGGCTGCTTTTTAATTAAATAAATATGTAGTCTGTATGTTCCTTGCACTACAAAGTGAATTAGCACTCTGCTCGCAGTAATTTGCTACAAAAAAGGCATGTGATGCTCATGATGGTGTTTTCCATGTAGGAGCTAAGGAACTCTAAAAGGTGTCGGCACAACACTGGCTCCACACATTCACAAGTGCTCACATTTGAAGCGTGCACTAAATAATCACATAAGGACATAACGTGATATTTATTTGTGCACTGAATGTTTACGTTACGTCAGATGGTATTAGATTTTGGTTTCCGAGTACGAGTACAAGTACGGTATCCGACCCGATTCCGATACAAGTATATACCACGTTCCGATACCAGTTATAACACATTTTATTGTCAAATTAGTTAATGTTTTAACATGTAGTCTTATACATCTCATATTTAAATGCTCTTCTAAATGCCCCAGCGGCGTGGCCAGTATCTGAATGTTCGTAAATAGTACACCTTTGCTCGACTGTTTGATCCTTATTCCAAGCAAAGAACGGAAAAGTTTTCAGTCAGTGTATACGAGCCTTTAGAGTTAGGGGTTAGTTCAAATCAAATCTAATAAGAAAAATAAGAAATGGACAGCACTCTTCAAATACTTAAAGTAAATACAAAGAAATACAAATGAGTAATGGGAAGAGTAAAAGAAATCAGTGTATGGACTGTACAGTGGAATATTGTACGTTGATCTGGATAACATGATATGACATGCCCATTCAGTTTCGTCATGGGAAGTTCTTTGTAAAGCTATTGCTGAAACAGACACGTGGGATCAACGGATTTGGCACGTTCAAATCGTGGAGGTGTACACAAAGCTTATGGGATTGTTTGCACTGATGCACTTAGTGGGCATTTTGAATTGTATCACTCATGAACCTATAGTATCTCCACAGCTTAAGAGAGAAAAACATTCATAATATGCTTATCTCAATAGAATATATATAGACACCATAAATCAGGGTGTGTTAAATAAGAGAGACTTCCTAAATTTGCAATGCAGTGGTTCTTCAAGACACGGACTGACAATCACTGCCATAAAGGACCTTAGAGGTCCCATTCTCATAACAGAGCCCAGGACAATGTTCCCAGTTGTCCCCCTCTTAGGACAGCTGTGCCACATATAAAGACACACTGACACACACACTTCAAGGGTCTAAGCAAGCACTAAGAAGAATCACATTTTTATAACAATAGAGCTCAGTGTCTGTTTAGTAGTCTATCAGTTTGTGCAAGCTCTTCAGATATGCTGAGCTATTGTGCACATAAGGGAGACGCAGGTCTGGTCTGCGTTGCGTCCTGATCCCATTCCCCCCTCTCCTCTTAATAATTTTTCTCTCTTTAGCATTGTGGGTAGTGTTGTTCCTTCACTGGGAATTTGGCTATTGAGAATGATTTTTTTTTTAATTAAGTTGAAATCACACCGACTTGTAGCTTCTTGAGAAGCATTTTGTCTGTCAGAGTGCGAGTGTCAACTGAGCAAGGACACCGATAAGGCGCTATCCACTCTCTCATCTCTCTGCAATAACACATCTTTTTAATATTATGTCATTATGGCCACTAATCCTGCAAAAATTCACTTTTTGGTCATCTATCGTCCTCCAGGTCAAGAAGACAACTTCATCGAAGAGCTAGATGTGCTGCTATTCTCATTTCCCATGAATGGCACTCCACTGGTGGTCACTGGGGACTTGACAAACCTCAAGCGGCTGACTTTCTAGCTCTTCTGACCTCGTTTGACCTTACAAGGAAAAACAGCTAGATCTCATCCTAACCAATAACTGCATCTCTAATAACCCTCGTTTCTCCTCTGCATATTTCTGACCATTTCTTCATCCAGTTCTCTGTCTTCTTCCCTTCTTGCTTACCACTCACTCCACCTCGGGTTTCCTTCCACCTTAACCTTCCAGGTTCTCTCTCCCCCAGTCACTTCTCTTCTATGGTCTCTGCATTCTTTCACTATTCACTTATCTTCACTTGCTACACAAGCTACAAATACTCTTTGCTCAACATTAACTTGTTGCCTTGATAGTGTCTGTACTCTTTCCTCCAGGCCAGTATGTGCCACACCCTCTAGCCTCTGACTGTCGGAGACAATTCGTGACCACCGTACTAAGCTCAGGGCTGCAGAGAGGACGTTGTGCAAGTCAAAAGACCCTGCTGACCCAAGCGGGTATCAATCTCTTCTTTCCTCTTTCACCTCTAGTGTTTCTGCTGCTAAGGCAGACTATTACCAGAATACTATCAGTAACACTTCAGATTCCCACAAACTATTTTCAACTCTCTCTTCTCTATCCTTCCCTACCTTCTCCCATTACTTCTTTGACTGCTGATGATTTTGCTCCTTTTCTCAATGACAAAGTGGCGACCATCAGCAGCCAGTTCTCTACACCACACACCCACAACCAGTCTCTATCCACATCCCATCCTCTGTTCTCTTCTTTCTCTCATAGACTGATTTCTACAAAGTGCTTCTAACCGTCCTACCACATGCCCCCTTGACCCTATCCCCTCCCATCCTCAGCAAGCTGTCTCTCCATCAATCTTGCCTGCACTCACACACATCATCAACACATCTCTTAAAACTGGAAACTTTCCCAACACATGGATCGAGGATCGAGGACAGCAGGATCGAGGAACCCCACTGCTCAAAAAACAACACATACCCCACAGTAATCGATAACTACAGACCAGTCTCTCTTCTACCTTTCCAGGCTATAACTCTTGAGAGGGTTGTATTCAACCAGTTGTCTGCTTTTTTTCCACAGAACAACCTACTCGACAGACAGACTCAACAGAGACTGCCCTCTTGTCAGTAGTTGAAACCCTGCTACTGGCAAGAGCCTACTCCAAATCATCTGTCCTTATTCTTCTTGATCTATCTGCTGCTTTTGACACAGTGAACCACCAGATCCTCCTTTCCATCCTCTCCGACATGGCCATCACAGGAACTGCACTCACAGGCAGATCCTGAAAAGGAGAGGTTTCAAAGTCACACCAGCTAACCAAAGTGTTTCTTAGGGATCAGTGCTTGGACCCCTTTTCTTCTCGATCTACACTACATCACTCTGACTGATCATTAAGGCACATGGCTTTTCCTACCACTGGACTACAGATGATACCCAGCTCTACCTGTTGTTCCAGCCTGACGACACCATCGTCTGAGCTTGTATCTCTGCCTGCCATTCGGAGATCTCAGCCTGGACGAAGGAAAGCCACCTTCAGCTCAATCTTGCCAAGACATAACTCCTTGTGATCCTAGCAAACCCGTATATTGTCCATAACATCACCATTCATCTAGATTCAACTACACTAATGCAAACAAGGACATCCTGGAACCTTGAAGTGGTGGTTGATGACCAGCTTAACTTAATTGCCCACATCTCATCAACGGTCTCAACAAGGTTCACATTTAACATGAGGAGAACATAAGGAGAATCAGACCTTTCCTATATGAATATGCTGCACAGCTCCTTGTCTAAGCTCTAGTCATTTCAATACTGAACTACTGCAACACTCTGTTGGCTGGCATCTCAGCCAGCACAATTAAGTCATTGCAGATCGTCTAGAACACCATGGTGCATTTGGTCTTCAATCAACCAAAGGTGCCTCACGTCACCGCCTTCTTGAATCCACTCCACTGGCTACCTGTAGCTGCCCATATCAAATTCAAGGCTTTGACCTTCAGGACAGCCAATGGAACATCACATTATTACTTCAACTCACTCCTCCAGGTTTGTGTCCCCACTCACTCTCTGTGGTTGATGAACAAGTGGCGCCTAGTGGTCCCAACGAAATGAGGCACAAAGTTTATTTCACAATCATTCAACTTCTCTGTTCCTCTGTGGTGGAATGAGCTTCCAATGTCCACCTGATCTGCTGAAGCCATCTCAACATTCAAGAAACAGCTGAAAAAACATCTCTTCCTCTTTAATAAATAATAAAACAAAAAACATGTCTGTCTCTTTCTTCTGCGCTGGTTTCTATACTACTCTAGCTACTATTGGATCTTGGCAGTGGGATACTGCAGATATTCTTGACTTTTCTAAGACAAAAGCTTATGGTCCTCATCTGTAAGTCGCTTTGGATAAAAGCATCTGCTAAATGTACATGTTCTACAGAAGCATATACCATCTCTTAACTTTTGAGCTCATGTTAGGTCTGTGTTAAAAGGGATACATGTTACTATCAGAAATCAATTTCTCTATGAACGAATGGGATTTTTTTTGTGTTGCACTCTATAACAGCACTGGGATGTATCACTGTTTGTATTATGTTGCTCTGTGTTTGGGGCGTTTCAGTCCAGATTATGCAAGCGGTGGGGAGTGGGGAGAAACTTTGTGTGACTTTGCCTCCAGGATTGCTCAGAGCATACTTTCGATAACCAGTGAGCATAGAGTGAGCGGGGAGTGGTAAATGGAAATCCCGCAGTGGAGCTACAGTGGAGTGATTACGGAACGCCTTGAGTGGGGTGGGAAAATTGCTGTTGCTCTACTCCACTCACATAATCTGTTCCAGTCTATGCAAAGCTTGATGAAAAACAAACAAAAAAACAAATTAAGCTTTTCAATAAGTGTGTTTACATGCACACCAATAGGGTGACAACTGCCAAAAAATATATAATAACACAAGAAAACTGTTTATATGAGACTTGAATTCATCCAGTTCTCTGCCTTTGACTGCAAGACTGAAACAGTCATGCGCACAGCACTTGTGCACATTGGATTAGCCGGTAAGAACACCGGTAAAGGTGTTAACATGCAATAGTAAATCAGGGAAATTAGCAAAAATCGATATGTGCCGACTGAATATTACTTAAAATGTTTATGACCTTATCCCGATAAAGGCATGCCATTCAAGGCGTTAACATGACCTTAAATGTTGTTGTTGTTGGCTTATTAAACAATCAGTGTAAGATTGTGCATCTAAACAATGATCACAGACAATCTTAAAAATCAGAGTAAAAACTAAATTGAATGAACTTAAAGGGACAAATTGAAACTATAATTTAAATAAAAACTAATTATGAAAACTCAAAACTATAATAACCTTGCTTGTAGTCATAAACCAGACATGGATGTGTCATATAAACACGAAGATTAGACAGTTAATAAAGAGCACTGTCATTTGATGATTTAATGGTTGCTAACACTGACATAATTTACACTGACATTCACAAAACTTTAACTGTTTCTGTTGTCCTTCTTCCTCCCTGGGTAGGGGTGGGACTGCCATGAGTTAATCCGTCAGAAATGGAAATGGATGGACTAATCTAAAGTCAGGGGATGTGTTGTCTGCGTTTAACCACAGCACGGCTTTCCATACACTGCAAAATTCTAGTGACTCACAGCTGTAACACGTCAAACCAGTTTTGCTCATTTGTAGAGGGAGCGGTAAAACCTCTGACACACTAAAATTACAGAAAGAGTCTCCACAACCCATCACTACTGCCATTACTGGAATTACACCAAGTTGTTTGTATGCCTATGGCATTACAAGTATAAAATAGTTTGACAAAATTACTTTAAAACTGTGCCAACTAAATATACATAGTTACTTATATATACTGTATATACTTATAGTTGTCTCTGCATATGTGGGAGAAATGTTTTTTTTTCAAAACATTGAAAAATGTCCGCTGCCCAATTAACCTCATCCATATGGGTAAAGATGGGTTGCAAAAGCTAATCTGGGATGAGAGTGATCAAGTATAATACTCACGCTCAGACTGTTCAGGTGTGAGGACCAAGACAGTGACTTTATCTGAATCAGAATGCTCTGCTGAATCAGTTACTGTCAGTTTGAACTCATAAACCCCAGGTATCAGTTTGGACACCCTTATCTGGTCTGGTAGATTGGTTTTCTGTGGAGCAATTGTTTAGAAATACTTAGATGTTGGGTAGTAATCCTATTATGCCATAAAGCAGTGGTTCTCAACAGTGGTAGGTCATGACCCAAAAATGGGTTGCAGGTCTGATGGAAAATCAATACTAGATGCAAATACTAAAAATGGAATTATTCATATAAATATGCTTAGTTAGGATTAGGGATGTGCCAGGGTGGTCGACTAATTGACTAGTTGTCTAGAAATTGACTAGTCGATCAGTGGGGTCAACTACTCACATTAATTTTTTTAGTAGTGGTGGTTTTAATGGGAGATGCAATTCTCAAATTAATTAAGAGATGCCCATTTTTAGAGAGCGTTTTTGCGTGATGATAGCTTGTTGTGCTTAGGAGTGGATAAGGCCACGTCCACACTAATATGTTTTGTTTGAGAAGTACTGTATCTTTTTCTCTACTTTTTGGCCTTCTGTCCACACTGAGACTGCGTTTTTGACAGCAAAAACTGAGCTTTTCGAAAACGCTCTCCCAAGTGGATAAATTTGAAAACACCATCTTGCGTTGTAGTGTGGACAGGGTAGACTGAGATATCTGAAAATGATAACTTGTTGTCATGTGACGCATTCATGTTATCCATTCAACCCAAAACACATTGTAGTGGCGTTTTTGTGCCTGCTAATTACTTTGAGAGCATTGTTAATGATAAATGTTACTTTGTACAACCTTCACAATGCATTCCTTCAAAGGTGACGCATAGTTAACTCGGAATTGCTGTATGGCGACGGAACACGAGGACAACTGTGTTTCAGACCATACATGGAACAGCAATTTTTCATATGCTTTAGTGTGGACGAGCAACTTCTGGAAAACGTTTGAAAACGGCAGTGTGGACGGAGAGCATTTCGAAAATGAAAACGGCATTTTCAAATGTATCCGGATTAATGTGGACGTAGCTTAACTGTCAGCACAGTAAAACCCTCTGCAAGATGTTTAGTCCCTTTATTGCTTTAGGTTTAGTCTTTTTATGCGCTATTGTTACAGCAAAACGCTGCATCAACAATACATTTCAAGACGATCACAGTCGGACATGAAATAATCTGCTGTGAGTAATATTCACGTATTTGTGAGGTGCTGTGGAAAGAAGTCTTTTGCTGATTCTGTCTGACACTGCTTGAATAAATAGGTACAGTAAAAAAGGTTTAAACTGCTTTATGTTATGAGCTAGATATGTACCCATAATATTATTTTGCAGTTCTGCGCTTTTGAATGCGCAGCGAGGATCACCCTGCAGCACTTTGGTTACATTGAGGGATAAAAGTGGTGTGTGTTTCACAAATTATTGGCATTGAAATTCAAGAGACACTAAGAAACCCAAAATTGACAATTTTCCTATTCAGCCCACAGTATGTCAGGTTCATAATAATTCAGCATATTTTTGGGCCTATACAGTTCATGGTAATCAGGGTCAGAGGGGTGGCTGGACAGGGGGCAGCAATAAGTCTGTTTTTGGCCAGCATTTTCATGTTGTCGGACGGGGGTGGTGGGTGTTGGTGTAGAAAGCAGAGGCGCGTATATACAAAAATGGAGGGGAGTGGATACAGTGAACCCCGGGACGGCAAGGTGCGGCAACCTTGGTGTGTCCACATGTTAAATCTCCTGTGTGCTACGGTTGCACAGAGATGGTGCTACCTCTAAAAAAACTAAATTGTGCCCAAGACAAAAAAAACGACCAAAACAGCAATTGCGAATGGGGTGTCCAATTGGGTGGCCAGGCTTCGGTCCATGGTGGCCCCCTAGCTCCACCACTGATGGTAATACAAGCAATTTCCAATGTTTGATTTTAAGGGAAAATTTTTTTTACATCGATACGATAAACAATTTTTGGTACTTTGTTCGGTTGCCACTTGTTATCATATGTAATATCTGTCCCTGAACCAAACCCAGTTGAGAACCACTGCCATATATAACATGTTGAGTAACTTGCTGAAAATTATAATTTATCTTCATTAAGATGACAAGAAAGTTCACCCAAATATGATTTTTTTTTTTTTCAACATTCAGGCAGGCAGAATACCGATTCACTTTCATTGAATAGAAAAAAAAGATGCATTGAAAGTCAATGGTAACTGATGTTCACTTTCCCCCTAAAATTGCCTTATGTGTCCCAGAGAAAATAGAAAGTCACATTGGCTTGAAAAAAACATAAGGGTGAGTACATAATTTTGCATTTCCCCACAGCAGGTTTAATACCTCTATCACAACAGATTCATCTCCCTGGATGAGGGTCCATTGGTAGCTTACGATCTTCTTATCATCCCAACTCTCAATGCCATTCAACAAGACCTCCGCATTGGGCTGGACCACAATGCTTGGCCCAGCATTGGCAATGGGAGGTTTGTCCTTCCTATCTGAAGAAAAACATATCAAAGATCAGTATTAAAGGGCAATGAGTCATTTCTAAAGACTGTAGCAGACCGGAAAGAGAATATTGTTATTAAGTGATAACATGCATATCATAGTCAGAATTGCTCTGATTGCAATAACAAGAGAACTTAAATCTTGTATAATGTAGGTGAATGCAATCAGTCGCTGAACTCTTGTAAATATTTACCATGGTAACCATTGTTTCTGCCAAAACACCATGGTTATTGTTTCTACAATAAAATTGTGGTAACTTGGTATTATCCACCACTTTCATCACTATATTTATCGGGAAAAAAAATATTTTAATCTTTAGATTAAAATGTATTATTAAAATTGTACATTTGTTCAAGGCACACGCCAGTGATCATTTCTCATTTTACAGTGAAACTGTCCCATTTTCAAAACTAAAGAAAGGTAAAAATGTGGGACATGTGTCCCATTCCCATTCGAGCAGTGTTGGGTAAGTTACTCTAAAAAAAAAAAAGTAATGAATTACTAACTACTAATTACATCTTCTACAGTGTAATTAGATTACTGCAATAATTACTCTGTCTGAAAAGTAATTGCATTACTTATTACTTATTACTTTCTAAAACCCTGATCAACCTCGACCAGATGAAAAATACAAGGATAGACATGAAATTGTTCTTTTAATTCTTTCAAATAAATCATATAAAATCAACTAAATTATTCATGAACTGGTCAAAGAATTTAAGGGGGCAGTGTTAAATTAGAAAACATACATTTTAACATTAGGCGTTAAATTTCGACTTTAAATTCACTATTGTTTTATATATTATTGTTCTATAGTCTATACAGTTTAACGCAATTACATCAGAAGTAACTAATTAAATTACTGAAAACTTAACAGTAATCCCTTACTTTAATTTTTTCCTCAATGAAAAAGTAATTTACTTTACATTAATTAATTACTTAGTAATGCATTACACCCAACACTGGTCTGGAGTCACTGTACCACAGTATTTTTTGTAAGGGTAAACAACCTAACCAGAAAATGTATATTGCAAAGAAGACATTTTTACCACTTTTGCCTCCGACCAGGTAATCCTCATACACTGAACCCTTGATATGACTCGAGTAGCCCTGTTTGTGTATGAATCTACAGACATATCTTTGCTTATATACGCAGTTGAAGAGAAAGCAGGTGTTGATGGATCCCTCCTCCTCTGCGTGCTCTGTGAGGGCCAAGTTGCACGCGGACTCTCTACAGCACGCAGCGTTGCACTCATCCGCCGTAGAGACGTTCGGGTTCGCCAGGAAAGTGGCTCCATCCTTTATCGACTCTTTCGGGTCCAGAACAAAATCTTTCCGACCAGGAATGAAGCTTTTCACACATTGTTCAGATGTGTCGGCCTGGGTCCCTCCTCCCAAAACAGCAGCGACCAGAAGCAAGGCGAAAACAAAACAGGACGAATTCATTTCTGAGGGATTTTCAGGAATCCTGATGTCAGATGTGTTGTTGTGCTGTTCCGAAGAGACTGTACGACCACAGACTATTAATTAAACAAGTGTAGTTTCACCAAACAAAACTATAAGGATGCCGATCGTGTCCTGTCCCGAAGACTGTCTTTAAATTACGGATTTATTTTCGATGGCTGCCCTTCAAACACATTCGTCCGACTGTGTTTGTGAGCTCAGGTGTGTTTTACCTGTGAAAGTGAGGAAGTAAGGTAGTGACGTAGCTTACGGTTGTGGCTCGAATCATAATGAGATACCTACCTAGGCTGCGTCCGGAAACTGGAAAATGCTGCCTTCGGAGGGTGTATACGGAGGAAGGATAAAAATAAGGTACTTTTCAAACTGTTCTGAGACCAGTTTCCTTAAGAGTTACATCAAAGTCTGTCTAGCAAGTCAGTCCACTGTCGGCCATCTTTGGAACGCTCTCGGGAGGCCATTTCCAGTCATGCCAGTGCAGCTCCTTTCTACTTGAATAAGGAAAGATCAAAATCTCAAAAACGGTTGGTCAAGATTACGACCAAAGAACATATTTCAAATCAGCAATAAAATCTGACAATACTGTAATCATGAATTGTGATTCTTTACCTCGTATCACGCTAAAAACGCGATTTCCCCAGCTTGTATTGCTAATGCTCATGCGCGTTCTAGAATTGATTGACAGGCGATGTCTGTAATCTAAAAGGTGATTGGCTCTTGTAACTGTGAGGCGGGACTTTCTTTCTACATCCGATGAGCGCTCAGAGCTGCTTGGTTGAGCGTTCCAATTTCTCCCATTCATTTTAATAGAAGTGGCCCGTCTCTACTAAATAGTCTCTGGTTCCATTCATTAAAACGCTGTCGGTTTTGAGCCGTTAAATTAATATTCCAGGTTTAAAGGTGCACTAAGTATTTTTTCATTTTTAAAAAAGTTTAATTCCTAAAGACATGAATTGTAATTTTGCAATATATGTAGGAAATCATGAGCACTCACATTCAAATGAAGACTCCAGTCATCTCAGTAACCTTATAAAAGCTGTTTTATTCTACATGGAGAGGGTCCGCACATGGGGTTGTGTTAGAATCACATGACCAGCCGAATACTACTCGCTTAATCTCAGTTACCATCCTGTTATTTGACACGTTCACTCATTGATTAAAGTAATCATGGCTGACTGTGAATACAAAATTTCTACAATAGCATCTGAAACTGAAAACTATTGATTTTATATGATGCTGCATCCAAGCTGCTAGGTGTCAGTGTAAGTCCAAGATGACACAAAGACAAAAATTACTGAGTGCACCTTTAATTGAAGCTCAATCAACAGTATTTGTGGCATAATATTGATTACCACAAAAAAATTATTTAAACTCATCCCTCCTTTGAAAATAAGCAAAAATCGAAGTTAGAGTGAGTCACTTACAATGGAAGTGAATGGGGTCACTTTTTGGAGGGTTTAAAGATAGAAATGTGAAGCTTATAATTTTATAAAAGCACTTACATTAATTCTTCTGTTAAAACTCATGTATTTGAGCTGTAAAGTTGTTTAAATCGTTATTTTTACAGTCGTTTTGGGATTATTACATCGTCATGGCAACGAAGTTGTAAAATTGCCTATAACTTTACACAGAAAAGGTTAGTAAGTGATTTGATCATGTTAACATGCATATTGGTTACGTCTTGTGGCTGTTGGGCCTCATGTATTCAGATAGAAGACAAAGGCAGGCCTAACACAGTCATAAAAACCTAACTCAAGCCCCACATTCCAAGTTGTAAATTATACTGATAAAAATCACGCCAAAATCAAACAAAGGGAGTCCAAAACAGACTGCAAATCCCATGAAGCCTTGCTCACTAAAGGATCGAACTCTCAACTCCTATTGGATGAGGCACACAACAGAACGTCCCTCAAACATGACATCATCAGGAGTTGAAATACCTCTGAAATGCTTTCGGGATTTGCTTCCAGCAACTTTGTTTGCAGCGTGTGGACGCAGCTCTTCGCTGCTCTCAGGTGCAACCTCGTGGCACAAGGAAGTAACGTCCGACTTGAAACTGTGGCCATAAAATCTCCATCTCGCTGGACGAGTTGAGATTACTCTGTGTGCAACCGAACACTCTAACGGATCCGAAGGAGACCGCCGAGCAATTCGCATCTTCATCCGTTTGCCTACAGAAGTGTAGAGATTAAAGATTTCGCTTCCATCTTCAATCAAGTCGACATTTCTGAGTTCTCCGCCAGCCCGCCGAGAATCAACAGCCGTACCGCCCGCCGACAGAGCGAGGAAACGGCCACCCGTCATCACCCGAGCCTCAAGGAACCGGGTCAGAGTTAAAGGACGGAGGAAGACACATTCTACCTGTGTCCTCATGCGATTCAAGTAAGAGGTTTACGTCTGGGCTAAGATAGAATATTATAGTGTTTTATTCTTGTGTTTCAAGGTTTTTTGCTTGTACAGTTTACGGACCGCCATGTCCGCTCATTATTAATACTCAGGGTATTAATTATCACGAATTTGTTTTGCTGTATTGTGGTCCAACCAAATTGGACTGTTGTGCAACTTCGCCATCACGGGTGAGACAGTAACTGAGTTCATCCATTAAAGAGTCAAATAACGCGGGACTGTTTACGAGCCGTCCACCACGTCTCTGAGCGATGAACTAACAGCTGCTTTCTCTCCCACGATCGCAAAATCGCCTTTAGGGCCGTCATCTCTCTCTCTCTCTCGTACTAACCACACACCCACACACACACCTTATGTGTTATAGGATTATTTTATTTCCATATCTAATCATATCACTGTTTAGTTTGTAGTTGTAAGTCGGAAGTTTATTGACTGCATTGTATTAATTATTAATTGATATTACTGCATAAATAAACTTTGTTATGTTACAAAGAGAAGTGTTTTGGTTTGTTTTGCATACGCCTGTGTCATGCTGATGGGATGTCAGTGCTCGGATTCAAACCTTCATTCATTGTTTTTTTTCCCGATAATCGATATTCTTCGGATGTCGATTTTCCTAAGAAAACAATCTAATATTGAGACTGTGATACTATCTGGTTATTAGTCCCTGATTCCAGGGTGGTGCCCCATCAATGTTAATCCATATTAATATTCTATTGATTTTTGATAATTGATAATTATCTTTGATGATTGTTGAATCTGAATGATCAATAAGCTAGTGTTAATTTTAATTAATGTTTCATCGATGTTAACAATTAACGATTATCTTTGATAATTGTTGATTTAAAGGATTAAAAAAGCTAACATGATTTTAATAATTAATAATTATCTTTGATAATTATTAATTATTGCTAATAACCAAACTTGCTCCTAAACGTAGCACACTACATTTACTGGAGCCCCATATGAGGTTTTAATGAGTTAGATTCAATTAATTAATTTAAATATTAATTAATAACTAAAGAAATAATTATTAATTATTTCTGATAGTAACACTGATCTAAACAACCAGTAAAGCCCTACATGGCTATACTTTTGAAATAGTGAGTATTTTAACGTTTACAGATTGGCCCCATACACTTCCATTGAAAGTGCCTCACTGGAACCTTGATGTTTTATTTTTTAAAGAAAAGGAGGAGCAAGTCCAATTTGTGTGTGTGTGTGTGTTCAGTATTATGCCACAAATGCTGTCAATTGAGCTTAACTTGTATTGAACCTGGAATATTCCTTTAACTGGTTAGGCAGCAAAGCAGCAAGTCATCTGCCTACATTGTCAGATGCAGTACTAGACATAATTTTTGGGTATCACATAAGTGTCTTCACACTCTTTTTAAAATAACCAAACTCAAACCTATTTGATTCGGACCGAAGAGTGGAATAAGAGGAAAATAACTGTGACAAGGAGGAGGGTGGGGCCGGGTCGTGACTACCCACGCCCGGCCCCCAGTCGGGCTAATCAGCCGAGGAGAGGGATAAGTGCCGCTGCGTGTGGCTCTCTCTCTCCCGAACTGCCGCATTCCGCTGCACTTATCCCTCTCCTCGGCTGATTAGCCCGACTGGGGGCCGGGCGTCGGTAGTCACGGCCCGGCCCCGCCCTCCTCCTCGTCACAGTTATTTTCCTCTTATATTCCTGATCTTTTGGCCCCTCCTGCCGGCAGGCTTTTCCCCGCCTCTCTAGGGCTGGGGAGGGGGATGAGGGGAGGGAAAACACACAAAAAAAAGAGGAGGGAAAGGGCAAGGTGGAGTGACCGAGAGAGAGAGAGAGAGGAGAGAGAGAAAAATAAACTTGCTCGCCGGTTCCCAGACACGCCGTCTCCTTGTTTTCGATCACTCCTCTGCCCTCTGGCGGACGACAGCCGCTCCTCCTCGGGCGGACCGGAGCAAGTCCTCCGACCCCTGGCGGATGGAAGCCCCTCCGTTCCTTTAGTGGTGAGGGCTCTACGACAGCGCATCCCTCATCCTTCCAGGGTTTCGGCACCAATGTAACATGGTTATAAATGAGCAAGGAGGAGGCGGGAACCGGCTGAACAGTCAAAGTAATATTTAATTTAAGCAAAAAGACACAAAACACAAACACACACACGGCAGCTGCGTGTGGCTCTCTCACTCCCGAACTGCTGTATTCCGCTGCACTTATCCCTCTCCTCGGCTGAACACCCTGATTGGGGGCTGGGCATGGGTAGTCACGGCCTGGCCCCGCCCTCCTCCTCATCACAGTAACCTTCTCTTTACATTTACTCAATCCTTCTACTTAAAAGTGGCTTCAGCTTTCTTTTTGCTCAAAAATCTCTCTTTAGTTGTAAAAGTGCTCTCAGTCCACTTTTAATGCATACAGTGTTTTTTTTTTTTTTTATCCCTGTTCACTTGAAATATAATATTTATTATGATTTTATTGAAAATTATATATATATACACACATTGGCGGCCAAAAGTTTGGAATAATGTACAGATTTTGCTCTTATGGAAAGAAATTGGTACTTTTATTCACTAAAGTGGCATTCAACTGATCACAATTTATAGTCAGGACATTAATAACATGAAAAATTAATAACATGAAAAATTACGATTATAATTTGAAAACAATGTTCAGAACTTCTTAAACTACTTCAAAGATTTCTCATAAAAAAATCCTCCACGTACAGCAATGACAGCTTTGCAGTTCTTGGCATTCTAACTGTCAGTTTGTCCAGATACTCAGGTGACATTTCACCCCACGCTTCCTGTAGCACTTGCCATAGATGTGGCTGTCTTGTCGGGCACTTCTCACGCACCTTACAGTCTAGCTGATCCCACAAAAGCTCAATGGGGTTAAGATCCATAACACTCTTTTCCAATTATCTGTTGTCCAATGTCTGTGTTTCTTTGCCCACTCTAACTTTTTCTTTTTGTTTTTCTTTTTCAAAAGTGGCTTTTTCTTTTCAATTCTTCACATGAGGCCTGCACCCCTGAGTCTTCTCTTTACTGTTGTACATGAAACTGGTGTTTAGCAGGTAGAATTCAATGAAGCTGTCAGCTGAGGACATGTGAGGCGTCTATTTCTCAAACTAGAGACTTTGATGTACTTATCCTCTTGTTTAGTTGTACATCTGGGCCTTCAACATCTCTTTCTGTCCTTGTGAGAGCCAGTAGTCCTTTGTCTTAAGGTGCTTTCACACTGGCAGTTTAGTTCGAAACAGAGCACGGTTCGCATGAAAAATTGGTAATGTGAAAGCTGTCATACGGACCGGGGAGCGCACCGCAGTACCGAACCCGAGACTACCTGTAGGAGGTGGTCTGAGTTCGGTTGCAATGGAACTGTAGCGCGATTCACGTAAATGTGAAAGCAACTCAGACTCGGGTGCGCACTCGTTCAGGAAGTAAAGTAACCTGCACATGCGTTTTAGCCGATGACGACATCATTAGTTTCGACAACACACGAGGATCTACACATTCCTGAAAGTCCCAAAAAAGTAATGACACCACAATGACATACAACACTAAAAATACTGTCTGTCTGTCTATCTACCTATCTATACACCTTATAAATACTATTATAGGTTATAAATATAGGGTATAATAGGAGATGACAGTGGCGATAATTTCACATTGGACACGAGCGTGAGTAAGCGTGCAGTGTAAACAAAGATGCAAATGAATTCCTTGCAATCAGCTGTCTCCTCAAAAAACACAGTTTTTGAGCAGCAGCAAGCCGCCTTCCCCTGGACATCTGATAAGTTACACCATGAAGCGCACGTATACACAGTTGTCGTTCACTCTGCTGTGCATAATGGCACCAAAAAAACAAAAAGTATGATGAGTCCCGTTGTGTTCTCCATTGGTGTTTGTGATGATGTAAGATGAATGCAAATGGACCGGGGTTCGATAGAATCAAGTGAGTGTGAAACCAGACCAACGCTGCAGGGGGCACCGGGAACAATCGCACTCGGAATCGGACCGCAGCAAACGTGCCCAGTGTGAAAGCCCCCTTAGAAGACTGTGGTGTACACCTTTGTATGAAATCTTAAGGTTTTTTGGCAGTTTCAAGCATTGTATAGCCTTCATTCCTCAATACAATGATTGACTGACGAGTTTCTAGAGAAAGCTGTTTCTTTTTTGCCATTTTTGACCTGATATTGACCTTAAGACATGCCAGTCTATTGCATACTGTGGCAACTCAAAAACAAACACAAAGACAATGTTAAGCTTCATATAACGAACCAAACAGTGTTTGATATAATGGCATGTAATATTCTAGTACCAAATTAGCAATGTAGCATGATTAATCAAGGTTAAGGTGTTGGAGTGATGGCTGCTGGAAATGGGGACTGTCTAGATTTGATCAAAAATGACTTTTTTCAAATAGTGATGGTGCTGTTTTTTACATCAGTTATGTCCTGACTTGTGATCAGTTGAATGCCACTTTGGTGAATTAAAGTACCAATTTCCTTCCAAAACAGCAAAATCTGTACATTATTCCAAACTTTTGGCCGACAGTGTATATATAATTATTTTATTTATTATTAAAGTAATTATTTGATTGCAGTATTTATTACAAGCATGTAACGCCCCAATAGCGAGGCATCAACGAAACCTGTAATTAAACATTTAAATATTAAAACACAAAAGTAATAAAATAGAATTTTTTTTTAAAGGTAACATACAAGAATATCAAACCATTGTTTTTGCAAACAAATACTGTAATTAATAAATTGTCGGCTATAATTTATAACATTTTAAACACACGTGACAACCTGACATTAATGAAAAATACTCTTGTCCTGAGAACACAGTTCAACCTTTCGATTCATATCTACCTTCATTATAGTTGATCCTTAAATGAACGATGGATTTACAGTGGTTTTGAATGTATGTGTGGTTTTACTGAGTTCAAAACTATAGCAACAATTTATATTTGAATTTTTGTTTGAAAGATAGAATTCTCAAAACATTATACAAATTTAAGAGGATTTTAAACTAGTTGTTTGAAACCAACATACAAAACCTCTGCTAGAGCAAAAACACATTTGTGTAACAGTCCCAATGTGACAATTTTCCCCAGTTTGCCATGTAATTGTGTTGCAGTGACATTAGTTTGCTTGACATCTTTCCTGATTTTTTTCTTCCTTCTTATGGGCCAAAGCTGGCAGGTGGAGATAAAACTAAGGAAATGTAAATGAAAGGAAGACGAAAAGCAGAGGAGCAGAGAGAGGGAAAGAGAGGTGGAGCTCTTTGCCAGCTGGGAGAAAAAGGGACAGATAGGGAGAGAGTAAGAGCCGTTTTGTTGTGAGTTTCCTCTGTAGTGTCTTTCTTCAAGCCAGTGAGAGCATTTCACAGGCATGAGTCAGTCCAGAGTGATGTTCCAGTCTCCAACCAGAGACAAGGAGGACAGTGAAGCCCCTCAGCGCAGGCTCGGGAAGCTGACTGTCAAATATGACCGTAAGGACCTGCAGCGGAGGCTGGACGTCGAGGAATGGATTGACAGTCAGCTGCATTTGCTGTTTGACTGCGAGGTGAGGCACGTCATCCAATTGGAGGCATACACTGATGACTGAATAGAATTTAGCATGCAGATTGTAAACACAAAGAATAAGATTGCAGAGGTAGTAGAATGAAAATCGGTCTGTTTTTCCTTAAAGAGATGAAAACTCTGTAATCATTTCCTCACCCTCATGTCTTTTGAAAACCATATGGCTTTCTTTCTTCTGTGGTACACAAAAGTACAGTTATTTATAGCAAAATGCCAAGGCTGTTTTCTCATTGTTTGCTCTTTTCATATTTATATATATGTATTGTTCTTTTTGGAGCTTGACATCCCCTGGTCCCTACTTTTATTGTATGAAAGAGAACAGCTCAGACATTCAGTTAAACTTCACCTTTGGTGTTACATGAAAGAAAGTTTGGATGACAACAATTTTCATTTTTGTGTGAATTATTCCTTAACTATTGATGTGAGGGTTTTTTCAAACAAGTGGTGATTTGAGAGCCTGAGAGAGACAACTGATACATGATGGATAGAGAACTACTATATACCCTTATTTCCTCCTCTAAAATAAAAGAATGGTCACAAGACGCTTGATGGATGAATGTGCCAGGCTCTTATGAATGAATTACGTACTTTTGAGTGTTTATCAAAGTATGAAAACTGCCATTGACTGTCCCATAATAATGCCAGTTCAATGCACAACCTTGACTAAGTTTCAGCACAGCAATTTTACTACAAAGAAGCTTACACCAATCAGCCACAACATTAAAACCACCTGCCTATTGTGTAGGTCCCCCTCGTGCCACCAAAACAGAGCCAACCCGCATCTCAGAATAGCATTCTGAGATTATATTCTTTTTACCGCAATTGTACAGAGTGGTTATCTGAGTTACTGTAGACTTTGTCAGTTCGAACCAGTCTAGCCATTCTCCATTGACCTTTCTCATCAACAAGATGTTTCCATCCACAGAACTGCCGCTCACTGGATGTTTTTTTGTTTTTGGCACCATTCTGAGTAAATTCTAGAGACTGTTGTGTGTGAAAATCCCAGGAGATCAGCAGTTACAGAAATACTCAAACCAGCCCATCTGGCACCAACAATCATCCATGCGATTATTTAATCAGCCAATCGTGTGGCAGCATTGCAGTGCATAAAATCATGCAGAAAAGGGTCAGGAGATTCAGTTAATATTCAGGGAGTGTCTCTAGAGGTTTTTTGTCTGGCAGCAAGCTGGGTTCCCCTAACACCTTGGCCAGGTTTTATAATCTGGATGCTTCCTCCCTTTCTTCAAAGACTTTTACTACGAAGAAGGTGTTAATATGTCAATGCTTCACTACCCTATTGGCTAGTGTCATTGCTGAAATGTGTTTTGGGTCCTTTGACCTTGGTTTTCTCTTTCTCTTCCCATTGAGAATGCGAAGGGGAGGTTATTTCGATGCTTTTCACCACCCTGCTGGCTAGTGGGCATTGCTCTAGTGCGTGTGAACCAGTAGTACAACATTATGGTAAACGGTTCCCATAGTGTACAGACACAGCATCGAAGTGACCAACTTTACGGGAACGTCTTCGTTACTCGGTTCCCTGAAATGAGATGCTGCATAGCTTGCCACACTACTGATTCCTTGCTGTTAAGGGACTGAGAGATGGCTTCTTCCTTTAGTCAAAAATCCTGACGAAATGTAGTTGTGCTCCGGTGTATATGCCCATGAGGCTGCGCTCATAAGGGGCAAAGTGCCAAGAGCCATCCGTCAGTAAGATTGCCGAGCTTCTATATGGGCTTAAGAAATCATCACTCCTGGGAGGAGTTCCCCCATAGCGTCAGTTACTGACGCAGTTTTCCCTCCTTTCAGAAAACCAATGTTACAGTCATAACCGAGATATTTCAGCTGCTTCTGTAGTCATTTTGAATGAACCTTGATTGGTCTTTTTCATCTAGCATAATCCCGACCCGTCTCAATTTTATAAGATGACGAAATCATAAAGAAATCATATGACTTTTATAATGAGCGTACCAATGAACAATGTTATAAAGTTTTTTCCCTAAGTTTAACCTCGAACCCAAACCTAAACCTACCCATGAAGTGTAACCCCTTTGACAAACCCTAAACATAACCATGATTTTAATAGCAAAACAATGTTGCGTACCAAGGAAAAGTAAAGAAAATTAGGGTTTTAAATGAGCGTTCTTACAATTTTTCCTAAGTTTAACCCCTAACCCAAACCCAACCATAAAGTCTACCCCTTACCTAAATCCCAACCATGATTTTAATAGAAAAATTACTTTTGTGTACCACAGAAGAAAACATGTGATTTTGAAATGAGACGAGGAAAGCGTATTACAGGTTATTGATATTACTCATTTGTATTGCATACATAAATATGGGATGAATAACCAAATTTGTTCACTAATTTTACATCTCTTAAAATAAATTATTGGATAGGAGGATAGCTTTGATGTCTGGATTGTATCGATTTTAAATTCTGTTTGCTGATTGGTTAGGCTCTACAGGCATAAAAGTCGTAACTTTTTGAGCGAGTCAAGTAGTACGATATATTACGATTTCGCCATCTCGTACGAATTATTATGAAACTATGTTGCAGGGGGGGACTGGGTAGCTCAGCAAGTAAAGATGCTGACTACCACCTCTGGAGTTGCGAGTTCGAATCCAGGGCGTGCTGAGTGACTCCAGCCAGGTCTCCTAAGCAACCAAATTGGCCTGGTTGCTAGGGAGGGTAGAGTCACATGGGGTAACCTCCTCGTGGTCACTATAATGTGGTTCTCGCTCTCGATGGGGCACGTGGTGAGCTGTGCGTGGATGCCGCGGAGAATAGCGTGAAGCCTCCACACGTGCTGTGTCTCCGCGCTAACGCGCTCAACCAGCCACGTGATAAGATGTGCAGATTGACGGTCTCAGACGAGGAGGCAACTGAGATTCGTCCTCCGCCACCCGGATTGAGGCGAGTCACTATGCCAACACAAGGACTTAGAGTGCATTGGGAATTGGGCATTCCAAATTGGGGAGAAAAGGGGAGGAAGAAAAAAAGAAACTATGTTGCATAATCCTTACAACGCTGTGGTTTATTGTGCACAAACTGTAATAAATTCAATCAATAAATTCATCAGCTAAAGCTGTTTAACAAGCCAACAAACATTTAACACACTCCTTTTTTAAAGAGTTTGTTTTAAAAAATCCAACTACATACACAAGCCATCTAATTTTCTTAGCTCACACTATGCTTCTCTTCTCCCCAGTTGGTCCTGGGAATTTCTCTCCTTGATTGTCTGGAGTAAATACTTGTTTCTTTGTCTGTGAATGAAACTCCTAGCATGAGGAGGACATGACAGAGTGTGGGGGTTATTCACATGCTTCCCTTTTTCCTCTAATGAGCCAGTGGAAAGCACAGTGAAATTTCTGAAAATACTTTCTCCTATCAGCGTTTAATATGCAGAATCATCTATACATAAGCCACTTGTGGGTTGAGTTCCCTGAAAAGTCTAACACCGTGGCTCTGTGGACCTATCAGAATAGTTTGTTTGAGTGGATCGACCAGCCCGACACAGCAGCATTGACTCATCCAATGGTGTGTGTTTGGGGCGGGACTATCTGTTTTTTGACCAATGGCTGATGGGGGAGTGTTTGAGAAAATTGTTTGAAAATATTTTGCTATTTTTTATTTAGTAAAGAAATTACACACTGCACCTTTAAGAAAGTGTGTCAAATCTGGCATTTTACATGAACTTTAAAATTTGATTGACAATATTCTTTTTTTATATACGTTTTGTTTATATAATGTTCTTTTAATTAAATTTTTTTGCAACTGTAAACTACAAATCAGTTCACAATGCAGTATAGCTCATTGCTTAATTTATAAGAATCCTAAAAAAAAAAAAAAAAAGAGCTATCAGCTATACGATCAAAGAGGATATGTTACAGAAAGACTCACTTCCATGAGTATTACCTCAGATTAATCATCACAAAACAGCTGAAGCCATTTAAGTTTTTCTATTTTACTGTGTTGATGGCTATTTTGGCACAGCTGACAAGAAAAATAAGGCTGTTCTGATGGCAGTCTGTTGCCTTCATTAAACAATCATTACTGCCTCGTGGGGAAGCAGACTTTCTGCAGGCTACCAACTGGAGAGAGAGCCTTCAGAAAAGAGACCTCTCCCCATAGAGTTAAAATGTAGTTCACCCAAAAATCAAAAATCTGTCATCATTCTATGTTGTTCCAAACCCATATGACTTTCTGTCTTCAGTGGAACACCAGAGAAGAAGCTTAGCAGAATGTTTGGGCTTCTCTCCTCCAAAAGTGAATGGGGACCAGGTGCTGTCAAGCTCCAAAAATGACAACAACAAAAAACAAGCACCAAAAAAGTATGATAAACGTGGTCCAAATGCCTTGTGCACTATACTCCAAGTCTTCTTAATACATGCAATCACTTTGTGTGAGGAACAAACTGACATTTAAGTAATTACTCACTGAAAATCTTGCTTAATAGTTATGGTCACCATTCACTGTCATTTTAAGTAAAAAGGGTGAGTTTTTTTTGGTATGAACGATACCTAATGTTAGTTAATCACATGCATCTTGTAAGTCTGTTTTGATTCTCAGTACGTCATTATTATGAAAGGGCAAAAAATTATAAAAAAAGAGCTGATGTCATCAACATCAAAATAAAGCTGTTTTGATATGTGTTTGTGACTGTATATTGGTATTCCACCATTGTGCTAGTGTATCAATGGAAAACAGGGTCAGGGGGAACAGAGCGGAGGCAGAGGGCATGCTGGGTACTGCTCAGCTTGCAAGACTCAAAAACAAAAAGAACTGTGTCCTAAACTAAGTGTGTGCACGTCATTGTAAGAGTGAAAAATGCTGCATTTTTGCAACTAGTTAGTATTCTGTCTGCAGTTGCTTTCACTTACAATGCATATTTATTGTACAGCTACAAGGTTGTTCTGTGTGCAATTATTAATGGTCTGGCACAAAGACTAAATGTATATCTGCATGCTGATAGTAGCACTTTTGACTTCTTTTCCAGTACAGAAAGACTAGCTGCTTTTCACATAAAAGAATGCTTTCATATTTAACAAACAAGCATGTTGCTTCAACTTGGATATAGCCAGTGAAGAATATATAGCCAGGGCGAATTTACTTTTGCGCACAATGTATTTCAACACAAAAACCTGCATCTTATTCACTAACCACCTGCCATCCAGTTTAAACAGACACAAAATGAGCTGAAAAATTAAAGGGATAGTTCACCCTAAAATAAAAATTCAGTCATCATTTACTCTCTTAATTTATTCAAACCCGTTGGCATTTTTTCCCTCCTCTATGCAACATAATAGAAAATGTTGGGCAGAATGTTTGCCTCAGTCACCATTCACTTTCATTATATGGAAAAAGATGCAATGAAAGTGAATGGTCTCTGAGACTAGCATTCACAAAACTCAGCACTATTTGCCTGACGCAATTAAATGAATAGATCACCCAAAAATGAAAATTCGGCCATCATTTACTCACCTTTATGCTGTCTCAAACTTGAATGACTTTCTTTTTTCTGCAGAACACAAACAAAAATAAATAAATAATTGGTTTAATCCATGTCTTCTGAAGCAATACAATCAGTTTTGGGTGAGAAACAGACTCAAATTTTAATGTAAATTGGAAACTTTTTCAAATAGTTTGTATTCGGCAAAAAAAGAAAAAGAAAAAAGAAAGTCATACAAGTTTGAGACGGAATAAGGGCGAGTATATAATGAGAGACTTAACATTTTTGGGTCAACTATTGCTTTAATGTTGCGTTATTACCGCCCAGGGAAAGCAAGCGGTAAACAGAATTTTATTAAATAGATTCCTGACTACCTGATTTGCATAATCACTTTAGTGAATCGGCTGCTAAAACAACACATCACACAAATAAAACATGTTATCAGCAGGCACATTATATTCTTAGTGAATTCCCCTCCAAGCATTGAAGTATTTATGAACTCTATTCCCAAACCCAATGATACCAAAGCTAGACGCATGTGATACATCTTCTTTCCCAGGAAGATGACATTCCTGAGCTGGAGATTGACATTGATGAACTTTTGGAACTGTCAGACTGTGAGCGGAGATCGAAACTGCAGGTGGTATGACAAAAAAATATTCAGCACACATCTTCCCACTCATGCACTACAAGTTTCCAAAGAAGTAGCTCTCGCTAACTCATCCAAATCGAAAACCATTTTGCAAATCTACAACAGAGCGCAACAGTGACCGCCCACTTTTTCTGCTGCCTTTTTCACATTCGTTTTCTCCATAGAAATTTTTAAAATTCTATCAGTTCTAAGTAAATCACTACATTAGAACATTTGATTGAAAACTGAAGAAAAGACTAAGGTACAAGGCCATGTACATAGATTATTTTGTGAAGCAATCGTATCAGAAATTACAGTACAAGATTATAAATATACAAAATGTATGTAGTTTGAGAGTGTAGGATGACTGACTTGATTACATCATTCTCAATGCATTTTGGGAGTGACGGTCAATACTACACTTTTGTCATGATTTCAAAATGACTTGTGGCTTCTAAAGAAACATATCATTGCTTAACAATCTTGGCGCTCATGGTAGGTTTGTCTTAAAAGGTTTACACCTTATCATTAGTTTCTTTATGGAGAAAATAAATTGGAATTTTACTTCTAGAACCCTACATACTGATGATATATTAAAAAAATCGGCCACAGTAAGTCGAAAGTTTTGTCTGGTAAAATGAGACTTGTATCTCTGCAGAACAAAAATTCCCAATCAATGGGCATTTTCATACCGGGATGGGCATTTTTCAACCACTTTACACAATTTGCCCATTACATTGAAATTCCCTACTTTCATTGGATAGTTGAGAAACGCCCATCCTGGTTTGGATATGGCCACTGATTACTACAGTACATTGAGGTTCCCAAAACGTTCATTGGATAGTTGAAAAAAAAAACGCCCATCCTGGTTTGAAAATGGCCAATTGTTCCGCAGAGACATATAATTCGCTAAAATCGTTCTATGCATTCCGAAATTCCAAACTGCCCTCTTCTTCGCCAAGTGGCTGAAGCTGGAACTACAATTGTGCGCATGCGAACTTTCGCAACTACGTTTTTTCGCAATTGCGTGCTTTCACTTCTTTGAATGGATGTGAAGTGAAAGGCAGACCACGCCCAATTTTCAGAAACATTTAAGTAGTAATTACATTAATTTACTCGTAACTTTAATCAAAACCTAACTATAACAGCACTAAGACCAAAACAGTATTCTTTTACATATTTCTGTGTAAATGCAGCATCTCGCTACCCGGATATCAAAATGGATGTAATGTCAAAGGCACAGCACGGGTGATATTCAGGTCATGAACAATTGCTGCATGGTAGCGCTTACCTGGAATTCGGCACATTGAGTCCATAATTAGGTGGAAAAACATTTGGAACTAACACATTGATTTCCTGTGTGATCATTTTAAAATCCACTGTTCTCTCTATTCTCCATTGATGATGGTGAGAATGAATTTTAACATAGCATGATTATTATTATTATTATTATTATTATTTTTCACAGGACCTTCTCTGCGATTGTGGCAAACCCAAAGAGGTAAAAAAGGATGCATGAAAAAGAAAATAAACTCTAAAGAGTCAAATACCAATAAAACACAAAAATATCTGTAGTTTTCAAGACCGTTCTTAATGACATCTTTCTGTTTCCTCACAGAACTTTATTGATGGATTGCTATATCGTATAAAAGGACTTCGAAAAATGTCGGGCACCTTAAGAAAATGAATTCAAGGACAAACAGAAGCTTTTATGGACAAATGTAAAAGAATATAGCCAAGATCACTCTTAAAAATGAAGGCTTTTATGCTTTAGGAGAACCTTTTTAACCTTCTGAAGTTGTTGAGAGTATTGTGAGTATTCTGATGATTTAAAAAATCCATATTTTTTTTTTTCTTCATCGGAGCACCACCACAAGGAACTATTTTATAATAGTTGTCTACAAAACACATATTACATGTGAGGTCTAATAATGAAAGGGTATATTATCACTAGTTTTCAGGCAGCTAATGCTTTACTCTACAGTATAATATCTGACTTATTTTAAAGCGATTGAAAGAGAGTTTGTTTTGGAATGGTTGATTATTGACAGATTATTACTTTATTAAGTGGTAAATCAAACTCTTCCAAGAACTCAGGCTTGTTAGTTTACTTTAAGCTTTATTACCTTTGTTGCTGCAATTACTGCTTTTCAATGTCTTTGTTCTTTCCAGTGAAAAGGATCGTTTTGCTGTTGACCTGTTCACTGCGGAAACGCCTGTTGCTGGTTTGTAGTTGTTGGCAAAACAGCGACATCTTGTGGTGATAAGATTTGAACTACGGGGTGTTCCTTCAATGGGCTCGTTTGACCCTGTGGAATGTCATAAACCTTTCCTTCACATTTCAAATGATGTATTGTGTTTAATGGTGTTCTGTGGTGGAAATGACATTTTTAACATTTCTGGAATAAAATTGCCCATTCCTTTGATATGCTTAGGCTAATTTCATTGATAGCATTTATGTATCATAAATACAATTAAATAATATTTCTGCTGGTTTTGCATAATTTGATAAAATTGCAACTTTACTGTAAAAACCGCACAGTAACAATGTTTCACAGGTGATATTTACCATGATTTTTCTTTGTTTTCTTCACACACCACATCAATCTCTTCACTGACAGTGACACTGTTGACTCCTTGGTAAATAGGTTAAAACAAATGTACACTTGACAACTTTTGATAAAGACTCAATAGTTGCAAAATTGTTGGATGTGATGGAGGAATGGAATTTGTGTAAAAATGAATATACATTTTGTAACAATATTAAACTGGTTCATGCTTATTTCACTCCTTGTTTAGAATATGTCATTTAAAATACAATTAATATTTTTACAGTGTGAAACATATCACTGTAAAAAAAAAAAAAATCCAACTTCAGATTTGCCAGATAAACTCAATTTTAAAAGTTGAAGTATCTAATGCAGAAAAAGTTGAGATTACTTACAACCATCAATAAAGTCAATTTTGATGCCATTTAAGTCAGAGCAACTCAATTTTAAATATTGAGCACATACATGTTGTGTTAGATTGTATATAATGACCTTACTAATATTGAACTTTCTAGTTGACATGTTTTGTGTGTGTGTGTGTGTGTGTGTGTGTGTGTGTGTGCAAAATAACTGCATAGGATTATAGTTATTATTATCCTTTTAGTGGATTCTCTGTGGAAGCATTGTGAACTGCTGTGAAATAAAAACCTCAGTATTCCGGGCCTCCCACAGAAATGGAAAATCAGGAAATTTCAGGGACTTTAAAAACTGTGATTTTGACTCATATCTGTTATCCAGTAGTCATAAACATCTGTTAACATTAGTAAAAGGTCCTGAAAATACATAGTTCAAAATCTGTGGAAAACTTGTAAGGCTAAGCACTATGAACTTCATATTTTTGCATCTGCTGAGCATGCTCAATGGAGAAGCATTGTGGACCCACAATCACTTGCACTTTAATGTATTTACGTGTGTTTGGACAAAGTGTGCCAATTTATGAGGACATGTAAAAAAAAAAAAAAATTTGTTTAGTCACCATCAAGGTGATTAGTGTTCACTTCGATGAAATTTCTTCAGTTATTAAGATACCTTAACATTTAGAAGTTTTAAGTAATTGCAGCCTACACCGCTTTTTAAGTTGTACCAACTATTTGGTACCTTGGTGGGGCTGACACATGATCTAATGTAAAATGTAGACCGGCTTAATTTGAATCTTTTTATATCAAGAATATTGAAAATTATGGTCAGCTGTACTTTAAAATACAAGTTTACTGAATTAAGATCTCCTTGTAAAAAAAAAAAAAAAAAAAAAAAAGAAATCATTAATATTTTTGAGTTTGCTGAACATATTGTATTGAGTTCATTGAACTTACAGTCCAACTTAATTTTTTAGGTTGGTACAACTCATTTTCTTGAAGTTGTACTTTTTTAAGTTTACTCAACTTTTTAGTGTCATATTTAGTGTAATTTATTTTACATAAAGATAGCATAAGCACACTTTTCAAGCTAAAAAAAAACACTAAAAGAAGTTTGTTAGTTAAAGTAAATATCTTTAAACAAAGCCACAAAACTGCATAATGGGCGACAGGAAATGAAGATGACTGGAGAAATATTTCACATTTTAACTTACATTTACTACAGTATATGTTGTTTAAAAATGAATTATTACCAAAGCAACTTATTTACCATGGTTGGCTTTTAGTAGGTACTTTTATCCAAAGTGATTTACCATTTGTCATTTTACCATTTAGCATTTTCCTGGATCAACCAGGTGCTGAGTGCCTTAGAAAATGTAATTGCTCAGACGCTGCTCTTTCATAGCTCAGGAGACTTAAATGAGCTCTCAGTAATATGGCGTTTAGGTATCAACTTTGTCTGAGATATTTCTTCTAAAAAATATCTCATGAAAAATCGTACATAATTTACCAGTTGGCTATTTCATATGGTCTCGCACGATGTTGTTCGCATAAACTCGCACGACTTCATCACATGCAATTTCCCGGATGTGTAATGCAGAAGTAAGCGCGAGTTTCACGCACGAGGCGTTAAGGAAATACTTATTAATATTATGCCCATACCCAAACCCCTTATCTAAACTTAACCAGTTAGTAGAGTGTGTAAACATGATAGGAAGCTGTTGCGTGTGACAGAAGCAAGTAACTGTCATGTATTAAATGGAAACGATGTCCAGCAATGTCATTGGCTGTAGTGAAAGTCATACGAATTCAAACGAGTGCAGTCGCATGATATCATACGAATTAGCCAAATTTTGAAAAGTCCTACGAATCCTGACGATTTTGCCATGAGTGTGTGTAACAGTTAACAGAGTAAGAGTACAGAGCTATAAAACGAATGTGGGTGATATAGCTCAGACAATTTTGATAAGAAACTTACAAGTTAGAAAGAAGGCATCTGTTTCGGCTGGTAGCAGGTTCTTCAGTTGTCTCCATTAGTTTCACGTTGTCTATTCTTAAGTCTCAATCTCAAACTGTGAGATTTGTAGCATTATGCAAAACAGAAGTATGACATAAGTGTTAATAGAGCATAAGTCTTGTATGAAATCAGTGTGCTCTTGTTAACATTATAGGGTTGATCTGACTCATGCACTGACTAATTACCCAGATATATACTGATAAACATTACGTTCCTTATCAGAAGTGCTTATCATTGTTTTAGCTCAAAGTTTTTATTAAAGCTGCCCTTATTTTCTATATTGTCTGGATAAATAAATACTAAAAGACAAATTATATAGCAACAACCAAAACCGTATTTTCTAAGTCATGAAATAAAACTGTTAGACTTTTAAGTTCTTTTAGAGCAGTTTGGTTTTAAACAGTACAAAGCACAGTGCAACTAATCTTTACTGGCCAGACACTCAATAACAAGAAGCGAGACAGACTTCTGTTGATAAGATACTTGATAAGTTAGTCTGTTCCCTAACTTGGGGCAAAGACTGCACTGATCTCGGCAATAATTTTTTTTATGTGACCAAATAATTAAATAAATACTACATTTTTGTCAACATTCTTGATACCTTCTTTTCCATTTCAGATGCACTGTAAAAAGGGGTAACGTAACTTTTACCTTAAGGATATACACTCACTTAACACTATATTAGGAACACTATGGTCCTAATAAGGTGCCTGACGTGGTCTTCTGCTGTTGTAACCCATCTGCCTCAAGGTTCGACATGTTGTGCATTCTGAGATGCTATTCTGCTCACTACAATTGTACAGAGTGGTTATCTGAGTTTCCATAGCCTTTCTGTCAGCTCGAACCAGTCTGGCCATTGTCTGTTTACCTTTCTCATCAACAAGGTGTTTTCATACACAGAACTGCCACTTACTGGATGTTTTTTTGTTTTTGGCAACATTCTGAGTAAATTCTAGAGATTGTTGTGCATAAAAATTTCAGGAGATCAGCAGTTACAAAAATACTCAAACCAGCCTGTCTGGCACCAACAAGCATAACACGATCGAAATCACTGAGCTCAAATTTTTTGCCCATTCTGATGGTTGATGTGAACATTAACTGAAGCTCCTGACCCATATCTGGATGATTTTATGCATTGCACTGCTGCCACATGATTGGCTGATTAGATAATCGCATGAATAAGTAGGTGGGTCTTCCTAATAAAGTGCTTAGTGAGTGTATTTCTGCTTGATCTAACCTTTAAAAATTGTTTAATGTAGTCATGTTAAATAAAACTAGCTAATTTAGATGTAACCACATGAAGCACATTTTTAGGTTACCTAACAATTATTTTTTAACAACATTCATTCTGTTTCAGACTCAGAATATGTCTTGTTGTAGAGGAACTATATTTTTTCCCCTCTTTTAGGACATAATTTCACATATTGCACCGAAAGCAACAGAAAACATGTTCTCTGTCTTCAGCATTACATCTTCAGTCTTATGTAACTCATCTTGTGGAACTTTTTTCTGATTAAGTTATCTCTTCTTTTAATGACCTCACACAAAATGATGAGAACAACACTTCATAAATCGCTATGATTTGGTTAACTGCCTCTCAGGATTCGGCGTGGCTGTTAGCCTCTGATAAGTTCTGAGCATGTTCCCAATTTGACTGAATTTAAAGAAGCAAAACTAAAAATGAATGCTTTTCTTTTAAAGTAGTTTTTGAAACCGTGATTTTCAAAAGTTTGCCATGAAATTCAAATCAAAACACACTCTGTGTTACATCTAGTTTCTTTCATTTTCCGTAGGATCCATGTCCTTAATGCTGTAGCTAATTTTGTATAGATAATTCCGAACACAGTCCATGTTGGATCCTAACTGGTAGAAATGTTCTGTTAACTTTTGCACACTGCCTTGGTTTTACATGATAAGTGTTGTAAATTGGGAGAGGACATGTTCCTTGACAACAGTTCAGATTAGGGCATGACTCAAATATCTGTCACTGCAGAGAACAATAATTAGAACTAACTGCTGGGACGTGATTTAATTTAGGGCATCGGCATCTCCTATAAATGTTTAAAAAAATAAGAGGTTTTATCAAATTGATGGATGTTTAATTTTTTGAGCTTACGCACCAAAGCTACTTGCATGGATATATAAGCTTTTTCCGCCTCTGATTTCCACCACAGAATTCTATCAAACACAATACATGAAAAATTGTGATGCATGTATTCGACATTGTTAGTGGAGAAATTAAAGAGTGAGAGTGTGAAAAGTAATAAATAGAGTTTTAATAGAGTTTTTTTTTTTTTTATGTTGTACTTAATAGTTTGTCTTGTACTATAATCCAGGAAATAAACTAAGAAAGAAAACTTCAAATGTAATCTACAAAAAGTCAGAGAGCTTTTTTGGTCTTCATCCCTAGCAATAACCTTTGGGCCGAGCCAAATTTCGCATGAAAAAACTAAAATCAATCCAGCAAGGCAGACAAAAGCTGTACTTGCTGTTGGGTCGGTGCAATCAGTGAGTTCCATCAGTCCCATTGCTGACAGGCCAGTCTTGGGAGCTGTTTATGGAACAGCCTTTGCCTTTGGCCTGCCACACTGGCTGATGGAACTTTGGACCTGTTGCAACCCTTCTTTAACCCCTTAAGTTGACCGATTAGAGACGAGTTTAAAAGGTGTGAGCCAGAAGAGCAGCGCCAGTCTCCAAGAAAGGACTCGTTTTCGATCCAGGGCTTTCTGAGCTTCTTCTGACCCATGATGGGGAATATGAAGCTCTGCTTATTGCTGCTACTCAGCACCTATGCCGTAGCCCGTGAGTATACGGCTCCTTTGCATTCTGTTTGCACTGATGCTAGACTACCTAGATGCACTGAAAATATGTAATTGATTATTTTATCCTATTTTAATTTTAGTACGCTGTTTTCTGTAATTATTCTATGATTTGATGCTATTAATTTGTTTGTATGGTTATTTTCAATATTTCTTTTTTTATTACTGTTTGATTTCATCTTTGATTTATCATTTGATGTAGCCTGTGCTATTTTGATTGCACATTTTTAAAATTATATTTACATGACTTTTTCACCAGAGCAAGAAGAGTCCAGTTCTCATCCAGAATGTCACTGTAAGTTTTTTCTTTCTTTTATTTCTCAAACTTTTATGAAATGTAGTTGTTTTTGTACACAAAGTGTCTAGGATTCTTACTAGGTTCTTATAAATGATAAGCATCCCTCCTTTTCCTTACCCTTTACCTACTAGACTTTCTGTACCCATCGCTGTTGTCAGTTACTTTGACCCCGCAATAAATGACATCACCAGCCTAATCTGGGTCTGACATGTACTGTACTCATTATCAACATTAGACAGTGCTTGAGTCCAGATGTCAGAGTCCAGGTTTTCTAATTGCTCACCCTGATTAGATAATGCAATAAAAAGTGATACAATTAAAACTAGAACTATAAATGTGAAATTAAAAAATACTGCGAGTATACCATTGTATGTTGTTCGAGATATCCCATCTTTACATTTTTCTTGTGTCTGTTTAATCTGCAGTGTCTAAAAGATTTAAGATCTACAAAAAATATACATATCAGTATGAAGCAGAGATCCAGAATAGTGTGAAGGGGACGTCCCACCTCACAAATGGCCCCAAAGTATCCTGCAAGGTACATTTAACTTTGAGAAATGGTCTCTCATACGTCAGCCTTTCAATATTCTATTTTTTTTCACTTGCTGGGTGAATGTTTTCTTTAAGCAAAATACAATTTCTTACTTCTTTTGATTTTTGGTGGTGAAATATAACCTGGATATGTTCTCGACAGGTTTCATGAGATGTATCCCTCTGTAATTAAATATGACTCAGTAGAGGGTCTAGCTTTGCTCAACTTTCTGCTCTTTTAGTATTGCATTTCTTCTCCGTTTTGGAACATCTTGGACTTTTTTCATCCATTAAAGTCATTAACTCCCCTTCATCCATAGGTTGAGATCGATGTCCCCCAGGCATGCAGCTTTGCGCTCCGCACCAGCGAGTGCTCTCTGACCGAGGTTGTGGGAGTGGCCGCAGATGGGACAACCACCTATGCACCGCCTGCTGAGGCCCAGGCCTTCCAAGCAGCCATGGAGAAGTAAGTCTGAGTGACACCTCACAGTTATAGAGAAATACATAGCCAATAAATCTGCAATTGGATCTGTCTAAGAATTCATGATATTCAAAATGAGCACACCAACCTTCCTGTGGAATATATATAATAATACTACATTTAAACTATATTTTTTAAGGCTGGTTTTTGTTGGTATTTGCTGGGGCAATGTGAACTAGCCTTTTTTGTTCAATTTATACTGTATGTTAATTTTTTAATTGATAAGAAGCTGACATTTTAGCCACAATTTTCAACAAATTCAATAGTTGATAACATGGATTCAACTGTTGCTTTTCTTTGAACAGGAATACACTGAAGTTTGTAGTTGAGGGTGAGACCAGTGTGACACTCTACCCTGAGGGCGATGAAGCTGACATCCTGAACTTCAAGAGGGGTATCATCTCTGCTTTGATTGTGCCTGTCATGGAGAAGGAGCAGAGCAAAGACATGGTAACAAAAAATTTATTTCCTTTTATTATATGTTGTACTGGTCATATTAACTTGATTTTAATTTTAGCAATGCCGTCATGGACACCCACTAAATAACTGAGCAGATAAATTCTCTTATTATCTGGAATAATAAATTCTACTGAAGAACATTGTCATCTTAACCTGAGTCAACTGATAGGAGACAATTTCATGATTATGATATTGCCTAATTATCCACATGAACCTGGGATTGAAATGACTAAGTACTTTCAGTATTGGGTGGCAAGTTCTGGAGGCCAGCTTTTGCAATCATGATTCGCACTGAAGTATTAAAGGCTTGTTTTAAGCCTTTATGAAACAAGTTTACATTTATTGATTTTGATTACATTATTTCATTGATCTAGGTCACTGTCCATGGAATCTGTGCCACTGATGTCAAGGTCAACACCAGGGAGGATATTGCCACCGATGTCAGCATCACTAGGGACCTGTCTGGTTGTGATAGCTTTAAAACCCAAAGGAGCCACAACAGCCCCCTCGCTATAATCACTGGCTTGGTAAGACATTTACACTGCATCGCATCCTCTGTTGGTTGAAGGACATCAATCATGGCTTCTAAGATTTTTAATCAGTTTTGGCCAGAGGATTTATTTATTAAACCAATACTACATTTGTAAAAACAATGAGGTAATGCTAAGGCAAACTGCCTCTAACCGATATTGGCAAATGCATGAAATTACCTAGACTATGGCCAGGATCAATAACAAATGGTCAATACCACCTATCCCAGCAGCAGGTAAAAATATTATTGTTGTATTTCTCAAAATAATGTTTATAAATTCCTGTCATTTTTTTCAAAAGCAATACCCTCTGTCCAAGCTGATTGGAAGTACCCAGGCCTGCAACTATAAGTTTGACAACCAGAAAAAGCACATGACCTCTGCTACATGCACAGAGAAGCACATCTTCCTTCCCTTCTCTAACAAGTGAGTGACAATGACATAATCTCACTGTCCAATTGTATAATTGTTAATACAATGTGTGTATAACTGGAATATCACATTTTTATTCCCTCAATCTCATTTAATTTATATGCAGGAATGAGTATGGCATCTCTTCCCTTGTGAAGCAAACCCTAACTCTTCAGGGAACCAGCAAGATCAATGACAGAGTTTTTGATTACCGTGAGTATCCCCATTTTCTGTTTAAATTTCAAATAGATTAAAGATTTCAGATTAGATTTACCTGTTCAAACACTATACTGCCCTACAAAGCCAAAACACAAGAAAATGGCTATAAACTTTTTGGATTGTAAACTAAATCTGTGCATAGTTGAGACAAACCCATCTTTCAAAAAATGGATCATAGTCTAAGAGACCTGATTTTGGTCATAAATGACTGCGTTTAGGGCAGTAAAGTACCTTTATTCTGAACAAATGGACTAAATTTTTCTCTGGATTGGTCCTATGCAGCCTTTCATTCATATATAATTTCCCATATTTAACACAGGTTCTACTGACCGCAAGCACTTGGCTCTGGAGGTTGTGGAGGATAAGGCCCCAGTCCAGACCTCTGAGACCCTACTGTCCACCTTCAGAGAGCTGAAATCAATGCACGAAAGACCACATGGCAACCAGAGGGCAAGCACCTTCCAGAGACTGGTGTCTGAGCTCCGTGGACTGGAGATTGAAGCTCTGAAACAGGCCACCACCCAGATGGTGGAGGAAGACCAGCTTCTGACCTGGCAGGCCCTGACGCAGTGCGGCACTGCAGAGTGCGCCAGCTCCATGTTATATATCCTCAAGACCTTTGACTCTGATGCCATCGAGGTAGATGCTGCTGTCTATGCTCTGGGAATGATGCACATCCCCACTGGCCTCTTGGTGAAGGACATACTCGAGATTGCCCAGACCAAGCAGAGCAAGGCAATCATGTATGCTCTCAGTAATGTCGTAAGGAGGTACGTGTTTCAAGACCATCTGTTTTTCACTTCACTGCTGAAAAGACCAGCATAGAACAGCATGAATATCCATGCTGGTTAGTGATGTTTGTGTCTGGTCTAAACTAGTCAAGCAACATCAGCACACCAACATTAAAAACACAACATATGCTGGTGACCAGCTATCCTGGTCTTTTCAACAGGGTATACATCACATATAGCTTAAAAAATCCAATGTTTGCTCTTTTATGATTTTTATCTCCACTGTAGCTGAGCATGTATGCTTTACCCCTTCAGGCATTTCCAAGCTGAGGGTCAGCTCACCTCTGAGATTCTGGAGGTGTACAACTTCATCAACTCTATCCTTGGTGCCAACTGTGCTGGAGACAAGGAACTGACCTTCCTGACCCTAAGGGTGTGAATTTCTAAACATCTACCTTTGTGAACCATTTTCCCAATTCGCAATTGGAGAACAATTATCTGATCATTGTTATATTCCCTATTTAGGTTGTTGGAAACATGGGCGAGGCAATGGAAGCAGCTGATCCCAACATCAAGAACGCCCTGCTCAAGTGCATGAGACAGCCTGCCACCACCCTGTCCGTCCAGATGGCTGCCATCCAGGCTTTCAGACGCATGTCTATGACTTCTGATGTAAGTGTTGCAAGTTCCCCAAACATGGATTGTGTGCTATGCCAGGTAATATCTCTCAAGTCCTAGGTACTAATAGAATGCATTCTTTATTTTTCCCTCAGGTTCGTTCCAACATCCAGAGAGTTGCGCTTTATGCCAAAGGTGCTGTTCAGAAGAGACTGGCTGCCTATCTCATCTTGATGAGAAAGCCTGAGGAAAGCGACCTGGAGGTTGTGAAGAAGATCCTCACCCAGGACCAGAATGTGCAAGTCAAATCCTTTGTGGCTTCCCATGTCTACAACATTATCCATTCCAAGGACCCTGAAATTCAAGAGTATGTATTTTAGTTACTTTTTCATTTTGTCAGACTAAATATAAGAGATATAATGTGCTGTTTATCCATTCAGTTTGTTATTTATACTCCCCTCAACATGGTAACTTTTTCCTTCCCAGGTTGGGCAAAAAGATAGTCGAGGTCATGCAGGACGATGAGGTGTTTAGCCACTCCAACTTTACTCAGCTCTCTCGTAACTATAAGATGGATGCATTTATGCCAGCAAAGGAAGCAATGGGCTCAAGCACAAAGGGAAGCATCATCTTTGACCCCAGCAGCCAACTGCCCAGGGAAGTTATGCTTGAGACAACCCTGAAGGCCTTCGGTTACAACCTTGACTTCCTGGAGGTAGGAGAGGTCATGTGTTATTGTCTATGTAAACCTTATTACTGTACTTGGACAGATCTTAAAAAAGACGTGTAGACGAAATATTTTGTTTGCGCTTGAAAACTAGGCAATTGATGTACAGTCTATTCAGCGGGTTTCTAATGTTACTAGCTGTACCTTGACTTAGAATTTCTAAGTAAAATTTGTATTTGTTTTGTCACCAAGTTTGGCGTGGAGGGCAAAGGATTTGAGCCAACTGTTGAGACTCTCTTTGGAAGCAATGGCTTCTTCCCTGACACCATTTCCAAGGCAATGTACTGGGTTGGGGACAAGATGCCAAACAAAATGAATGAGGTTCTGCAGGAATGGGTTGAGCCCCTTAGAACAGAGAAGACTAAGAGACAGGTACTGATATCAATTTCTTACAAAAATAATGATTGATATTTGATGATTAATATTTTGATTTAAAAAAAGCATCAAAGGTAAGTTAATATCACAAGCATTTTCATGATTCTGTTTGACAGGTTCCTGAGAACATTGTAAGGGAAATGGTGCGCAACTTCAACAAGCTTGCTAAGGATCTGTACAACCTGGACTCCCCAGAGGCCGTGGCCTACTTGAGGATCATGGGAATTGAGCTGGGATACATCAAGAGCACCAGTGAACTGTCTGTCATTGTCGACAGGATGGTCACATACGTTCAAGCCCTCAAGTCCTCACCTGCTTTGGTATGTAAATTTTCATATACATGTTATACATTGATAAAATAGTATTTCATGAATCATAACCAATGGATTTAATATGTGATATTCTAAGAATAGATGTATTTTAGGATTGTCTGCGGAATGTTTTTAAATACAGTTGTTGCTGTTTCAATTCAGATTACAAAGGCCTTGATGTCCGGGGATCAGAGCTTTTTTGCTCATTATATCTTTATGGATAATGAATTCTCCCTACCAACCGCCTCTGGATTCCCCCTGAAGTTTGCTCTGTCTGGAACCTTTGCACCTGGAGTAAAGGGTGGTCTGCGTATGGTGCCTGGCAAGGTGTTAAAACAATCCTTGATATCTACTTGATCAAATTTCTAATTGGTTGATGTGGAAAAACTTGTTATATATTGTAGAAGCATTTCCACTACTATTGCTCATTTTTTCACTACTATCTTCACAGAGTGAACTGTCTTTCTCACCCTCCATGGGAGTTGAATTTGTCACCCGTATGGGAGTCCACATCCCCAAGTTTGTTGTCTCTGCTGTGGAAATGCACACTAACATGTTTCATGAAAGCTCTCTCAATGCCAAAATCACCATGGGCGATGGTCAAATTAAGCTGTCTATCCCTGCACCCCAGGGTCCTAACCAACTCTTCAGAGCCAGGTAGCTGTTTTACTGTCTATCTGAAACATACTGAAATGCTTTATTGTAAACAATATCAACATTTACTTTGTCTAACCTTAAAATAAATGTTCATAAAGAAACAGCGCAAGCTTCCAACAAATTTGGTCAAGTCATTCACCAAAAAGATTTAATGAGAAACCCTGTGTCATTTTTCCATGAACAGCAACAAGCTCGTGATGGTGTCCAACACCCAGGTCGCACTTGTGCCTGACACAGGTGACAGGACCGTCATTGCAAAGTGCAGCCCCCTCATTTATGGCATCAATTACTGTACTAGCATTATCTACTCTAGAGCTGTGACAAATGCTCCACACTTTCCTCTCAATGGAGAGTCCATGTAAGTATCAAACTTCCTGAGTTCAACAACACATTCAATCATTCATCTATTTCCAACATTTTGCCATAAATCTCACATTATACTAAACCTGTTGCCTGCAAACAGGTTTGCTGTAAACATGGAGCCCACCGGTGAAGTCACTGAGTACACTGCAACCTTTGCCTATGAAGTCTTGAACGAGGGCAAGGAAGGCCACCAGAGGGTTGATTCTCTGAAAATGATTCTGCGAGCAGAAGGCATGTATACTCAAAAACAGTTAATTTAAAAAAACATGATTTAATGACTGAATCTAACTACATGAGGTTACACCAATGAAAGTAATTTTTCATTGTTCACCAAAAAATTACAATTCTTTCATCATTTACTCCAACCATCTTGTTTTTCCAAAATCATATTTTTTGTAACTTCCATGGAACACAAAAGGAGATGTTAGGGAAAATGTTGTCTTAGTCACCATTCACAGTCAATGCATCGTTTTTCTATACCATATGGTGAATTGTGGCTAAGGCTAACAATCCACCTATCATCTCCTTTTGTGAAAACGTCTGAACAACATGAGGTTGAGTAAATGGTGACTGAACTTCCATTTTTGGGTAAAATATCCATTTACAGTAACAATAGCAAGATACCACTTTTTACAGTGATTCACAAAGAGATTTTGTTTAATTGGATTTGTTCTATTGGTTTCAGCCGAATAATCATTTTTCTCTGTTCTAATCATTAGGTGCTGAGCCCACTGAGGCCACTGCCTCTGTTAAGTACAACAGGAACAGTAATGTTCTCACCACCAGCATTGAGATCCCTGACTATGATGTTGAGGCCGGAATCAAAGTTGGTGTCACTGACAGCATTGCTAAAGGAAAGAGGATCACTATTGATATCACAAACAAAAACATTCCCCAGCTGTCTCTCATCGGTCGTGCTAAGTAAGTACAGAAAATCACTTTTAAAAACACTTGCCATGTTCCTTTTAGACACATTTTATACAGACATGTTCCTTTTAGACACACTTTTTTCCATTTTGGGTCCAAAAAGTAGATGCAACATTCAAAATGCTTATTGTGTGCGGCTAATTTGACAAGTTCCTGATTTTATACTAAAATGCGACCAAAATTCTTATTTCTTTGGGAGGAAATCTAAAGACATGTTTTTGCTAATAACAGGCTTGAGGCCATGAGAGAAGGTTTGTTGGAAGCTCAGTTGATTGTACCCTCATTCAACACTGAAGCCACTCTTACTGCCACCATCACCAATACTGAAGATTTGACTCTGGAACTCAAGAGTAACATCAAGCTCCCAGAGACAAAGTCTGTGCAGAAGATCACCTTCCAGTTTGGTAGGGAATCCTTCTCCTTTCATTGTTTTTTGTTAAAGCTTTAATATATTATTGTTATTATTATTATTATGAGGAATTTTTTTTATAAAATGTGATAAGTGAACAATTCTTCTCACTACAGCTGATGATAAGATGAACGTTGAGCTGAAGTCTGACATGGACTCAGAGATTCAGAAGCTAATGGCTAACACAGCACCTCTTCAGAGTCGCATGCATCAGATCTTTGATGACATCATGGAACATCAAGTTGTTAAGACTGACATGAAGCTTCGTCACATTTATGCCAAAATCTGTGAGGTATGATTGTCTCCCATTTATTTATAGATTAATTGATCATGAAAGCAAACCATTCAAAAACACAATTTGTATTAAAGTCATGATTATTTTGTGGAAGGTTGTTCATACCAATATGTTCAATGATATTACAGGCTTACCTCATTTGGATGGACAAGATTTCTGCTGATGTTCCCTACCTTCAGTTGCTAAGAGAGAACATTCCTGATCTGACTATTCCATCTTTGCCTGAGAGGGTGTTCATGAACACGTAAGATTAATTCTAAACTCGTATCCCTTTTTATGCATATTATCTACATTATCCACACAATAACTGCAAATGTGGCATATTCACTGACCTTCAAAATCATCTTTGTTTTATTTGTAGAGAGAGCACATTCAAATACAAGTTCAACAAGGATCGTTTCACAGTCACCATTCCTTTGCCTCTTGGTGGAAAGACATCTGAGGACCTGAGAATCCCTCCTACCATGGCCACCCCTGACTTGGCTATACCTCAGATTGGTCTAATGCTGCCCTCTAAACAGTTCAGTCTACCTACCTTCTCCATCCCCTCCAGCTATGACCTCTCAATGCCACTCCTCGGAATGGTAGAGGTATCTGCCAAAGTGAGCACCAACTTCTATCAAATTGAGGGAGTTTTCTCTGGTGGCAACAACACTGTCAATGAGCCCAGCTACATTGCAAGCTACAAAGTGTCTGCTAACAGCCCTGTGGAACTTCTTGCCTTTACTGTGGAAGGTAAACTCATTAGATTTTATACTATAACATTATTTATATTAGATTCTATGATCGATATGATATGGATCTTTGGATAGGATTTTTCTTCTTTCATTTCTAAAATTAATGACTTAATGTTTTACATGCAGGAACTGCCAAAATTGCTGACACCCCAGAGGACATTGCAAAGGTTGACATCAGTTCTTCCCTGCACCATAAGCTCATCAATGCACGTTTCAGCATAATGGAAACAGCCAAAATCACAGATGCAGTCAAGACTACAGGAAATTACAAGATTGAAGCTTCCAGCCCTCTGGGTATGCAGATGTCCCTGGTGTACACAGCCCAGGCTTCTATCTCCTCTGAAATCACAGGCGATGGCAATTTGGATGGATCATTGAAAGTAGGCCCCATGTCTGCTAGCACCACTGCCACCCAAACTTTTGTACTTCAACCCAAAAGCAGAGAAGCAAGAGCTGAATCCTCTATCAGGGTGAGTTCTCCCATTTTCCAAATCCAAAACAAGATGAAAGCTACAGCAGCCAGTGGAGAACTTTCATTTGAGTCAAACACAAACATCAACAATGACCCAATTCGTCACACCACCACGTTCAACATTGAGCTCAAGGAGGCTCAGTTAACCTTCAAGGCAGATTCTATCACCAAAGCTGATGAGCGCATGCTTCGCAACCAGGTAGGCTTCTCTGCAAGCATGGAGGAGGCCACTATCAGGATTGAGTCCCAGGCTGATGACAATACAAACCGTGCTTACTCCCTGCTTGCTGGATCCCTGAACACTCAGGGACTGGAGCTGAATACAGATGCCACTATCAACTTTGCTGCCAACCGAGCCTCCCACAAAGGCACCCTGTCCTTCACCAAGGATGGCTTGGCCACTAGCTGTACCACCAATGCTCAGGTCAGTTCCGTGACCTTTGAATACATCTTCAATGGTGGTATTGCAACATCTGGTGCTACAATGTCTGTATCTACCAAGGGAACAGTCCATGAGAACAGTGCCGAACTTAAAGTTGAGGGAGGACTTGCAAGCTCAGAGGTATACCTAAACAGCATGTATAAGGGTGACATCTTCAATGCCAACACTAGAAACAGGATCACTTTCAAGTTGAATGAAGAGGGCCTGAACCTCTCTAACAAGTTGACTGCATCGCTTCTGGAGATGAAAATAGAAAACACTGATTCTCTGATACTTACCCTCAAATCTCTGGCCATCAACTCTGAGTCTGACAACTTCCTGAATGAGAACAACTTCTACAAGCACAACATCGCAGTGGACATTCATGACTTTACAGCTTCTTTCAACGTCAACAATAATCTTAAGGTCATCGGTGTCAACTTCATCAATGATGCCCAGATGAAGGCAGAGCTTTACAAGATGGAATTTACTGGAACTCTGAAGGGAACCTTTGGTGAAGAGGAGCTGAGACATACATATGAGATCACCTACGCTGACCAGACAGCCACTGCAAAGTGCAGCACCACTGGAACACTCCTAAGCTCTCAAATGACTCAGAGCTCTGACCTTGAGATTGTTGGATTTTCCTCAAAGTTCATCAATGAGGTGCACTTCAAATCTCCCTCTCTCCGACTGGAGAGCAAATTACTCACCAAAGCAGAACCATTCAGCATGAATGTTGAGAGTTCCTTCAACTCTGATGGAGAGCTCAACCTGTTTGGAAAACACAGTGGTCAGGTGAACAGCATGCTGCTCCTACGTGCCGAACCTAAGTCATTCTCACACAAGCATGAATGCAAGGCCTCAACCTTTCACCAGCTGAACGCTGGAAACTCCATTGAAACTAACTTCCAGAATGAAATAACCAGTGTTTTCACACCTCAGCAGCAAAAACTGAACATCAAGATGGAGTCTAAGCTAAACGGTCATGCCTTTGACCAGAGCTTAGAGATCTTCAACACTCCAGAGAACATTGGTGTTGCATTGAAAGGCACCGTATTAACTAGTCTCTTGAATGAAGAAAAGAGCAATCAGAAATTTGCCATCACAAGTGCTGTGAAATATAAGAAGAACAGTGACAGTCATTTTATTTCCCTGCCCTTCACTGAGAAGCTGCCTGCTCTCACTGAGGAGATCAAAAATGCAATGCTGACCATGAAAGATCAGAGCATTGACGTGCTTAATGGCATTGATGGAAAATATGACATTAGAGCCACTCTGCAGAACAAAGGAAGTGAACTCCGGCAAGTAATTGAAGATTTTGATGTGGAGACGTTTTATGATGATTTAAAGCTTTTCAGCGTCTACTCAGCAGAAACAAGAATTGAACAAACCCTGCAGCTTGTCAGGCACTGGATTGACCATTTGGAACAAAGAACTGGCATTATCACCAAAATAAATGAAATCTACAACAAAGTCGATGAGGTTCTAGCAGAATATAAGATTGAGGCAATGGTAGGGAAAATCACTGATGAGGCTGTGGACCTAATGAAGCAATACAAGCTAAGGGAAACCATGCAATCAGCTGTAAGTTATCTAAAATCTATTGGCATCAAACCACTGTTTGACAAATTCTTTGAACAGGTGATTGAGCTGATCAAACAACTAAATACCAAAGCCAAACAAATGATTGCTTTTGATTATGACACCCTGGCTGATGAAGTAAAGCAGATGGTCACTGACCTGAGCAAAATCCCCTGTTTTGGAATTCTGTATGGTGAATTTGAGATCATAGCCCCCAAGCACACTCTGAAGACCACTGCTGAAGTGAAAAATGCAACAGACAGCTCTGATGCTCCTCAGTTCACTGCCAACCTGAATTCTCAGTTCCGGACACCTATTGATCTCTTGGCCTACACCTTTGATGCCACTGCTCACCTTAACATCCCCAGAATGAATGATATGTCCCTGACTGAGACAGTGAAAGCCAACCATATGGCTTTCTCTTTTGATCACCAGGGATCCTTGTCCATTAATGGTGCTTCAGCCAAGGCATCTGCTATGACCTCTGCTAAGGCAACCACAGAACCATACAATGCTGAGTTTGTGAACAATGCATCCCTGAACATGGAGAGTGGATTCTCAGGTACTTTGGAGACTTCTTACAGCCACAGTGTGAACATGCCAGTGGCCAACATCTTTGGTGAAGCCACAATGACCCAGAAGGCTGCTGCTCAGCTGGAATCTGGCATCATCAGCCTCACCCTTGGAAATGATGGCAAAGCCAAGTACTCTGTCCATGATTATTCTGATGACGGAACCCACAAGAGTGACTTGGAGATTTTGATTAGTGTAGAGTCCATAAAACTGACCTTCAGTGGTGCTACTGATAGCAGTTTTCTCAAGATGAAGCAGAAAGTGGATGCCGAGACTGGTGATTTCACTCAGATCACATTTGATGCACAAGCAGAGACAGAAACTCCCTTCATCAAGAGCAGCATTGCAGTTGTTAAAGGGCAGATTCATGTAAAGGACCCAATGGTTGAATTGAGTGTGTCCCACGATGCTGAACTGATTGGCAAAGTTGAGGGTACCATTTCCAACTCAGTTAACTTCAAAGCAGTGCCTTATGAAATCATCTTTAAAACCAAGAACAAGGAGAACACCAAACTTGTGCTTCCCTTTAAGCTGTCCGGTAAAGTTGATTTGCAGAATGACATGTCATTAACTCTAAGTCCCACAGTGCAACAGGCCAGCTGGACCGGTCTTGCTAGGTTCAATCAGTATAAGTACTCTCATAACATTAATATGGCTAACAGTGAGAAGGAAATTCAGATCTCTGCATCAGTCAATGGTGAAGCTGACCTTAATGTGCTCACCTTGCCAATTAACATCCCCAAAGTGACTGTCCCATTCATTAACAAGGAAACACCATATGTAGAGAGATTTTCTTTATGGGAGGATGCAGGCCTTAAAAGAGTCTTGATCACACCTCAGCAGACCCTTGATATAGATGCACAGCTTAAGTATGTGAAGAACCTAGAGAAGTTCAACATGGAGCCAATTCTCAATGCTATCATTAGGAAAATCAAAATACCCATTTTTGCACCCAATTTCAATTCCAAAATCACATCAGATAGATACTCATGTCCTTATTTCACAGTGATCACTCTACCCAATATACAGGAGTCAATCATGATCCCTGTCATGGGAGACCTAACCTATGAGTTCTCTGTGAAAACCGCTGTGATGACCATGAACACCAAGGCTGAGATCCTTAATCAGGATGAGACTGCTGCTCAGTTTGAAACTCGTGCAACCTCCGAGTTTGATATTTTCAATGGCATGACCAGTGGCTCTGCCACCTTGAACATGAATTCAGGGATAAATTTGTTCACCAAGCTCAATGTGGAGCATAAATATTTTGAGAACAACTATAATGGACTTTTTCAGTCCAACCCCGAAGTCTCTAAGGCTGTTATTTCAAATGCCGCTAAAGTCAATCTGCCAGCTGTGAAATGTATGCTCTACCACAAACTAACTGGAAATGCCGAAGACGGCCTTACTGTCTCTGTATCTTCCCCATCTGCTGGACTCCTTGGTCTTCAGCTGCAGAGCAAGAGCTTATCCTACTATACTGGAAGACTTTTTGGTGCTTATCCGGTAAGACTCAGCAATTTATTAAATTATTATGAATAGTTTATTTTCATATTATTCTTAATAATGCTTAAGAACTTTCAATTAGCAGTTGACATGACCATACCATTTTCTTTACAGTCTGAGGACAATGTAGACATCCTGAAGGTAAATGTTGCGGTAATGGACTCAAACAGGTTGAGCTTCCAGACAGAGTGGAACAAGGAGGTCCCCAGTCAGATTCTCAGGTGGCTTAAGGAGAAAGTTGCTTCCTTAAAGGATCTGAAAGACACAATAACATATTACATCAATGCAGTTTATGATGATATCAGCAAGAAGTATGAGAAGCTAGAGAGTACCATTGATGACATGAAGGATCAAGGTAAAGTCATTTACAGGAGAGCAGCTGAACAGATTGCTGCTGCTGACCTCACAGGAATCTGCAGTAAGATCTCTGAAAACATGGTGATCTTCCTAAGAGCATACCAGAATAATATCCAAACCCTGTTGGAGGCAGCCATCTCATTTATGAGGGACACCCAGTTCCAGCTTCCTGGACACTCTGAGAAATTCTCTGGACTTGAGGTCTACAATAAAATCAGTGTCTTCATTGCTGATGTCATCAAAGAGGCCATCACAAGGATACCAGAGGTCGTCGCCACGTATGCTGAAACTGTCACTGAGTATATCAGAGAAGTAGAAGTCACAATTCCTGGGTCCACCTACATTATCAATGGAAGAGAAATGTTAGATGACTTCCATGCTGCTTTCCAGAAGATCCAAAGCCAAATGATCACCATCGTGAAGGGTCTGGGTGATGTTAGTTTTGAGACCATTGTGCAGAAACTGTCTGAAATCCTGAAATTCAGTGTGGAGAAGGCAGAGGAGCTCCTAAACACTATCAAATTTCAAGATCTGGACATGCTCTCCAGCTGGATCAGCAATGTCTACACTGATGCTGTCAACTCCAACTTCCTGAGTGAGATTACTGAGCATGTTGAGAAGTCCAGGAGAATTATTGAAGACTACTATAAAACTGTCAAAGCTAAGGCCCAGGAAATCTTCGCTGAGATGACCATTGAGCAACTGATTGCAGATATCCAGGCCTGGATTGATTCTACTGTGGCCCGTCTGCAAGTTATCTTGAACCAGTTTATCGAGACTCTTAAGGATGCCATCAAGGATGTTCAATCCTATGTGAGAGTGAGTGACACAGAGATGGACATTGACATTCCTCTTCCATTCATATGGAATTTTATTAGTGGAGTGTTTTATGGTCCTTGTATCAAGACACTCTCCAGCTAAACTATTTACTAAGATAAATTATCAATATTGCCTCATTAAAAGTGTTATGCCTATACAACATGTGTCCAAGCTGCTTTGGTTCCCTCTCTTTGTTTAGTAAGTGACTAATTTAGAATAGTGTTCTCTAATGTAAATGTCTGAATGTTACAATCTATGCCTTATTGTATTTAAAAAGCAATGACAGTGAAGTCCCAATAAAAACTATTTGTACTGCATTAGTTGTTTTGTGTTGTATACAATCAGCTGTTACTACAATAATCTCCCCTTTAAACTTTAGGACACTTACAGTGACACTTACAGTGACACTTCCTTATATACTGTATATAACCCTGTTTTGTGAAATTAGTTTTAGATCAAATTACGTAAAACACATATAGGTCACAGCACAGATAAATAACTAGATAAATGAAACAGTGTACTAACATACAGACTGGATATAATTTACATTAAACAGAAAAGGCTTAGAAATATATTAAACAAATAATAATAATAATAATAATAATAATAATAATAATAATAAAACAAAATAAAGTTTAATGTACTGCTATATAAAAATAACCCCAGAAATCTTTAAAGGAATAGTTCACCAAAAAAGGATAATTCTCTCATCATTTACTCACCCTCATGCCATCTTAGATGTGTATGACTTGCTTTCTTCTGCTGAACACGAACAGAGCATTTTAGAAGAATATTTCAGCACTGTAGATCCATACAATGCAAGTGAATGGTGAGTAGAACAAAAAAGCACATAAAGGCAGCATAAAAGTACGTCCATATGACTATAGTGGTTAAATCCATGTCTTCAGAAGTGATAAGATAGGTGTGGGTGTGAAACAGATCAATATTTATATCCTTTTTTACTACAAATTCTCCTCCCTGCCCAGTAGGTGGCAATATGCATAAAGAATGTGAATTGCAAAAAATAAAAAATAAAAAATAAATAATTAAATAACAGAAGAAGATGAACTCAGTCCTCTCATGAATGTGCAAAAGAGGGCTGGTCAAAGTTGAGATTTGTAGTAAAAAAAGGACTATTTATCTGTTTCTCACCCGCACCTATCATATTGCTTCTGAAGATATGGATTTAACCACTGGAGTTGTATGGATGTACTTTTGTGCTGTCTTTTTGTGCTTTTTGGAGCTTCAAAGTTCTGGCCACCATTCTCTTGCATTGAATGGAGATATTATTCTACAAATCTTCTTTTGTGTTCAGCAGAACAAAGAAAGTCAAGCACAACTTGGATGGCATGAGGGTGAGTAAATGATGAAAGAATTTTCATTCTTGGGTGAACTATCCCTTTAAATCAGACTTTGAATCAGACACATGGGTTTTCTAAAAGAACAAAATGCTGCATTTAAACACCCATTTGCCACAAATAACAAATCATATCTCTAAACTTACACTTTAACAGTTACATAATCATCCCAAGAAACATGGATGGTCAACATATGAAAATAAAGAATTGAATTAGATTTTAGGAAAGACAAAGGCCTCACTTCTCCTTACCTAAGAGGAAAACAAATTTGTTGCCTAGCAACAGCTTCAGCACTCAAAAGAAGGGTTCAGTAAAATAGCGAGGAACACACACACACACACACACACACACACACACACACACACACACACACACACACACACACACAAAACATTCCAACCCCTAGTGGGTGGAAGCATTATAACATCTAGCATACATACACATTTTTCATTCATTGCTGGGCATGTGAAACAGACTGATCTTCATTTCCTGTACATCATATGGAAATGATCAGGAGCTATAACCTATCCACTAGGTGTCACTATACAGCAGAGGAAAACACAATTACACTTAAAAACACACAATCCTTAAATTAAATTTACAAGACTGGATAATTATCAGAGATCACAGATTAAAGATTCCATGCCGCTGTTTGACAGAACCAATAAATAATAATAAAGTTCAGCATCAAACAGTACACGATTATATCTTTCTTTCTACTTTTTACCTTTAGGCAACTCCACACTCAATAGTCAAGAGCACATTCTGTGGTAACTCTTCCTCTGAAGTCACTGAGCCGGAAACCCCACCACATGGTGGAGAACGACTGTAGATCTAAATATAGCACAGACACAGATGAGGTCACTGCCAACAGAGCCCTCCCATGCCCTTTCTGATGGGACAGAGGGAACCATGAAGCTGCTGACTCACTGTTTAGTCCACTGCTGAAACTACAAACAAAAGGCTTTTTTGACTTTTAGGAACTTATTAGAAAATATATTTTATTAGAGAATTTACAGAAGTATGGCTTTTATCTACATATACCGAAAACATTTTAGTTTTTTAACATTCTTAGTCTTAGCTTATTCATTGATAATTAAATATGGTTGTGTTCTAATCCCAAAAAACTGATGTTCTGGTTTTACATTCTGATTTGACTTTGCTGAGGTTTCTCTAGCTAATTCTGAAGCACAAGATAATGGGGCACATTGATCAAGTATTGACCCAACTGACTCTAACCAGTCTCTTTTTCCATCGCAACTAATCATTTGTGTTTGGACATTGAGTTTGCTGTAAGTTCCATTTGCCACTGTTCAGTTTGAACTTTTACATTCCTCTCCCTCTGGAAAAACACATTAAGTGATTCTAATGTCCTTTCCAGGACATGTGAACTGGCACCGGTCCAAAATCTTTCAAAAAAATAAGGCTGGGCATAGAAATGGATCTATTCTTCGACTACAAACTCTTCAGACATGTTTAGTAAGTTCTGTTCTCTGTTTTGTGTGCAGCTGTGTTGTGTTCTGATGTCACTATTGCTGTGGAGGACCTGTTTTTAGATAAACAAACGAGCTTTCGCTTGAACGCCCCAATGTCGTGAAGAGGCTGTGTGAACTGTTGCTCTTGTGCCCTATCATGAACGTGCACAGGAGATCAACGGTCGGTCAACAGTTTAACTAAATAATACATCAGATTTCGGGTTGTTTCTCACCAAACCTTATTGTATACTTTCAAAACAATCATGAGTCTCATGGAATATTTTATTAGACTTCTGAATTATAATTTTGCATTCTTTTGAAGCTTGAAGATGTGGTCACCATAAACTGCCATTGTATGACACCGCTGAGCACAATTTGTTTTCCACAATTTCTCCCTTTGTGTTTAGAAAAAGAAAGAAAGTCATAGGATTGTAACAACACAGGGGTGAGTAAACAATGACTGAATTTTCATTTTTGGGTGACCTATCCCTTTAATGTAAGTTCATAATGTATTAACTAATGTTAGCACATAGGCCTATGTGAACAGTGAACATGTGAACTTATAACTTAAAAAAGTATTAGTATGTTGCAATTAACATTAACCAAGATTAAGAAGTGGTGTAAAATTATTGTTAATTGGTAGTTCATGTTAACCAATGTCAATAACTAATATTAATAAATGTAAACTTATTTTAAAGTGTTACCGAGATATTGATATTACAATATGCCCTTAAAGGGATAGTTCACCCAAAAATGACAATTCTCTCACCATTTACTCACCCTCATGCCATCCCAGATATGTTTGACTTTCTTTCTTCTGCTGAACACAAAGGAAGATTTTTAGAAGAATATTTCAGCTCTGTAGGTCCATACAATGCAAGTGAATGGTGACCAGAACTCCAAAATCTCCAAAAAGGAGATAAAGTCAGCATAAAAGTAAGTCTCCAGTGGTTAAATCAATGTCTTCTGAAGTGATCCAGTTGGTTTTGGGTGAAAACAGACCAAAATATTAATCCTTTTTTCACTGTACATCTTGTCGTTGCAGTCTCTAGGCACGATCATGATTTCAAGCTCAACTACACTTCCTAGTGCTTGATGCATGTGCAGAGTGCTAGATGGCACTATAGGAAGTGTAATCGAGCTTGAAAGCATGATCGCCAAGGAGACTGCTGTCAAGATGTACAGTGAAAAATGAATTATATTTTGGTCTGTTCTCACCCAAAACCAACTAGATCACTTAAGAAGACATGGATTAAACCACCAGAGTCTTATGGTTTACTTTTATGCTGAATGTATCTGCTTTTTGGAGCTTTTTGAGTTCTGGTCACCATTCACTTGCATTGTGTGGACCTACAGAGCTGAAATATTCTTCTTAAAATCTATGTTTGTGTTCAGCAGAAGAAAGAAAGTCATACACCTCTGGGATGGCATGAGGGTGAGTAAATTATGAGATCATTTTCATTTTTGGGTGAACTAACCCTTTAAAGCTAACTTTTTCCAATAATAAAATACTTTTTCCTATCCTAACTTAATATGCAGAGACAACTGTAAATAAGCCATTCGCAGGCTAATTTTCTGAACCAGTCCAACCCAACACAACAACATTGACTCCATGTTGGGGGCGGGACTATCTTTTTGTTTGATCAACAGCAGATGGGGTGTGTATTCAGAAAGCTGTGTTTATTTTTGCAATTCCATTCAGTAGTGCAGATATTACACACTTCAGCTTTACAGTCAGTTCCTAGTGCGCTGATTTAAATGAAGAGCAGCAAACAACAAAAATTATACATACAAATGCACTGAATAACTGTAAAAGAAGGACTTTAATAACTCCTATAATTGCTAATTTATGGCTTTTACTACCTCTTATAGTACTAAACCGAATCGTTCAAAAATCCTGGCATGAAAATACTTTGTAGTTAGGTATTTAAAGCAATGTCATGCCAGGTCAGATGAGTTAATGTTTCCGTTTTAACAAAATTACGTGTCAAACCAGATAAAAATATCCAAAGACAAGTAAATGTCTTGGAATAAATTATTATCTGTAAAATGTTCAAATCATGTTTTATCATCTTTTGTTTGTAGTAACTACATTATGAACATTTCCGATAACTTGACATTTTAATTTGAACATAAAATGGCATATGTTCATGCATTTAAGCGACATAAAGAGAAGGGCATGCAATATTCATCTTCTCAATGCAAACAATGTGACTTTAGAGTCATTTAAGGCCCTTGATTTAGGAGCAGATTTCAAAGTTTCTGTACCTTGTATCTCTCTACACCTGTACCCAGAGATCCTCTGCAACTTGAAGCTTGCTGTTGTCATGTGACTCATTACTCAGCTGTTCACACCACACAGCCACCACATGCTGGTTTATATAAAAGAATGATAAAGGTTAATACTGAATTCTTTATTGTGTGTGTGTGTGTGTGCGCGTGCTGTAATCCATACACAGCATAAAGCCTAAAGCAGAAAGTTCTGCTGAGAAAGTAAAAAAGGGGCTTGTACAAAGTGTTTCCCCTCGAATCAAACATTTTAATGAAAATATTTTTGTCAGCTTATCTGCGGTTTCATTTCCTTAGTCTTTTATTTTGCACAATTTACTGAACAAATGCCATTATTGCCAAACACTGCTATATTTCAACTATTTTAGGATGAAAAGGTGCAAATCAAATCAACCAAATTATAAACCCTTAAACCAAATTAGGTGTCATGACATCTGAGACAAGCCTGATCATTTTAAAAGATTCAAAGACCAAATTTCTCCCCAGAAATGGGATATTCCTTTTTGAGGTCACACTCCACATACAGTAAGTCCATCTGGACATCCAATAACAAGATACAGACATTAAAATGCATGACAGTGTCAGTGAACGCTGCAGCATAAACAGGAAAATAGAAAAGATAACAAGTTACTCATACCCTTTACATCTGACTCATTGTCTATAATCTCATGCTGTTTGATGGGAAAATTGAACTGCCAGACTTCCTGTTTGTCTATAGACAGTAGTCTTTAGAAGTATTATTTTTGTTTTGATTCTGTTTCAGCATTTTTATTTTATATTTGTCAGAATCTGGTGAGCTGAATGTGACCCATTTACATTTATTCTGTATTTTAATGTAAAATGACGTTTCTTTACATTCTGAGATAATCAAACGCAAAATTACATTTAAAATAGAAAATGCATCATGGTTTAACCTGAAAATTAAATGAATCCAGCCATGGGCATATACGCAAACTAAGTTGGAAAGCCTTGAACTGTGTATTACTCCCGGACCAATAAAATAACAGAAATTACACTCACTTAGCACTTTATTACACCTACTTATTCATGCGATTACCTAATCAGCCAATCGTGTGACAGCAGTGCAATGCATACAATCATGCAGATACGAGTCAGGAGCTTCAGTTAATGTTCACATCAATCATCAAAATGGGGAAAAAATGTGATTTCAGTGATTTCGACCGTGGCATGATTGTTGGCGCCATACGGGCTGTTTTGAGTATTTTTGTAACAACTGATCTCCTGGGATTTTCACACACAACAGTCTCTAGAGTTTACTCAGAATGGTGCCAAAAGATGGCGCATGGTAGTTCAAGATGGCGCAGAGTATGGCTGCTGCATTGTGAGCTCCGACCCAGTATTGCAGTTTTTTGTTTGTTTTGTCTACAATTCTTATGTTTTTTGTCTTGGATGTTGTCTGCCTTTTTATCTACGATAGACAAACACTTTTGGACATTGGTTCTGCAATAGCACACTGAAAACAGGACTTTAAATACCTCAATGCCGACCCGCTGTTTTCAAACATGCCAGTGGAGCCCTTTATCTGGGCAGCCCAAGACCCGGCGTTCTCATCAGACTAAGACGTCACGCAAATTGACCCCCGCTACCCAGTATTCTACTGGCAAATATTCAGTCTCTGGACAGCAAGCTCTGTGAGCTGAGAGCGCAGATCTCTTTCCAACGAAAAACGAGGGACTGCTGCATTATCTGCCTTAGAGAAACTTGGATGTCTGCGGAGATTCCAGACTCAGCCATCGAACCCGTGGGGTTCTCCGTGCACCGAGCGGACAGAGTGAAAGACCTCTCAGGTAAAAGCAGAAGTGGTGGTGTATGTTTTATGATCAACAAATCCTGGTGTGATCAGAGGTATGTACATTCTATAAAGTCTTTCTGCTCTCCTGATCTGGAATTTCTCATGCTTCTGTGTTGACCATTCTGGCTACCGAGGGAATTCACAGCGGCCATTATCACTGTGTACATCCCGCCACAAGCCGACACAGACTGGGCACTCAAAGAACTGTTTGGGAGTATATGTGAGCAGGAAACCATGCACCCTGAGGCCACGTTCATTGTGACCGGGGACTTTAACAAAGCCAACTTCAAGTCAATAGCACCGAAATACTACCAACACATCAGCTTCATCACACGAGGGGACTGGGTTTTGGACCATTGCTACTCTCCCTTCCGGGATGGCTACAAATCCCTCCCCCACCCACCATTTGGCAAATCGGACCACTCTTCCATTCTGCTTCTGCCCGCTTACAGGCAGAAACTGACACAGGAAGCACCTGCCCTCAGAACGATCCAGTGTTGGTCAGACCAATCAGACTCTATGCTACAAGACTGTTTTGATCACGTGGAATGGGAGATGTTCCGGTCCACCTCTGATGACGACATCGAGGTTTAAGCTGATAGCGTAACATGTTTCATCAGAAAGTGCGTAGAGGATGTTGTTCCGTCCAAAACAATACGGATCTACCCGAACCAGAAACCTTGGATTAATAGCGATGTTCGCGCAGCACTTAATGCGCGGACCTCCGCTTTTAATTCCGAGAATGCGGAGGAGCATAAACAAGCCAGTTATGCCCTCCGCAAAACTGTCAGAGCAGCCAAACGCCAGTACAGGGACAAGATTGAAGGACAGTTCAACACCACCAACTCTAGAAGCATGTGGCAGGGAATTAATATCATTACGGACTTCAAATGGAATAAACACTCCGCCATGAACACCGCTGCCTCTCTCCCGGATAAGCTTAATAATTTTTATGCTCATTTCGAGGGAAATAACACCTCCCTCGTGGAGAGAGCTCTCACGGCCAAAGCTACAGAGGTTAGTTCACTCTCCGTCTCTGTAGCGGATGTAACCCGATCCTTCCAATGGGTGAATATCCGTAAAGCCACGGGTCCAGGCGGTTCCAGGCTGCGTCATCAGAATGTGCACGAACCAACTGGCTGGTGTTTTTACGGACATTTTCAACCTTTCCCTCTCCTTGTCTGTGGTCCCCACATGCTTTAAAACACCCACCATTGTGCCTGTACCAAAGCAATCCAAAATCACTTGCTTAAATGACTGGCATCCTGTTGCTCGGACCCCCATCATCAGCAAATGCTTTGAGAGACTAATCAGAGATTACATCTGCTTTGTGCATCCTGCCTCACTGGACTCACTGCAGTTTGCATACCGCAACAACCGCTCCACTGATGATGCCATTGCATCTACACTACACACTGCTCTCTCTCCCACCTGGAAAAAAGGAACACATATGTGAGAATGCTGTTTGTAGACTACAGCTCAGCATTCAACACCATAGTGCCCTCCAAGATGTGAAACTCTGGGCTCTGGGCTTAAACAGCTCGCTGTGCAGCTGGATCCTGGACTTCCTGTCAAGCAGATGCCAGGTGATTAGAATTGGCAGCAACATCTCCTCATCACTGACCCTCAACACTGGAGCCCCGCAGGGCTGTCTTCTCAGCCCACTCCTGTATTCCCTTTACACACATGACTGTGTGGCAACACACAGCTCCAATGCTATCATTAAGTTTGCTGATGATATGACGGTGATAGGTCTGATCACTGACAATGATGAAACAGTCTACAGAGAGGAGGTGCACACTCTGACATGCTGGTGTCAGGAGCACAACCTCTCCCTCAATGTCAGTAAGACCAAGGAGCTTGTGGTGGACTTCAGGAGAAAAGGCAGAGAACACAGTCCCATCACCACCAATGGAGCACCGGTGGAGAGAGTCAGTAGCTTCAAGGTCCTCGGTGTCCACATCACAGAGGAACTCACATGGTCTGTCCACACTGAGGCTGTTGTGAAGAAGGCTCACAAGCGCCTCTTCTTCCTGAGATGGCTGAGGAAGTTTGGAATGCCCTGCGAAGGGTGGTGCGAACTGCCAGACACATCATCGGAGGTGAGCTTCCCTCCCTCCAGGACATCTATACCAGGCGGTGTGTGAAGAAAGCTCGGAGGATCATCAGAGACTCCAGCCAACCGAGCCATGGGCTGCTCTCACTGCTACCATCAGGCAGGCGGTATCGCAGCATCTGGACCCGCACCAGCCGACTTCATGACAGATTCTTCCCCTAAGCAATCAGACTTTTGAACTCTTGATCTCTCATGATCAATATACATCAGCACTGCACTTTATTAATCTTATTATCTCACACTGGACTATCATAAATTATATTCTGTCTTAACAAAACATTGGCAACTGACCATCAGCCGACAGCCTGAATGTCAATACAGCACAGTACGACCTACTGTATATTTTATACATACTATTTTTATTGTATACTGTGTATTCTATATTGTGTGTGTGTGTATTCTATATTGTGTGTATTGTATACTGTACATTGTGTATTATTATTTGTATATTGTGTTGTGTATACATTAGATATGTAAATTGTGTTGTGTAAATCTGATGTTTATTGTAAACTGGTATATGTCTCATCACTGTCATGACTGCTATGTTGCTCGGAACTGCACCCAAGACTTTCACCCACTGTTGCACTTGTGTATATGGTTGAGTGACAATAAAGTGATTTAATTTGATTTTATTTGAAAACAAAAAACTTCCAGTGTGCGGCAGTTCTGCAGATGGAAACGCCTTGTTGATGAGAGAGGTCAACGGAGAATGGCCAGACTGGTTCGAGCTGACAGAAGGCTATGGTAACTCAGATAACCACTCTGTGCAATTGTAGTGAGCAGAATAGCATCTCAGAATGCACAACATGTCAAACCTTGATTCAGATGGCCTAGAAACAGCAGAAGACCATGTCGGGCACTTTATTAGGACAATAGTGTTCCTAACAAAGTGCTCAGTGAGTGCACATAATGGACAATAATGTCCAGTCAGATTCATTTTTGGATGCAGCATGTCAGTATGATACCATAAGTTTAAATGTCTGTCCAGCTAAGAGCAGGGTTATAAAACTCCTCAGTAAGTTTGATATAAGGATTCAAATATCAATTTAGGAAAATGTTAAAAAAGATATATTAATTGATTATCATTACTGTATTTACCTTGAAGGTGTGCTACAACTGATTAGATTTAATTGATTTAATGACACACTTACCCATTTTTTTTTTAAAGCCCTACAAATGAGTTTACAATTTGCTGGGTGTGAGAGTGTCCCACTTTGGTGCTCTAAATCATCCACAAATGTCTCTAATTTGTGGTAGAAGTCTAAGTTTTACCTAAGGAAGTCAAAACCTCTATATTAAAAGATATATAAGACACTGTCATTATTTTAAAATAGATCTTTATTTACAAGTGTCATTCACAAGCAAACCTGCCCATAGATTCAAATAACTTGGATCAAAAAGTAATGCCTAAAGAAGGAGAAAAATATTCACTTGCCACAGTTGATAAAAAGTGCACCAGCACCAATTTATATTTCCCATAAATACGTGAAAGCAGCAAATGTCACATTAATCAGAATTAAATAATTCTTACAAATGTCGAACATCTTCAAAATGGTTCAGTTGAGGCCAGTTCAACACATTTAATAAACTGAACAAGACACATCCAGTAATTGGTCCCTGCCTAATCACAGACAAATAAATATGACATGTTATATTAAGAAAAGTTGAAAAGTTGATCTGCTCTCTTTCAGTTATTGTTCACCAATGTATGCCTTTTGAAACTTTAAATAAACAGAAAAAAATGGCACGACAGGACATCATTTCCATAACAGTGCAATATTTACAGCAAATACTAACAGAGCAAAATTGTGTTCAACACTGGTTCAGTTGTCATATAGAGCACAGGTGAACTTTCGAGTTTTGAGAGAGTACATGTATCAGTACAGCACATCAACATAAACATGGTGAAATTAATTCATTTATCCCTTTTTTATGTAGTCAGATCTGGTCTATATGATTCTCTCTAGTTAAAAAAATTTTTTTAAGGAATGCAAATGGAATTTCTATCATGATTTGGAACCAGTCCTAAAGGAATGAAAAAAGATCCTAATGGATACACTTACAAAAAAAATAAAAATAAATCTTCGGTGAACATACCCAAAAATGTACAGTACTGTGCAAATGTCTTAGGCACATAAGATGTTTCACAAAAGCATTTGTCTTAAGATGATTATTTATATTTTCGGCTTTAGTGTGTCAATAGGAAATATAAATGTTAGACTCCCAAACATTACTTCTGCAAATAGAATAGAATAGAAGAACAGGGAGCCCTGCAACAGATGGCATGGTCCCCACAGAGCCCCCCACTGAACATTGTGTCAGTCTGAGATTACATAAAGAGACAGAAGCAATTGAGACAGCTTAAATAGATAGAAGAACTGTGGCCAGTTCTCCAAGAAGCTTGGAACATCCTATCGGCCAACAACCAAGAAAAACTGTGTCCAGGTGTAAGTAGGAGAATTGGGGTTGTTTTGAAGGCAAAGGTGGTCACACCAAATATTGATTTAGCCTTTTTTATGTTTACTGGACTTTGTATGACGTTAATTGATAAATGAAAGCTATATATGGCATTATTTTTGAAGACATCCTCACCATGCAACATTTTTCCCAAGTGCCTAAAACTTTTGCACAGTACTGCATTTGGAGTTTTCGGCTTATAACCGAAAGTCTGTAGGTTGGAACGCCTAAATGGGCAGTCCATGAACCATTCCCACTGTGCCATAATGTCATTCAGCTACAGTTCTACAGCCAGTGGCCAGTCTGGACCTCCTCTGTAAGGTGGATCTTGTGACTTTAAAAAGCTTTGGAATATTGAACTCATTAGATACAATACATAAACACTAAAGTGCTTTCTGTGAAATGTCATCTGCAAGCATGCCACAAAAGCAAACACCAAATTTTCAAACTTTTCTGGCATTGCCTAGCTTAATGGTTAAGGTTCTTGACTGACAACTGAAAGGTTATAGGTTCGAACCTCTCTAAAGGTGGTTCATGAACCATCACCATTGTGTTGTGCCATATGTTAATGACTTTTCAGCATCATTAAAATTCACATCAATTGGCAACATTTCAAACAGCCAGGGGCCGGTCTGGATCTTTTCTTTAAGGCGGCTCGTGTAGCGGTTTCAAACACTTCCCGAACCCCTTCTTTGGTTTTGGCAGAGCACTCCATGTAATCGTGCGCTCCGATGCGCGCAGCCATGGCGCGTCCGTCCTCAGTCCTCACGGGCTCCTGTTTCATTCTCGACAGCTCACTTCTCACATTCTCATCGCTCCGCAAATCCTTCTTATTCGCCACCAAAATGATGGGCACATTAGGACAGAAGTGTTTCACCTCCGGCACCCACTTTTCCGGGATGTTTTCCAGAGAGTCCGGGCTCTCCACCGAGAAGCACATGAGGATAACATCAGTGTCCGGATAGGACAAAGGTCGCAGGCGGTCGTAGTCCTCCTGTCCCGCTGTGTCCCATAAAGCCAGCTGAACTCGCTTGGACTCCACTTCGATGTCCGCCACATAGTTTTCAAACACAGTGGGCACGTAAACCTCTGGAAATTCATCTTTGCTGAAGACGATTAACAGACACGTCTTTCCACATGCCCCGTCCCCAACCACCACCAACTTCTTACGAATACTCGCCATTAGTCAAGAGGCAGCGAAAGAGACTAGTAAATAACTAGTAGCTTACTAATGCGCATTGAGCAGCGTTTGGACATCTAACGTGTTGTGTCAGTGCTGACTTTATAAGTGCTCTGTGAGTTCCTAATATAGCTGTCCAATCAGTGTGAGGGAGGTGCGCTGTGAGTTCACCCTTTCGAAATGAGTCAGTGCGGTCTGGACAGTTTTTTCCACTGTTTTGCAATGATTGGGTCAGAATTGATCTTTACTAGGAGGAGTTACCAACACGAAGCATTCTGGGATATATGAACTTTTGAGTGACCCTTATATCATTATGAGAGACAGAGTAAAAGCCCAGAACTACACTGAAAAAATGACTAATAAGAGTTTCTTAAAGGTGCACTCATCATTTTTTCCTCATTAAAAAAGTTGAACTCCTAAAGACATGAATTGTAATTTTGCAATATATGTAGGAAATCATGAGCACTCACATTCAAATGAAGACTCCAGTTACATCAGTAATCTTATAAAAGCTGTTTTATTCTACACGGAGAGGGTCCGCACAATGGGGGCTGCCATATTAGAATCACATGACCAGCCGAATACCACTTGCTCAATCTCATTAACCGTCCTGTTATTCGACACTTTCACTCATTGATTAAAGTAATCATGGCTGACTGTAAATACTAAATTTCTACAATGTTACCTGAAACTTAAAACTACTGATTTTAAATGATGCTGCCTCCAAGCCGCTAGGTGTCAGTGTAAGTCCGAGATGACACAAAGACAAAAGTTACTGTAAAGCATTAACTAACATTCAAAACTCTGAAACACCTACCAATTATTTATTATTATCATTTTCTACCATTAGAATCATAGTAACCTCATCAAAACTATACAACACAGATGGAAGTATGTGAATTACGTAGTGACCAAAAATGTTAAACAAATTAAAATGATATTATATTCTAGCTTCTTCAAAGGGGTGTTTCAGCGTGAAATATTTACGTTTCCATTGAGCATGATATAAATATTGGGGGGGGGGGGGGGGGCGTTGTACTTGCTTGTTTTCATTAATGGGGGGGTTACCTCCCCCCCCGAATTCAATAGTTCAACTAGATGATACATAGATAGATAGATAGATAGATAGATAGACAGAATAAATAAATAATGTACATGACCCAAACAGCAAACTGACGAACTGTGTCAGACCCGTACCGTGTCTATCAAACATCATCAAATGCATTCAAAGCAGTGTTTTGGATGACGTTCAGTGAATATGTGATCTACAGATGTCAGTGCGCAGGTCTGATGTTGGATGCGCCCTATGTGTGTGTAATGTATGTGCACAGGGGAGGAGGGCACCAATCCTCCCAAACTCCTACACAAGAGCCTCCAACACCTAATCATTAAAACACACACCACATCTCCACGGAAACGAAATTTACACACAGAACCGCGTCCATCACAACCTCGAAGTATCGGCCTTGGACATCATCATACATCGCGCGTGAGTATCTTTGAGCAGATGGGATAGATATATCAGAGCGTGAGCGTCAATTGTTGCCCCTTTTGTTTAGGGGCTCGTGCAGGGGGCCATGTTGTGAGTGTATCAGTCAGAAGACCTGGGGTTTTATCCATTAATACTCATTAAATGCTCTCCGTGTTGTGTTCATAACGTTGGTACCGACGTGTAGAGATGCATGGTTGTTTGTAGCAAGCATGTAAGGGGTTCATTGGTTGTAAAATGAACTTTTAGAGGTGAGAGGCCTGTGTGTTCTTTTATCAACAAAGCGTCTCGCGCATCTGAGCTAACACACTAGCAGAGACACAATCACACCAAAACATGACTTCGCTTGAGTTTTAGATCCATAATAAGAGTTAATGTTCAATGTTAAGGCCGTTGAACAATTCGCTAGCGCTCTTTGTTATGTTTTAAAAAGAAATAAATCAGGTTTTGTTTGGAAACAAGCTCTCTCTCGCGCTGAGTGTTAGCGAGGCGCTAGCTGGCGGAGTTATGGGCCCTGTGATGCTAACAGACAAAATAGACACAAATAGACTGAAACAACTACCGAGCACACATATCTAACAGTGTTATTGAGATATTATGAAACTGAGACACAAAGGCAAAATAAATCGCAACCTGTGTTAAATGTATATCTAATATGAAGCCAAAATCCACCGTCGTCCACCATCTGTATATTAGCCGCAAGCATCGTGCTTCCACTGCACACCCAAAACATTAGCATAGAAACGCATTATTTTGAATTAAAGTACGTTTATTTACTCAAATTATTGTCAGTATAAATTATAACTCGACATTGAACCAGCTGGCTAGATAGCCAGCATGGTTTAGTTAGTGGCCACCTTTTCTGAAGATGATAGGGAAATCATGGTGCTGCTTTGTTCTTCTGACACTTTATTTTTAATTTGTTTATTTGTGTCTGAATATACACTGGCGGCCAAAAGTTTGGAATAATGTACAGATTTTGCTCTTATGGAAAGACATTGGTACTTTTATTCACCAAAGTGGCATTCAACCGATCACAATGTATAGTCAGGACATTAATAACATGAAAAATTACTATTACAATTTGAAAAAAATGTTCAGAACTTCTTAAACTACTTCAAAGAGTTCTCATCAAAAAAATCCTCCACATGCAGCAATGACAGCTTTGCAGATCCTTGGCATTCTAGCTGTCAGTTTGTCCAGATGCTCAGGTGACATTTCACCCCACGCTTCCTGTAGCACTTACCATAGATGTGGCTGTCTTGTCGGGCACTTCTCACACACCTTACAGTCTAACTGATCCCACAAAAGCTCAATGGGGTTAAGATCCATAACACTCTTTTACAATTATCTGTTGTCCAATGTCTGTGTTTCTTTTCCCACTCTAACCTTTTCTTTTTGTTTTTCTGTTTCAAAAGTGGCTTTTTCTTTGCAATTCTTCCCATGAGACCTGCGCCCCTGAGTCTTCTCTTTACTGTTGTACATGAAACTGGTGTTTAGCAGGTAGAATTCAATGAAGCTGTCAGCTGAGGACATGTGAGGCATCTATTTCTCAAACTAGAGACTCTGATGTACTTATCCTCTTGATTAGTTGTACATCTGGCCTTCCACATCTCTTTCTGTCCTTGTTAGAGCCAGTTGTCCTTTGTCTTTGAAGACTGTATTGTACACCTTTGTATGAAATCTTTGTTTTGGCATTGTATAGCCTTCCTTCCTCAAAACAATGCTTAACTGATGTGTTTCTAGAGAAAGCTGTTTCTTTTTTGCCATTTTTGACCTGATATTGACCTTAAGACATGCCAGTCTATTGCATACTGTGGCAACTCAAAAACAAACACAAAGACAATGTTAAGCTTCATTTAACAAACCAAATATCTTTCAACTGTGTTTGATATAATGGCAAGTGATTTTCTAATACCAAATTAGCATTTTAGCATGATTAATCAAGGTTAAGATGTTGGAGTGATGGCTGCTGGAAATGGGGTCTGTCTAGATTTGATCAAAAATGACTTTTTTTCAAATAGTGATGGTGCTGTTTTTTTTTTTCATCAGTAATGTCCTGACTATACTTTGTGATCAGTTGAATGCCACTTTGGTGAATTAAAGTACCAGTTTCCTTCCGAAACAGCAAAATCTGTACATTATTCCAAACTTTTGGCCGACAGTGTAAAATAAAGTGTCAGAAGAACAAAGCAGCACCATGATTTCCCTATCATCTTATTGTTTTTTAAATGTTTTATAGTTTTTAAATGAAATTCACAAGCAGGCCAAGAATATATGCGTGAGCTGGTGGTTAATTTTAAAGGCTTCTGTTACACAGTTGTTATTGTATTGTTGCTAAGTTGTATTTGTCATAAAGTATATGTTATAGTTTCTTGTATGGAATCATATGTAGGTATAGTTTCAAGTAGTTAATATACCATCAGCAGCATTATGACAAGGTTAGAATGTTGTATTGGCTGTTGTTTGCAGGTTGCTGTGTTAACATTATAGGGTTGGCTTTTAATGAAAAGAGAAGGGGTTAAACAAGTATTTCAGGGTAACAAGATAACGTTTTGCATAACCCACCTGTCTGATTTCCTTAAAACATTAGCTTTATTTGAATAGATTCTGTATTCTGAACCTCTGGTTAAATCAAACAAATTCAAGATAGACCATTTAGTCAATTATTATTGAATAAAATGGTATTTTGGCCTTATAAGCACGAGGATTTTAATGCCGTGGAGTAAAATAACTTGACATGTAGCTAACACACATTTCTTTGTAGGTTTTCCCGTGGAATGAGTGTTCCATGCAGCATCCTAGGTATGAATGACGTGGCCTGGCAGGAGACGCGAGGCAGGATGCTGCACACAAACGGTGCGCCAGAGGCCGGAGGGGTCCGAGTCCATGCTGGGGGCTCTCTGGCCACATTAGGAGCAGCTGGGCAGGGACCTGGTGGAGCACACCCTCTGCCAGGGATGGACCGGGTGGCCAATCCCAACCCTGGCACCCCTCTGCCTCCACTGAGTGGCCGTTCTCAAGACGATGCCACTGTGGGATATTTCTTTCAAAGGCAGCCCGGGGAGCAGCTGGGGGGATGCAGTACAAGCAAACACCGCTGGCCTACTGGTGATGGAAACCATATTGACCAGGTATGAATTTGATGCAGAGCTCACAGATGTCTGCTCAGTGCTGGTCTCTTGTTCAGTATATGCTGAAGAATCTAATGGATCTAATGATTGGTCGCTCAGCCACCAGAGGAATGTGAACCCTGGGCATGATGGCAGGAAAGTATAGGCCTATCTGCAAAGTTATGCAAGAAGTTTATAAGCTAGAGCACAAAGACACAGGGTTTCCTGGTGTATTAAAACCTTAAGGTTATCCTGGTGCCAGTTGGTGATCTGAATAATTTTCCGTTGCCTATATATATATATATATTGATTAAATTTGTATTAAGTGGGATAGTGTACAGTCAACTAGTTATAGTGTAAATGGGCACTAAGTTACAATTTAAGTAACAAAACGAAATATTTGAGAATTGCACCATTAAACCTTATGTAAAAACTAAATATTTGCAGAAGCCTCCGACCAGACGTTACAGCTGGAATGCAAAAGCAAAATGACTGAATGACATTAATAAGATCAGGTTTTATGGGACAGACTTGAATCCTTTAGAGACATATGATGATGTTGACATCAGAGTCAGAAATTAAGGGAGGCTTGGGGCAAAATTGACAAAATGCCCCCAAAATTCTAAATATGAATAAAGAATCCTCTGTTTTTTATCCTTAACATCTGATGTAGTTCTTAATGTTCTGTTCTAGGCTTAGTGATACATATTATGGCATAAATTTAGTTGATGTTGATTTAATTTTATGGGTAAGAGGTAGGAGTGTAACAGTTTATCATGGCACGATGCAACGCTGTTCAAAAACGTAAAGTTGCACAGTGTGGAGTTTTTAATTTTTATTAAATAAAATCATAATAATTTCATGTTTGTTCTCTCGAATATGCGCAACATCCCAGATGATGTCCCGGGCTTCAAAGATTTGTATTTATCTACAAAATGTAATGCTGAATATTATGTATAAAAATGCTATGGGGTAATATAATACTAATGTAAAATGTAATGTCTGATTTTATTTCATCCTTAAATTTAGAGCCTACAGTATTTAACTTGATAAGCACAAACTTCCATTAAAAATGTATATTTGAGGGGCCTGGGTAGCTCAGCGAGTAAAGACACTGACTACTACCCCTGGAGTCGTAAGTTCGAATCCAGGGCCTGCTGAGTGACTCCAGCCAGGTCTCCTAAGCAACCAAATTGGCCCGGTTGCTAGGGAGGGTAAAGTCACATGGGGTAACCTCCTCATGGTTGCTATAATGTGGTTCTCGCTCTCGGTGGGGCGCGTGGTAAGTTGTGCATGGATGCCGCGGAGAATAGCGTGAAGCCCCTACACGCGCTATGTCTCCGCGGAAACGCGCTCAAGCCACGTGATAAGATGCATGGATTGACTGTCTCAGACACGGAGGCAACTGAGATTCATCCTCTGCCACTCGGATTGAGGCGAGTCACTACGCCACCACGAGGACTTAGAGCGCATTGGGAATTGGGCATTCCAAATTGGGGAGAAAAAAAAGTCTATTTGAAAAGAATATTTTAGATTTAATCAGTGACAACACTATTTTATTATATGCAATATTTAAAATATTTTAAATGTATTTAATCAGTGACATATATATCTAACATTCTGCTTTGCAGAATTATTAAGATTTCCAGTTGATGTCACCATTGCCCTGTGCTGGGTTGATTTTTAGTCCCAGTGTATCACTGAGGGATCATTTAACACTTTAATGAACAGTACTTTAGTTAAGTTTTACTAGTGAAGGAAAGGAACTTTTTTGCAAATGTCTTAAAAGGGGGGGGGGAAGTACAGTCATAACTTTTCTTTGAATCAGTTACATCCTGTGTGCGAGATCCCCATTTAATAAATGCAGCCCAATTTGGTATAGTAGGGAGAGAGGATGACTTGACTGTACCCCACAAATCGTGCGTTCCATTTGCATCGGAAGTCGGAGCTCCGAGTTATTTTCCGAGTTCCGAGACCGGAACTGACAAATGGATCGCCCCCTGATGTCGGAATTCCTACTCGGGAAAGTCGGACGAACTCAGAGGACCCCGAGTTCAGAAAGCAAGATGGCTGCAAAGAGCATCGATTGTAGTATTCTGTGGGTTTAAAGTTTTTTTTTTTTTGTGTCCAATTTAGTAAGTCGTATACACAATACTGTATTACCGTTGCCTATAGGCATGTTGCTACGATCCTGTTATGCGTGAATTACCGCATAATGTGTTGTTTATAAACTGGTACAGCTAAAATTGACTAGGTCGCTGCTGCTAACAACAACAATGGTTGCTGCTGCTACAAGAACAATGGTCAATGTTGCTACAACAACACTGCCTAACGTTACAAACTGTAAAACCGTTTACACATAAACCCCGTTAGGCAAATTTATATTGCAAATATACGTTTGTACTTCCATAGGGCATTACCCTTTGTTTACACTGCTGGTTGGATTAAAACGAGGTTAACATGTTTTGATACAATCAAATACGCGGAAACATTAACATACCTTCTCCGCTTTCTGTCATCTTCCTCGAGGTCTCTTAGGTGAAGGGCATACTTACTTTGTAGCTCTCTGTACTCCAAAAGAGCTAGTGCAACAATTACTTTCCTGGAGGCGTCCATCTTTTTTTCCGACTTGTAGTGTTGTGTGTAATGGAACGCATCCAACTCGGATTTCTTGTTTTTTTTTAATGGATATAACGTCGATCCGAGTCATGAGCTCCGACTTCTGAGACAAATGGAACACAGCATAAGTATTAAAATAAGGCCTAAAGTGTTATGAACTGAATCGTGAGATGAGTTAATCATTACACTCCTAGGTAATATATTTTCTGTCTAATTATTTAGATGGAGAACTATCTAAACAAATTTATTAAATTGAAGTATTTGAAATGAGAGGAGACACTTTTTTTTAAGAATAAAATATTACGTTACGAAAGTACAAAATGCCCTTGAAAATCAAATCCAGGGGGCAATTACTGCTTCTTAATGGTAAAGTTAATTTCTGAAACTGATTGAGATTAACATTAGCTTTCCTTTACAAGAAAGAACTTTATGTAAAAAATAAAAAAAAAGACTTCTTTTTAGCATTAAACCACTCTTAACAGTGCACTTGCCTGTGTGCATCGCCTGGTGTCACTGGCATGCTAAGTTTCAACACATACAACATTTATAGGATATTAAAATAAACTATATTAATTTTGTAGACATACTTTGATGTTGGCTCGACAAAGCCTTGTCCAAAAGTAAAAAAAAAAGAAAAAAGTTTAAAAGCTTGGGGTTTTACAGATAGATAGATAGACATAGATAGATGTTGCTAGGCATTGTTAGCATGTTGTAACATGATGCTAGCCAATGTTAGTATGTGATGCTGGCATATAGCAAGGTGATGCTAGCATGTTGCTAAGCGTTGCTGGCATGTATTAGCTAGTTGCTAGTTGTTGCTAGCATGCAGCTAGGTGTTGCTGACATGTAGCAAGGTGTTGTTGGCATGTAGGTAGGTATTGCTAGCATGTTGCTAAGCATTGCTAGTATGTTTTAGCTAGCTGCTAGGTGTTGCTAGCATGCAGCTAGGCATTGCTGACGTAGCTAGGTGTTGTTGGCATGTAGCTAGGTAATGCTGGCATGTTGCTAAGCATTGCTAGTATGTTTTAGCTAGTTGCTAGGTGTTGCTAGCATGCAGCAAGGTGTTGCTAGCATGCAGCTAGGTGTTGCTGACGTAGCTAGGTGTTGTTGGCATGTAGCTAGGTATTGCTGGCATGTTGCTAAGCGTTGCTAGTATGTTTTAGCTAGTTGCTAGGTGTTGCTAGCATGCAGCTAGTTGTTGTTATCATGTTGTTAAGCATTGCTAGTATGTTTTAACTAGTTGCTAGGTGTTGCTAGCATGCAGCTAGTTGGTGTTGTTAAGCATTGCTAGTATGTTTTAACTAGTTGCTAGTTGTTGCTAGCATGCAGCTAGGTGTTGCTGACATGTAGCAAGGTGTTGTTGGCATGTAGCTAGGTATTGCTAGCATGTTGCTAAGCATTGCTAGTATGTTTTAGCTAGCTGCTGGGTGTTGCTAGCATGCAGCTAGGCGTTGCTGACGTAGCTAGGTGTTGTTGGCATGTAGCTAGGTATTGCTGGCATGTAGCTAGGTATTGCTAGTATGTTTTAGCTAGCTGCTAGGTGTTGCTAGCATGCAGCTAGGTGTTGCTGACGTAGCTAGGTGTTGTTGGCATGTAGCTAGGTATTGCTGGCATGTTGCTAAGCGTTGCTAGTATGTTTTAGCTAGTTGCTAGGTGTTGCTAGCATGCAGCTGGTTGTTGTTATCATGTTGTTAAGCATTGTTAGTATGTTTTAACTAGTTGCTAGGTGTTGCTAGCATGCAGCTAGTTGGTGTTGTTAAGCATTGCTAGTATGTTTTAACTAGTTGCTAGGTGTTGCTAGCATGCAGCTAGTTGGTGTTGTTAAGCGTTGCTAGTATGTTTTAGCTATTTGCTAGTGTGTTCTGGCTAGTTGTAAGGTGTTGCTAGCATTTAGAAAGAGAGAGAGAGAGAAAAGGGAGGGACAGATAGGAAGAAAGAGAGAGATAGATAATGAACTTCTATGAGATTTTTCAGAGTTTTGATTGCGTACTGTTCGAACAATTTTGGTGTCAGAAGAATTAATTTTAAATAGTAGAAACTATTTTGTCAAGCCAACATAATGTCAGTTTGCCCAATATTTATTTACTCTTAATAATTTTAGATACAGTTCCTGAATAAAATTATTTATATATTTTAAAACTGTTTATTATGGGTTTTAGTTTGTTTTTTTAGGTATCGTATTTCAATGGAAAAGTAATATATGATAGTTATATGAGACAAAAAAAAAAAACTGTAATGAGAGAACACTAAAATTCATGGCTTTTCAACACTCCCCTTTACAAGTTTGAAGGCTGTTCTTTTTTATTTTTTTTATTTTTTTTTAATATAAATAAAGGTAAACATCAAATTATACAACTAGCATACACAGAGAGCTTACAATCTAATAGTTAAGTCTTGCCTTAAGAACAAACAGTGCAGCTAAATTAAGCAAACTAACTTGTAGTTATTAAAGTAGTATTCAATATTTTGACCAATTTTGGTTATGCTTTCAGCTACCAATTAGTGTAGTACTCCCAGGCAGCTCTATTCAACATAAAACCATTCTGCAGATTTTCCCACAATATCAACGCATAAAATATGAAGAAAGTCTTCAGATTTCCTAGTCATTCCTAACTTATACCTTTAAAAACTTTGATAGTGCTTCAGGAAACATGATTGCTTTTTCTCACATAATGTAGGCTATTCAAAAGCCCCTGGTAAAACTCCATTTGTTGTAACTGTTAATGTGTCTCAAGGACATTATCTATTTTCAATCAGTTGAGACGAACATTCCCAAAACAACAGAAAATCTTCTAAAAGGAAACAGCACCAAAAATAATCTTGCTCGAAGCTTACATTTCTATGTTTTCTCCATCCAGTGTACATAAAATGCAAGACATGTGAGAATAACAGTTCATAAAGATACTTTTGAGTCTTTGTCATTAATTCAAGGGGGCAAAAGCAAAATGCACAGACTAACTGGATACTTAATACCAGCAACAGATAGAAATGCACTTTGCCTAGTCTTGTCTGTGCTTCTTGTCTCTTTCTATGTCTTTCACTTTCAGTAGATATCACATCTTAAAACATAACGAATTCATAAAACTGCATCTTTAGTAGTAGTTCAGGCTTGTGTGTTAGTATGGTGGAAATTAGGGCTGTGCAATTAATCACAATAAAATCGCGATATCAGCATGTGCAATTTCTAAACTACAGCAAGCTGCAATTTTTTTTTTTAAAACTCAGAATTATTGATGTTTAATTCACCATTAATATTGGCACACATCTTTTGCACACTGATGAGATTTCGCTAATCTGAATCCATAAAGAAATAACTGATGCTATCATCAATCACTTATACAAAGACATTTTATGTCCTCTTGAAATGTTTTTGAACACAGACATTTTTAAATAAGGAAAAATATTAGCTAAAATAGCAGTTAAAATTGCAATATGATTTTTTTGGTCCATATTCCACAGCCCTAGTGTAAATTTCTCACATTTTATGGATAAATGCTAGTATTTGATGTCTGAGACATGTTTGTTCTGTGCTCTACCTTAGTGGAAATGAAATGGGAAATGTGGCTGATGTGATAAATGTTTTCTTCTGTGTAGGTACGCCCTGTGGATGAGATGAATTATGACTTTCAAGCCTTGGCTCTGGAGTCTCGTGGAATGGGTGAGGTATGTGATCAGAGATGAAGGTTTTAATGATCTTTTTCACTGAATGGACCTTTTTCCACATTTCTGGGTTTGGAACACAAAAGTAAACTACAGTGGGGTAAATCTCTATAGCGGTGAAAGGGAGCATACAGCAAAAAATGTTTTGCATTCAACTATGAAATCCACTATTAGGTTTCCGTGACTTTCCAAAGGGGGAAAATAATAGAGAGAGATTGATTACAGCAGTCAGAAGAGAGAGAGAGATGCCAAATTTACTCTCTCAGCACAGCAGCTGCATTTGAAACCCCACTGCAGCAGTGGTGACGTTTTTTTTTTTTTAAATTAATGCCAAAGTAATATAACACAAAAACTAATGTTATACATTTACACTAAATTAAAAACGAGCAAGTCCACGAAAATGTCAACCATACCATTGAAAAATAAAGTTTTAAGCAAAGGCACAAAACCCCTTTTAAATTGTTCATTTAGATCTATATATTACTGTATTATAGTGCTAAAATGTATTTTTTTAGAAAACTGCATAGTTTATCCACCTCACATGAGGGGTGCACCATTTCTAAAACAACATTTTCAAAGAGCCATATTTTATAATTGCAAAAGAGGGATCAGAGGACTATCTATTTTCACTTTAACAAAATTCCTCGTCTCTGTAAAATGAGTTATCTTAAAAATATGCACACTGTCATAACGCTTTTTAAATTTTTTCATTATAAGAGCCACATTTATGATGTTGCTGCGTTTCAGCGCTGTCACGTAATATGATAAACATAATCTAATATTGCCACGCTGATCTACGTGTTCCGCTTATACTTTACTCCTGCCAGGGAACCACTTACTCACGCAACACTGTCTAAAGCGGTCAATGCAGACTTTAATATGCAGCCTTTTGCGGATTAGTATTCGTGCAAGGCCGTAGCGTGATTTCAGTCTTATTACAATTCATTATGCAGCCTTGATGGATATACAGATGTCTCAGAGATCAAAGCCTACATGTTTTTTATTTTTTATTTGTTTTATTTGTATTTTTTCTCCCCTATTTGGAATGCCCAATTCCCACTACTTAGTAGGTCCTCGTGATTACTCACCTCAATCTGGGTGGCGGAGGACAAGTCTCAGTTGCCTCCACTTCTGAGACAGTCAATCCGCGCATCTTATTACATGGCTTGTTGTGCATTACACCGCGGAGACTCACAGCATGTGGAGGCTCATGCTACTCTCCGCGATCCACGCACAACTTACCATGCGCCCCGCTGAGAGCGAGAACCAATAATCGCGACCACGAGGAGGTTACCCCATGTGACTCTACCCTCCCTAGCAACCGGGCCAATTTGGTTGCTTAGGATACCTGGCTGGAGTCACTCAGCACACCCTGGATTCGAACTCGCGTCTCCAGTGGTGGTAGTCAGCGTCAATACTCGCTGAGCTACCGAGGCCCCCCCAAAGTCTACAAGTTTTAGCGTTTTGGATGGTTTTCCCCTCATCATGTGTGCTGCTTTCACAACTGTCACGTCCATAACGAAGAGATGATACGACCATAACAATGATTTTTTTTTTTTTATGTGAAAACAACTATTCATAAAAATTTAATATTACATGTTCTTAGGAGTGCCAACCCTCTTACATTATGTGGCTATTATTATTTCTGGATTGTGCTTTTCAATTCACAGAATTTTTACAAAGTGTGTGGTCTCCCAAAATCTCATGTCTATTTTAGTCACATCTGTAACGCAAGTTTATTTCCTGATCTAATGTGAAAGAAAACTTTAGACTGAACATTTTCTGATGTCTGGACTTTATCTGCAAGTGTCAATGATTATTCATTCAAATGGTTCTATATACTGGTCATGACTGCTTTATATGTGATGTTAAATTTGAAGTTATCCATGCAAATGTCACATCCGTAACGCTGGAATTGCCCAATTGTAAAAATCTACATGCCAACACACTCTGTGAAAAGGGTCATAGTGCTTTTATTTTTTTGTTGCAAGAATTGATTGCCATGTTGACCTTTGTTACAGCTACTTCCTGCAAAAAAATTGTGGGAATCAGATGAATTGGCAAAAGATGGGCGTAAAGGGATTTTGCTGGGTGAGGAATGGAGAGAGAACGCCTGGGGTTCCTCACGTAAGTTTTTCTGAAATACTGCAATGCGTTGGTTTAATAATAAAATAACTTCCTTATCAGATTAAATAGGTGAAATGTGGTTGTTGAAAACACAATAATTTATGCTTCAGGCAAGTAATGTAAGCATGGATTTCTTAGTCTATGTTTGCATGAGTAAGTGGTTTATTTGAACATTTTTCTTATTATATCGGCACTGGTATTCTTTTCCTCTTCTGTGTAGATCATTCAGTATCTCAGCCCATTATGGTGCGAGGGCGACCAGGCCAGGGCTACAATGGGAATGGTGACGCAAGCTCAGTGCTGTCCCCGCGCTCAGAGGGGGGTGGCCTAGGTGTGAGTATGGTGGAGTACGTCCTCAGCTCCTCCCCTGGAGACAAGATGGATGGTCGCTACAGAAACGGAGGCTATGTGAGTTGATGAGTATGTCATTACTGTCTCTGAGCCAGGGTATAACACTTCAGCTTCTCAGACATCTTAGTTGTTCACAAATGATATGTATTAAGATTTTCTTGGGAAATAAACCATATATTTATGATTTGGTAACAGTATAATAAGGTTCCATTTGTCAACATTAGTTAACATGAACTAACAACGAACAATACTTTTACAGCATTTAATAATCTTGGTTAATGTTAATTTCAACATAGTAATACATTTTTAAAATCAAAAGTTGTATTTGTTATCAGTAGATAATGCACTATGAACGAACAATGAACAATTGTATTTTTAGTAACTAACATTAAAAAAGATTAATAAATGCTGGAAAAAATATATTGTTCATTATTAGTTCGTGATACCTAATACATGAAATAATATTAACGAATGGAGCCTTATTGTAAAGTGTTACCTATGATTTTTATAATGGCAGTGATCAATTTAGAATACTTTAGTAAAATTAGATTTAGTGCCTAGTTACAAGTTGACACATACAGTCGGCAGCACATCATTTATAGGGGGCATAGCTTAAAGTGGGGGAAACAAATCCTGATTGCCATAGTTACTCGTTCATTTTTATGAGAAAAAAATGAGAAATATCTTATTAGGCCATTTTTTTTTTAAGGGAACCCACTGCAAAAAATGCACTTTGTGCTTCAAATTAAGCAAAAAATTCACAACAGATTTATTTTACCAGCCTATTTAACAAAAGAAGCTAAAAGAATACTGCTGTGAATACAAGCAGTCTCACATCTGAATGTTGCACATCTGCAGCAAACTTTGCATATTCTATTTCAAATTGTTAGTAAGAAATTTTAATTTAAAGGTGCAGTATGTAAGATTCAGAAACCCTTGTTATTAATGACACCTGTGGCTGTTAAGTGAACTGCAGCCAGCTACCTGTTGCTCGGCCAAAACAATGACGTAACGTACAAAGAGACTGAACGTGATCCACCTGCATCATGCTGACAGATGAGGTAGCATAATTAAAATTACACAGTTATGATTGTTTTACTACAAATTTTGATACTAAACTAAAACTACTTACTGATACACACATACAGCTTCATACTACCGAACTATACCAGACAGTTTACTGTTGCACTGCACTGTTATGTTGCGCTATTGTAAGTTTTGTACGTCATATGTTGTACTACAATCAAGAAACCAGCGTATTTGCTTAAATTTATCCTGTATACCTGACTTTTAGTGTAAAGAGAAGATCGTTGAAATTATTTGAAAGTTACGAAGCAAGGTAGCTTGCAATTCGTCAGCGTTAGCAAGCAAGATCAAGTTAGCTAAAATTACACAGATCAATCCTTATGGCATTATATTTCACATGCTTTGCAGTTATGTGAGCTTACCTGTCCAATAAGAAGAACGCCAATTCGGTGTCCGTTTTGATCTGCAAAACCGAACAAAGGTCCCTCCAGGAATGAAATGCCCTGCCGGTGTTCACTCTAGTTTTCGCTCGACCACGATCACGTTCCCGCTTAGCCAGATGGGATTCAGTAGAGAAATGTTTTTTTTTTTTGGCTTACTGTAAGTTTGTGTAGGAGTCAGTGTTGTGCTGGGAATCGGATATTTGCTGGATTCCATCTCTAAGATAACGTTACCTAGTATTGCAGTTTGTTGTCGCTGTTGAACAGAGGAAGAGAAGCTATTACTGTCTGAGGCAAGGCTCTCGGGAGCGCGCATAAACGTAACATCCTTTGGATTTTCCCAGCAAAAGCGACCCGCTCCCTTCGCATGAAAATCAGTCTACATGCTTTAATAGGAAACCTAGGAAGTCCGGGAAGGGGTCATTTTTTTTAAGTTGCGTTACAAGCCGCTCACACGTTTACAAAAAAAAAAGAGGCAAATATTACATGAAAATTGTTACATATTGCACCTTTAAATGGGATTTTGACATGTTCTCGACCGTATGTACTGTATGTGAAATATCGATCATTATCAGCGATTTTTAGTAGTTCCATTAAATTAAATATGATGAATTATGTTAAAAAATAGTGAGGATATGGAAAAGGCCGATAACTGATTAATCGGCCCATGGTTTTTAAAATATATATATAGAATGTTAAAAAAATGTCTTAGTCTTTCCTTACTCTGACGATGGGCACAGGCATACAGGCTACAAGAGTCCAAAATGAATAAAATTCCAAATGCAGTTCATTGTGCAACCAAAATCCCAATAATAACCAGGAAAAAATATAGATTTGTTGGGTAACATGGGTCTTTTAACTATAAACAAGCCCAAAACACACCAGCGACTCTTATTTTGAAATGACAGAGACTTGGCTCAGTTGCAGTGCTCTATTTCTAAATATTTACCTAATGTATAGGCATTTTATAGCCTAAATATGCACTAGATGAAGAGTTTTTTATATACGTTTCACCAGATGAGGTGTAATGAGGAATAAGTTTTCTTATTATTCACGAGATATGAAGTTGGAGACATTATGTATGTGCTGATGGGGCACGTTTCCATATATTTGCAGTTTTTTTGCATGCCACTGCTTCAATTTAAAACACTTGACTATGTAATCTAAATAACAGAAACATGCATTGAAGTGTGGATAAAAAATATGGATGAATATTGTCAATGATGAAAGATTAAGATACAGCAAATCCCCACGTGATTGTTTTTATTTCACTTTTAGAAGCCACTGTTGTGCTGTAGAACCAAGCCGTTCTAACTGTAGAATGTTCCAGTGCCAGCTAAAGAGGAATAAAAAATAAAAAAAATAGCGCAACTATCGGCATAGATATTTGCTGATGACCGATAGTTCCAAAAAGCAGCTATCGGCACCGATTAATCTGTAAAACCGATATATATCGGTCCACCTCTAGAATGAAATCATTGTCTACATTTTTATCTTATTTACTATTTATGTAATGTAATTTAAATGTCTAGTTTTTTTTGCAAATGCACGCGTTTAGATGTGCGAATCGTATTTTATCTTGTTTCTGAGTTGCTTGTTTGTGCAGCAGTCTCAGCTTTCATGAATTTTTTTTAACAATATGCATTTTTTTTGCTTTATTTAAAAAAAAAAAAAAAAAAAAAAAACCCCTCACAAAAGTTAATAATCACCTATTGGATAACTCTCTCTATTTTCTCCATTGAAATCAATGAGTAGCTATGGTAACTGACATTTGTCGTTGTTCTTGCCTACTGTATCTGTAGGTGATTTTCATTTGGCAAAATTAATATGATGATTAGACTAGACTGAGATGACTTCATGATCTACACACGAACTATGACATACTCAGCCCGTGCTGTGAGAACATGTCACTCCTCTGACAGTAAATTGGCCTCATTCTCTTGGCGTATTTAACAGATTTACTGTGATTACAGGGTGGAGGAGATACAGATCCAGATGGCAGGGAAAAGGGCGATCCAAAAGAAAAGGTTTCTCCATTTGAAGAGGACAAAAGTCCTGAGATGATAGTCGGAGAAGAAGGGGATGCTTCAAAAGCTAATGCCAGAGGATTGCTGAACGGGATGGATCGTGACTGCAAAGACTTCAAGTATGAAGCTTAATCTTCAGAGTTTAGTTGTCAAGATTATTGTAAACGACGACTACTATTAAATATCATTATTATTTTAAAGGAATAGCTCACCCACAAATAAAAATGGCCTTTATTTTCTTAGCAACATGTTGTTCTAAACTATTAAAAAAACTTAAAATACTGTTATTTAAAAAAACATTTTTGGAACAAAAAGTCGAATTTTGTTGAAGAATCTTTATGCAGACCTTCCAATACAAAGACATTTCATAGTGACTACATCTGTCACTCCAGAATAAAAAATTCAAATAACTACTCTAGCAGTTCTGAAATCGAGAATTCAAAAAGATAAACAACACGAAATAAATTACAGTGATTACATGCTACTAACTTAATTTTCTTCCGTGAACCTCGCGAAATCGGTGAATATTTGTTCTCCTGTGCAAGCCATCTCAGGCTGACACCAGACCTGTGTGGATCCAGCCAATGATGCTGAATCATAAAAGCCCTAGAAATGCCAGATTAAGGGTAGCTACAATTTAGTGGCACACCTATAGTACTATATATATATTACAATTGCGTTTGGTGCCGTTAGTGGCCCAGAAATTACACACTGCCATAAAAACAAACTAAAAAAACCCCAAACCAACATGGAAAACGAAATGAAAACTAGTGATTTTCAAAACCAAAACAATCGTTAATATGGCAGCAATAGTGAAACTGCAACATTAAGCGTACACACCAATATCATGATATCTACCAAAAGTCAGCTTGTTCAAAAATTCTGACAACGCAAGAAAACTGCATTTACATGAGACTTAAAATCACTGAATTAGTCTCTACTTTTGATCACATCATTTACTGACGTTGGATAACCCGGTAAATGTGTTTACATGCGGAGCAAAATCGGGGTAAGGGGCAAAAATCTAGTTGTTTAGATCAGTTTATGTTTAAACCGTTTATGACCTTACCCCAATAAAGGAAAACCGTTTACGTGACCGCACGCGGTATTAGCTTATTAAGCATAAATGGTGTTACATTGTGCTTAAATGCGCTCTATGTATTTAGTCAATGCTATGAGGAAATTACTATTTAGTAAAAAAAAAATCTTTCTCACAGCCCCACCCCAGGCAGTCGCCAAGCGTCCCCCACAGAGGCAGTTGAACGGCTGGGCCCCAGTCAGACTGGGCTGGAAATGATGGGGCAGCACCACCCGCACGTTTTGCAGCCACCCAGCCTCATCACGAACAAACCTCCCACCGAGGACTTCCAGAGCCAGGAGGCCCAGAGCATGGGTGGCATGGAGCAGCAGGCGGGCATGGAGTCACTCCAGTTTGACTATGCTGGGAATCAGATCCAGGTGGACTCATCTGGTGCTCCAGTTGGCCTGTTTGACTACAACTCCCAACAGCAGGTACAGCTGCTAAACTGCAACTTACAGTGTCATTTGACCCTGTTACTTCTAGATGCCTTTTTGTAGTATGAAGCATGAAATGGCATTTGCAGTTCTTGCACCATATTTAATGTTTGGGAGTTTTGTGGCTTTTAATCAGTGTCTGTTAGCTTTGAGGCCATCAGTATGCTAGTGTATTCCTAAAACTTGACAATTAACTTTTGGTGAATATTGATGCATTTAAAATCACTTGACTAGCAATAGCAGGTAGCAAATCATTGTTTTCCTAGGCTGAAGGCTCTTGCCTATTTAGACAAGGGATCCCTTTGATATTTCTCACCCTTAACTTCTTGTTGAATAGGAAATATGTCAATACAAGAAGGAAATTGTTCCTGTCATAACATTTCATGGGGTGAGATGGATAATGGTGTAATATTTGTATTCCTTTTTTTAAGTTGTTCCAGCGGTCCAATCATCTAGCCGTTCAGCAGCTGACGCAACAGCAACAGTATGCCCTCGCTGCAGCCCAACAGCAACACCTCGGTAACATCACCTCTTACAGACATGTTATTCTCTCTCAGTGTGATAAGAGTCACAATCATAAGGGTAGAAAAATGAGAACCAGTTCTTATTCAAAACTGGTTCCTTTTGACTGGTTCCAAAAAAATACAGAAACCAAATTATTTTCGTTTATTTGGAATGCCCAATTCCCACTACTTAGTAGGTCCTCATGGTGGTGTGGTTACTCACTTCAATCCGGGTGACGGAGGACAAGTCTCAGTTGCCTCCACTTCTGAGACCGTCAATCCGCGCATCTTATCACGCGGCTTGCTGTGCATGACACCGCAGAGACTCACAGCATGTGGAGGCTCATGCTACTCTCCACGATCCATGCACAACTTACTACGCGCCCCATTGAGAGTGAGAATCACTAATCGTGACCACGAGGAGGTTACCCCACGTGACTCTACCCTCCCTAGCAACTGTTCCAATTTGGTTGCTTAGGAGACCAGGCTGGAGTCACTTAGCACACCCAGGATTCGAACTCGCGACTCCAGGGGTGTTAGACAGCGTCAATACTCGCTGAGCTACCCAACCCCCACAGTAAGGAAATCTTAAGAGTACGGCGGAGTTTACCTCGTTGCTGTGGATGGCGTCACGTTTTATTAGCGCGCTCTTTTAAATCACCCTCAGTGATTTGTAGACCGGGAACAGCTATTTGTCAGCTATAAATACATACATACAGTAGATAGATAGATACAGTTGAAGTCAGAAGTTTACATACACCTTAGCCGAATACATTTAAACTCAGTTTATCACAATTCCTGAAATTTAATCGTAAAAAACATTCCCTGTTAAATTCCCAGTATATTATTTTAGCAATAATTGGCTTAAAAAAATATCGTGATATCCGATTTCATTGTCAGTGAATTTTTTGTGCTTTATTGATTTTGCTTTAAAAATGTAATTCATTTATTTAAACACAAACTTAAAAGACATTTCTAAATTCAAATTGCTCTTTAAACTAAACGAAAAAAGCTCTCCAAATCCAAACATTTACAGTGCATCCGGAAAGTATTCACAGTGCTTCACTTTTTCCACATTTTATGTTACATCCTTATTCCAAAATGGATTAAATTCATTATTTTCCTCAAAATTCTACAAACAATACCCCATAATGACAACATGAAAGACGTTTGTTTGAAATCTTTGCAAAAAAAAAAAAATCACATGTTCCAGCTCACGCTGCATGCCTCTGAACAAACAGCGAATCAGACACAAACTGTAGCTATGTTTCCAACCAAGTTGTGAATTTAATTTCAAAACAATGTGCGGATAAGGCCGTGTTTCCATCCCTTGCATTCAATAGAACAAAATCATCACATCCGGGGAAATTGTAGCGACTGTGTGACTCTTTTATTAATAAAATACTCGTGGTACCACCCCTGGAGTTGCAAGTTCGAATCCAGGGCATCCTGAGTGACTCCAGCCAGGTATCCTAAGCAACCAAATTGGCCCAGTTGCTAGGGAGGGTAGAGTCACATGGGGTAACCTCCTCGTGGTCGCTATAATGTGGTTCTCGCTCTCGGTGGGGTGCATGGTGAGTTGTGCGTGGATGCCGCGGAGAATAGCGTGAAGCCTCCACATGCGCCATGTCTCCGCAGTAATGCGCTCAACAAGCCACGTGATGAGATGCGCGGATTGACGGTCTCAGACGCGGAGGCAACTGAGATTCATCCTCCACCACCCGGATTGAGGTGAGTCACTACGCCACCACGAGGACTTAGAGTGCATTGGAAATTGGGCATTCCAAATTGGGTAGAGAAAAAAATAAAAATAATAAATACTCGCGGTTTTGGATGTGCAGACAAAACACTCTAATAACTTGTTTAGAGTTAACTGGAAATGACAGTGCGTGTCACAGTTCTGGGAGCACTGTGTGTGCGTTCCTCCATCATGAATTTGCGGTGTGGATCTATAAGATATTCTTTAAAAGTATCAAAAACCTGCTCTTCTGGAAAAAGTGCAAGTTTGTGTTTAACTTATTTGCTCTGCAAACTCTATGCAGGCTTTGGTTTTTTAGGACACTGTTCACAGTTGTTCACTTATTTACTGAACCACAAGTCATTACTTTGTCATGTCCATCTCAAAATGAATTTAAAATTTACTGAAGGTACTTAAAGTGTACTTTAAGCCCTGGGTATACTTCCAATTTGACACGAATGCTCAGCGTGTGCGGAGAGTCGAACTCGAGCCTGTCAGAGTATACTCCATATAACTGCATGCATGCACAGCCGTTTGGTGCATGCACGCTACAACTGCTATGAAACACCGGACTTTCTCTTCAGGAGTTTAAACCCATAAAGATGTCTTTATATTCCTTCAGACTAGAGTTATACAAATGCAGGGATCTCCAGACCCCCTCACACATGCTTTCTTGGCTTGCGCATCCACTGTTGTTGTTTTTACTTTCATCTTCTGATGTTTAGCGGCGATTACATCTTCTAGCACTTCTTCGTGATAGCATCGACTCAATGATTCACCTTCGAAAAACGGATTTGTTGTAATAAATGGTATTTTAAAACAGTTTAAAAAAATTTTTTTGGTATATTGACTTGTACTAAGACCGATTATTCAAGTATTAAAAAATCAATAGGCAGAATTGGAACAAGAATTCTTAAATTCCTATGATCCCCATCCATAACAATCAAGATGCAAGCTTGTGAACTCGCCACAACTCAGGCAGCCTTTTGCAGCCCTAAACCTTAACAATTTGCAATGAACCTGTAATATCCCACTGAAATTTTCTGCATGGACACATTTTCTGGAAGACACATTAAAAGGTAGGATAAAGTGATTTGAATGTTTGGCGGTTTGATTTTGCTGTGCATAATTTTTCTGTGATGTAATAGGGTAACACACGCAATCAATTTCATGTAGTCTCACAGTGTGGTTTTGAAACTCTTAATCTAACCTGTGTTGTTTTGAATCGAATGCTCTTTGGCTTGACAATTCGGTTGTGGTTGTTTATCCCGGTAGGCCTTGCACCTGCTTTTGTGCCAAACCCGTACATCATCAATGCTGCCCCTCCGGGAGCAGACCCTTACACTGCCGCAGGCCTGGCTGCAGCCGCAACACTTGCAGGTACATGCATGAACACACACTATAAATATCAATCGTAGTACTGGGGGTTGTTGCTTATCGTGTTATCCCTCAGGTCCAACAGTGGTCCCTCCTCAGTACTATGGTGTCCCGTGGGGCGTGTATCCAGCCAATCTCTTCCAGCAACAGGCTGCAGCTGCTGCCAATCATTCTGCCAACCAGCAGGCATCCAATCAGGGCCCAGGACCGGGACAACAAGTTAGTGACTTTATTTCAACATAAAAAGACTTCACTAACAGTGGCATTATTATTAAGGAATATACTTACTCTGACCTCTCAAATGAGCTTTTTCATTTTTGGGAGCTGTTCACCCAAAAATTTAAGTTATGCCATTTACTCAGCTTTATGCTGTTCCAAACTTGAATGCTGTTATTTTTCGATGAACATAAAATTATTTTAGCATTGGCTCTTGCCATTCAACTCTAATTCATAATGAGTTTCTAGGGTCACTGTTTCAGTACGGTTTGGTAATTGCTACATTCAGAAAAAAATTATACTGCCAAATCCAAAGAAAGAATCCTCTATTTGGTAACAAACTCTTCAACAGTTTTCCCCTTATGAAAATCCCCATGGTTTTATTACCATAACCATAGTTTAGCCATGGTGTTTGTAGTAAAACATAGTGATAGGCCTGTTGCAATTATTAATAATCGATTTTTGTGCACTTTAAATTCCATCACATTTTACTGTCCAAATAAGGGAATGAACGATGTGTCTCATTCAGCTGAACTCCTACCGACTCAATAAGCCGCACAGCGGACCACACTGAGTGCAGCTCCTGAAGAGCAGCTGAAAAAAGACCTCATCAGAACCAGACTTGAAGTGCTGCTATGTACGCGGCATCTGCGAAGGTTCACGCCAGACTCCCACGAAAATATTAATGAGGATTCTAGTGAATGAAAAGCGCTCCGGTCTCACTTTCATTTAATGATCGTATAATGGCAAATGTCCGCCCGAGATGATAGAATGAAGAAACACAGAATCACAAAGGTCTTCATGTGAAATAGGGGCTCGTGGGTTTAATAGGAGAGCCTTAAAGTAACATGTGAATGTGAAGAATTTTGAATGGAAATATTTGTACTATTGCATGCTAATAATATAATGTAATATAATAGGTATTCAGGTTGTATATCCAACAGGTTGGCTATCCAATAGCAACAGTGTCAATGCAAAATGGACCAAGACTAAAGCTGACCAAAAAGAGAGACAGATACTTTAAGTATTTTGAATTATTTAAAATATTATTTTTAATGCCATATGTTTTTAAAGCCTTAAAGGAAAATCATGTAAAAGATCCTAATTACAAGGAATAAACGATTTTATAAAGCACACATACACCTATGACAAAAGCATGACCATTTTTATAACAATTAATTGTCGTAATCGTGAAAGCCCTAAAAGTGACAATTAATTGCTATAATTCAGCCAAAATTCATAATCGTGACAGCCCTACATAGTGACCACAAAATTACCATGGTTACTATAACACTAAAGTAAAACCATGGTTACTATATAGATTCTACAATATTACTGTAGTAAAACCAATGGTTAATTGTATCTAATCCATGGTTTCTGCCCTGTGGTCTGTCATGGATACTATAGTCATGGTTACTGCAGTATTACTATAATGAATCTATGGTTAATTCTTGTTAGGATCCTAAACTTAAAGCTGCTCTGCGGACCTCTTTGTGCCACTTTGAACTTTGTGCCAGTGTCAAAAGCGAAACCGTGTGACAAAACCCAGCGTGTGCGCAAAAGAGAACGGCAGCCAGAGGAAATAATAGTTTTAATATTTTAAACTTCAAATTTCAGTGTTAAATTACTTCTATCCCAGCAAAATATGCAGAGACAACTATAAATTAGCCAATTCATAGGATAATTTTCTTGAAAACTGTAAACCCTGTCTCTGTGGCGCTAGAAAAAATTCTGTTTTGTTTTGAGCGACCCACTTAGACCTGCTCCAACAACTTTACTCAACCAATGGCGTGAGTTTGGGGTGGGACTATTTAAGGCTACATCCACATTAATCTGGATACATTTGAAAACTGTGTTTTCGTTTTCGAAACGCTCTCTATCCATAGTGCCGTTTTCAAGAGTTTTCCAAAAGTTTCTCGTCCACAGTATGAAAGCGCTTAAATTCCCTTACTGCCCATGCGAAAAATCGCCATTCCATGTACGGGCTGAAATGCAGTTGTCCTCGTGTTTCGTCGCCGGACAGCAATTCCGAGTGAACTTTGCGTCGTCTATGAAGGAATGCATAGTGAAGGTTATACAAAGTCACATTTATCCTTAATAATGCTCTCGAAGTGAATAACAGGCACAATAACACCGCTACAATGTGGGCAGCCATCTTGATTGTTTTGGGTTGAATGAATCACGAGTGCATCACATGACAAATACGTCATCATTTGTGGATATCTCCGTCTTCTCCATCCACACTACAATCCGAGGATGGTGTTTTCAAATGTATCCACTTTTTTTTTTAAAAAGCTCAGTTTTTGCTGTCAAAAATGCCTTCTCCGTGTGCATGAAAGGCCAAAACGAAGAAAAAAAGATGCATTTTCAAACAAAAACGTATTAGTGTGGATGTGGCCTAACTGTTTAAACAGCTGCAGGCGAGGGGCGTATTCAGAAAGCTGTTTTGAAAACATTTTCGTTCAGTGGCGCAAGTGTCGCAGAAATAACATACTTCAGCTTTAAGTTTATCTTGCCAGTAAAGCTTGATATTGATTCTGCCCATTTGATCCTATTATTAAAATAAGTCCACCTTTTCAGTGTTTTTCACACCTTTAAAAATGCATCCAGTTAATTCTGAACATCTCTGAAAAACTGAACATTTTTACATGTTTATATTAAAATAAAATAAATGATGACTAACCAATTTATTACAAGTTCTTTGAGAAAGTATAAAGTAAATATGTTTATTATGATATTTTATCAACATATTTTATGTTTATTTTAATGTACCATGATTAATCGCAATCAAACGCAACTGCGGACTAAACTCGAGTTTAGGGGGAGGGCAAGATTATCAGTGAATAGTAAATTTCAGTCTTTTCCTCACACAAAAATTGACTTTGAATATAGCGCACAAGTAGTATGTCTATGTTTTATGATTTTTTGTGTTCTTATGAACCGTCAGTGTGTGACAAGAGCTGTGATTCTTCAAAAACAGGGTTCCCACGGATCCGCAGTTTTCCATATTTTAAGGTCATAAAAAGACTTAAATATCTTAAATGACTGGCTACCACCCCTGGAGTTCGCTAGTTCGAATCCCAGGGCGTGCTGAGTGACTCCAGCCAGGTCTCCTAAGCAACCAAATTGGCCTGGTTGCTAGGGAGGGTAGAGTCACATGGGGTAACCTCCTCGTGGTCACTCTAATGTGGTTTGTTCTCGGTGGGGCGCATGGTGAATTGAGCGTGGTTGCCGCAGTGGATGGCGTGAAGCCTCCACACGCGCTATGTCTTCATGGCAACGCGCTCAACAAGCCACGTGATAAGATGCGCGGGTTGACTGTCTCAGACGCGGAGGCAACTGGGATTCGTCCTCCGCCACCTGGACTGAGGCGAATCACTATGCGACCACGAGGACTTAGAGCGCATTGGGAATTGGGCATTCCAAATTGGGAGAAAAAGGGGAAAAATCCCCCCAAAAAATAAATAAAAAATATCTTAAATGAAACAACAAAAGTTTTAATTATCATTTAAAGAGGTCATAAATTTGGGGGCGGAAAGACAGGAATCATGATATGACCTAATGTGATTATCAAACTTCAAAAGAATACGATTTAATTAAATAAATGCATGCGCTGCATCCTTCAAAGTGAAAATGCGGCACTGTTGTATTTTCTCCAAGCACGCGGGAGCTTGTGAGTGTTTCCAGCTTTTGGAGAGCAGTTCACAATCATTAAGCCATATCGGAAATTTATGACAAGCGATCACTAAAGATCAACTGTTGATGATGATGATATAGTGTTGACAGTGTTTACTTTTAATTGTTTATAATGTAATATGTTGTAAATGATTGTAGGAGTGCACATTTTATTTCCCTTATTTGTTTCAATGAGCAGCTGGAAACAGGGAAGCGCTTACATTTCAGTCCCCGGTGTATTTTAGCCTTTAAAGTTAAAAGCTCTGCACTATGAATCAAATCTTTTTTTTCCCCTGGTTATTAGTATTTTGGTTGCACCATAAAGTGCATATGGAATTTAATTCAATTTGGACTCTTGTAGTCTCTGTCTGGCCCTCCACATCAAAGAACATTTAATGTAGGCTACCAATTTTAAAAACTATTGGCAGATAAATTGCCTTTCAACACATCATCGTATCAGCAAAATCCAATATTGGTCGACCTCTAAATTGTATTTATTTATATAATGGTACATAAACCAATATTAATGTGATATATTTTTGTGATATATTTTTGAGTATTTTAAACTGTTTTTAGATTGTGATTTCAGTGGGTTTGTTTTGGTATTGGGATACAGTATTCATTTAACTGTTCTTAAAGTCTTAAATTTGATTTTAAAAACTCTGCAGCAACCCTGCAAAAATAAATAAAAGCATACAAGTTTGGAACAACATGATGAAATAATGACAATTTTCATTTTTAGGTGAACAATTCCTTTAAGTTGGTCTTAGCAATAAGTACTTTGTCCCTTTGTACAGAAAGGGTTCAAAGTTCAGTCATATGACCATTGAGCTACTTGAATGTTGAATGCAGAGACCTTAACATTGTTTGCATGCAATCCAGGGTTTCTGTATAAAACTGACAGCTTTGCTCAACTCACCAAATATTTAGCTGTTTTAATGGGAAAAACTTAAATGAATCATGACATTCTCTTTATGCTGTATTTCAGCATTGCATTGTTTCGATCAGTGCTTTGTTAACCAAAGACACTTAATCAGTGATAAAAGAGGCCCTTTTTGGTTTGGTAATGTAATACATCATCTGGCCTCTCCATGTTCTGAAATGCTCCACCGACCCCCTGCACTTTGAAACTCATTTAAATTGAGATGGACGTTATTGACATAACAGTAAATGATTAAAAAAGTTATTTTAGGTCAGTGGTTTACTATAGGCTGTGTTGTAACTCTTCCCTCCCCCATCCAGGTGATGCGTGCAGGGAACAACCAGCGACCTCTGACCCCTGGCCAGAGCCAGCAGAGTCAGCAGGAGTCCCTCGCTGCAGCTGCCGCCAACCCAGCACTGGCCTTCACAGGGATGCCAGGTGAGTCACGCTCTCATTTTTTCTTCCTGTTTTAAAGATTTGTACAATTTTCTGGTATAACAGTTTAATATTCATAAACAACTGCAAGTTGTACACACTGTGGAGCTGTCAAAACATTACTGTTTGGAGTAGTCCAACACAGCAACATTAGCTCAATCAGTGGCTTGTGCTTGGGGCAGGACTGTCTGTTTGTGGTAGGGGTGTAACGGTTCTCGGTAGAAAAAACAAACCGTACGGTTCACCACCCACGGTTCTGTAAGCACCGCAGTTCATCTCGAGTCTAACGACGCATCTGGAGCATACGGTTTGGTGAAAAATACACAGTGTCAAATTAGACAATGATCTCATGCACTTAAGAAAATGGTTTATTCCAGGGTTTTTGTGGTAAGCGGCATTCTGAAACGTAGTGTATAAAGATTCTGATTTCCTTACGCTGTTAAAGGGATTAAGAGAAAGTGGTTTAACACATGAGGGCTGTGTCGTTACAATCAAATATCGATATATCACGATACTTTTTCTCACGATATGGTATCGATATTTAGATCCATATATTGTGATTTTTCAGTGCAGTCCGAGACACTTCTATGAGGCACAAAAGAGACTGAAACTGATCCAGTAGGATTCACGGTCTCCCTCACAGACATGCTGGACCTCTCTCATGCGTTTGGATCTGGGGCCGGCAAAAATATTGACTTTCTGCTTAATTTTCATTTGTATGATCCCAATGTCGATTCTTAAAATGCCAATATCGCTCTCTCTTTCTTTCTGCAATCCCCAACAATCAGATGTAAGTAAATACTTTCCATATGCTACACAAAATGTCTGTGATTAGCCGATGGCTGGTAATTTTTTAGATTTCACTCACCAGTGTTTGAGTGGTGAAGAAGTTCAGCACTGAGATCTTTTCACTGCATGCTGAGAGTAAAAGTTTTGATTCTTTCTGTGTAATGTGAGTCCAAAGACTAGATCCAAGCAAACCATTTGTTGTTTAATAATGTCTCTTTAATATACTTTCTGTTCTCTACAGTCAGTTATTTATCAAAAACAATAAAAGAAACAATCAATTTTGGGGGGCCTGGGTAGCTCAGCAAGTGAAGACTCTGACTACCACACTTGGAGTCGCAAGTTCGATTCGAGGACGTGCTGAGTGACTCAGTCAGGCTTCCTAAGCAACCAGTTGGCCCGGTTGCTAGGGTGGGTAGAGTCATGTTAGGTTAACCTCCTTGTGGTTGCTATATTGTGGTTCTCGCTCTTGGTGGGCGCGTGGTGAGTTGTGCATGGATGCCGTGAAGAATAGTGTGAGCCTCCACATGCGCTAGGTCTCCGCGGTAACGCGCTCAACAAGCCACGTGATAAGATGCGCGGATTGACTGTCTCAGATGCGGAGTCAACTGAGATTCGTCCTCCGCCACCCGGATTGAGGCGAGTCACTACACCACCATGAGGACCTAGACCACATTTGGAATTTGGCCAAATTGGGGAGAAAAGGGGAGAAAAAAAAAAAATCAACCCCATGTGACTCTACCCTCCCTAGCAAGCGGGCCAATTTGGTTGCTTAGGAGACCTGGCTGGAGTCACTCAGCACGCCCTGGATTCGAACTAGCGACTCCAGGGGTGGTAGTCAGCGTCTTTACTCGCTGAGCTACCCAGGCCACTAAAATTTGTAATATTGATATGTCTGTAATTTAACAGGTTAGAAGGTCCTCCGTTTAATGAATAGCTACATTAGCTGAAAGAGAATTTGGTAACACTTTTTATGACAGCCATATTTATGTTTTGTAAAGACATTATAATGCATTCGTAATGTCTCATAATACACCTTATGATATGTTATAACTTCTCATAAATAAGTGTAACCACAATTATAATACATTATAATACTTAACTATTCATAGTTATACCTTGGAGTATAATGCATTATAACACAAGCAACACCCAATTTTATCTGCAGAAGTTATAATGTATTATATATAATAGGTATGCTTTACGTAAAGTGACAAGCAATGTCTTATAAACATCCATAAGATATTTTTAAGTGGTTATAAGACATTACAAGTCATGCTAAAAGTTATATACATTACACATGCACAAAATACAAAGTAACACACATTAAATGTAAATTAAAATATTACGAAAAACACTTGTAAAGGTTAAAATACATCAGAAACTCTCTTTTGAGAGTATGTTGATCACACATGTTGCCAATCTTGGGTGTAAACACCTAAGAATAATTTAAGAAAGTATATTGATTCTGAATCTAAACTGGATTTCTTTAATACAATTTTATGTTTGTGCATCTTATTTGGAGACTTATTTTTATAAATAACTAAAATTATTATGTTTGACTTGTACTGTATGATGCAAGTTTTTGTTATGGCTGTTTATAAGAAGATATTGCTTTTGTAATTTAAAGCAGGCAAAGACCCCATATAATATGACCATGTCAGAAAGCCTTTGGACTGTTTACACTATACTGCACTTATATGATTAACTTTATTAACTTCTGCTGCGTTAAAAATGGATGTTTCTTGTGTTATAATGCATTATACTCTACAGTATAACTATGAATAGGGAAAGTCTTATAATGTATTATAACTGTAGTTATAATTATTTATGAGAAGTTATAACGAATTATAAGGTGTATTATGAGACATGTATAATGCATGCATAATGCCTTTACAATGCATTATAAATATGGGTTTCATAGAAAGTGTTACCGAGAATTTCTTTCATAATGTATGCAAGCAAAATGGACATTATATCTGAACTATACCCAAATTAATTTAAATTAAAAGTGAAATCGAACCATAATATCGTGATGTACCACGATATATTGAATCCTGACATGTATCACAATACGTATCATATCGTGAGGTGGCTGGCGATACCCAGCCTTACAACACACCCAGGTTTCTCTCGAAGAATGCAGTCATGTAAATGCATAAGTGGAGTTGTTACAGGTTTTGAAAGAGTGCGCATGTACGTGAACAGACCAGATAACAGTTATCATAGGATGGAGTCCAACAACAAGTCAACAAAGTGAAAATATTTCAACATTTCTGAGAGTATAGTTGGAAAAGCACATACACTACAAACTATACCCATTTATACAAACCAATGTAAAATATTGACTGCCCCTTACGTCCCGTATATGCGCCCGTACGTTGAGGGAACCCCAGAGTTTTACATAAGAGGGAAACCCCATCATTGCAGCGCAATTCCCACTGCAGGTTGTGATTTGAAATTTGAGGAAGCAAACACAGCAACAACTCTGGAACTAAAGCAAAACAACAGTAAATAAAATAGTCTTCCTCGGATACCATGTTTGTTTTTTACACAAAAGTTGTGAGGAAATTAGGTTGCCTGGAGACCGAGCCACATGTATATGGGAGTAAAGTGTACGCCGCTTATACAGTGCATGTAAACAGGAATGGGATATGCCACTTTCTTGCAATAAGCTGCTTTGTGGTGTCCATGTAAACGTAGTCATAGACAGGCACAGATACAACCTGTTTCTCACGTTGGTCAGCTTTCTACAGAGCCCATTTTACCATGGTTTTGATACAGTTAACTGTGGTTTTACAACAGTAAAACTGTAGTAACCATATAGAAACCATGGTTTCACTATAGTAATATGTTAGTAACCATGAATTTATTAACCATGGTTAATTTTGTGGTTTCTTTGATTTTACCAAAAAAACCATGGTGAAACTATGGTTACTGCAGTAAAACGGGGTAAACCTGTTGAAAAACCAAACCAAATTTTTGGTTGCCAAATCCATAGTAGAATTAATTTGGATTTGGCAATAGTATTTAAAAAACATTTTCTGAACATAGCAAGTAGCGAACCTTACCAAAACCATGACTCTAAAACCGTGATACAAACCGAACCGTCAGAACTTTTAACCATTACACCCCTAGTTTGTTGAACAATGGCAGATCAGGAGCATGTTCTGGGAAAGTTGTTTGAAAACCGTTGGTGATGCTGGTAATTCAGAAATAACATTTCACCTTTAACCTGTGCAGGCATTCCCTACATTTTAAATGTAAAACCCTTCTTTTGTATTAAAAGACTGATTCAGATCCCTGTCTGTGATGTTTTGATTAGGTTACCAAGTTCTGGCACCTGCCTACTATGATCAGAACGGAACGCTGGTAATGGGTCATGGAGCTCGCGCTGGCCTGGGTGGACCCGTCCGACTGGTCCAAACACCACTCCTCATCAACCCAGCAGCTGCACAGGCTGGTGAATATCCATGTTTTTACTTGCACTTAGAATTGTCAATCGATTCACATGTTTAATTGATTACAAGATGTACTGATTAATAAATAAAATAACAAATAATTGCATATCAGTATTTGCCGAGAAGAGCCTTCAAATGAAGATAATTCGAGGACATTAATTATTTTTTTAATGCATTATTTCTTTTAATTCATTGTATTAAATGTGTTAAATTCTTCTGATTTTTTTTATTTTTACTGATCTTTCCTTTATTCTGTTTAATTCTTGTCTAGCTGCGGCTGCATCTGCCTCAGGCTCTGGTAACAACATGTCTGGTCCTGCTAACGGTCTGTACCGGTCCATGGGCTGCCAGCAGCCCCAGCAGCCTCAGCCTCAGCAGCAGCCGCCACCACCCTCCAGTGGCCTGCCCTCCAACTCCTTCTACGGCTCCGGCTCAGTGGCACCCAGCTCCCAGAGCAGCTCGCTTTTCACCCACACGAGCGCGGCACCTCCACCCAGCACCTCTCTGGGCTTCAGCAGCACCGGTGGATCTCTCGGTGTGGGACTTGGCTCAGCTCTAGGGGCCTTCGGCTCCTCAGGTCTGTTTCACTGGAGGAAACATTAAGAATTATGGATTAAATGTGAACAGAGAGAAAAAGATTTGCAGAGGAATGAGAAGTAGAGCCGAGTCTCAAAACCTAGTAAGCTTCCTACCCAGTAGTGTTGGGGAGTAACTAAAGTAGCAACCTTACTAACTTAAAGGAATATTCCGGTTTTAATACAAGTAAAGCTCAATTGAGTGCATTTGTGGCATAATGTTGATTACCACAAAAAGTAATTTCAGCTCATCTGTCCTTATCTTTAAAAAGAGCAAAAATCTAAGTTATAGTGAGGAACTTGCAATGGAAGCGAATGGGGCCAATTTTTGGAGGGTTTAAAGGCAGAAATGTGAAACATAATTTTATAAAAGCACTTACAATAATTACATTAATTCTTCTGTTAAAACAAATGTATTATTTGAGCCTGTAAAGTTGTTTAAATAATTAATTTTACAGTCATTTTTAGGGTTTTAGGCTTTTTTGACTACATCATCATGGCAACGAAGTTGTACAATTGGCTATAACTTTACATAAAAAAGGTTAGTACGTGATTTTATAACATTAAAATCATGTTAACACATCTTTTTACACATATTTTAACGTTTACGGATTGGCCCCCCCATTCACTTCCATTGTAAGTGCTTCACTGGAACCCAGATTTTTGCGCTTTTTAAAGAAAAAGAGGGTTCTGAACCCGGAATGTTCCTTTTAACCATGTTTTTCATTAGCGTGCCACTAGTTCAACTGTTTTTAAAATGGTATAGCTTTTCAAATGACAAACTACTTTTTCCAAAAATGTAGCATGATAAAACACTACATTGCGGTTTTTAATGTCCTACTTTATTGCACATGCTGCTTTAAAAATGAGCAGGCTGAGCCAATACTCAAACAAGCTCTCCTAAAATGTCCTCTGTTATTTTGTTGGAAAGTCTGATTCATTCTGGTGAATTGGTTCGTTTGGATGAAAATTAACCAAATTAAAATGTATAGGTATTTTTTTGTTTAGTGAAATGTTTTTGTTGTGGCTTTTCGTTATTGTTTTTTATAAATAAGGGTGTACTTCAAGTTTAATGCTTTAACTTTAATCCTGCCAGATTGAGAGGGTTCGTTCTTCATCTTGTCTTGCTTCTCTCCTGTTCTTCCTGTTCTCTTGGTCCTGCAGTGTCTAGTTCTACCAGCAGCAGTGCGAACCGTCGGGACTCCCTGTTGGCCAGTTCTGACCTGTACAAGCGTGGTGGTGGTGGCAGCAGCTTGACTCCTATTGGCCAGTCTTTCTATAACAGCCTGGGATATTCCTCCTCCCCCAGCCCCATTGGCCTGACGCCTGGTCACTCTCCTCTGACTCCTCCACCCTCTCTGCCTTCCTCCCATGGGTCCTCATCCAGCCTTCACCTGGGTATGAGCTCTTGGTTAAGTTAGTTGGTCCACATGTAATTTTGATTGAACCCTCTCCCCATGTCTGTAGATCATTGTATATTTTCATTTTTGGCCGGGATTATTGAGCACATTTGCGTCATCAACGTGAGTACCAGCAAGAGCGCTTGCAGCAGCTGTTTACCACTGTAGCTAGGTAACGACTCAGGAGGAGAAGCCTCCATAAATAGAAAGCACTAAGGTTCTTTCTCATGTTTTTGTCCCATTTGATTTAGCTATAAAACCACACACTGAACTGCCCTGCCCTTCTGCTGGGTGCAGATGCATTACAAGAGTTGCAAGCAGCTTTACACACTGTAAAAAGTTAAGATTCTCAAGGCTCCATTTGGGGTTTCTCAGATGCCACACAGGTGGAACCCTCTGGAGATCCTCATAACAGTCTGATTAACTTGCACTTAGGATGTGAAGGTATCACATTTTCAAATCGCGATAATTGCTGAAGCTTTTGGTATTATATGGTATTATCACGGTATTGAAAATTTGGGTTCAAAGATAAACATTATTGTTGTTATCTTAATAAATTGTTGAATTACTTTTTTAATGCCAAACTGGCCTTTTAAATTAACAGATAATAAAGAACTTTAAAAAAAAACCCTGAACATTTAAAAAACGAATTTAACATTTAAATAATTACACAAAAAAGAAAATGATATACAATAAAAAAATTATAAAATAAATATTTGAAAATAAATATACTTTTCAGTCACCGTCTTAACCCTCTGGGGTCAATGGACGCGGCGGCACGTCCTGCTGGATTTTTTCCTCATAACAGCGGAAACAACTTAAAATACGTCAGTTTTGGGCATACAGATAAGTGTAAGACATCATTAGAAACTATAAAGGGTCTACTTTTATTTGTGTACACTCACAATAACAACAAAATCTTGTGCTTTTGTAAAATAAGAAAATAAGCAGGGTGCGCTTTCAGCTGTCTCTGCGAGCATCTTTCTGAAACACGTCACAAAAATGAACTGAAACTTCGCGTATATTTATCACACAAACATGAAACATATGTCTAAAGAAAGCTTAAAATGTCTACTTTTTTAAAAATAAAACATCTTACAATGTAATCTGTATGAAACAAAGCGATGTTCAGTTTCTCCTGACTCAGCTCATTATCCCTAATGTGATCACACCCACCAGCAGAGCACGCTATTCATACAGTAATATGCTGAGGCGATCAATGCAAATGGTAAACGCCTCTGAGGCAAGTTTTAATATATATATATATATATATAATATATTTTATTCCTGTGATGTAAAGCTGAATTTTCAGCATCATTACTCCAGTCTTCAGTGTCACATGATCCTTCAGAAATCATTCTAATATGCTGATTTGCTGCTCAAGAAACATTTGTTATTATAATCAATGTTGAAAACAGTTGTGTACAATTTTTTTCAGGATTCTTTGATGAATAGAAGTTCAAAATAACAGCATTTATCTGAAATAGAAAGCTTTTGTAACATTATACACTACCGTTCAAAAGTTTGGGGTCAGTAAGTAATTTTGTTTTGTTTTTTGTTTTGTTTTTTGGAAAGAAATTAATACTTTTATTCAGCAAGGATGCATTATATTGATCAAAAGTGACAGTAAAGACATTTATAATGTTACAAAAGCTTTCTATTTCAGATAAATGCTGTTATTTTGAACTTTCTATTCAAAAATTGTATATATTGTGTATATGCCCTGTATCATATAGTACATATTTACTCAGGTGTGAATCACATCAATATTCATGATAATTCACGCCCCCTCGCATATGGCTTTTCTAACACTAAAAGTGTCTTACAAAAGTTAAATGACTATATTGTTTTGTATGAATGAGTGATCAGGATGGTTTTCACATCATTTTGTAGCAAAAACTCTAGGCTTCAAGATCCAGTCAAAAGTCTTGTGAACAAATGTTTATTATGTGTTATATGGCCTTATTTCAGTGACTTAAAATTTGTTTTTTTCCAAAAACCACGCATAAACATTTTTTATTCTCAAAAATACAAACATGTACATACACGTTGCTCACATATTATTGTAGCCCAGTTTGTGCTGAATACAGTGTTATCAGACTTTAGCCATTAATATGTTTTTAAACAACTGAAAAAAGCACAAATGTCAAGGCATGTCAAAACGTCTCCAGGGCCAAAAAACACCCTCAGACCCCAGAGGGTTAAAGTGCAAAGCTGCAAACATGTAGTCAAGTCCCCTTATGAACAATGGCCACATTGCCATTATTTATTATAGGACTCAGTATTAACTGATTACAACCATTTTTAGTTGTTTCTACAAGACACAAATGTTACTGTGTAGCTAGCAGTGTTTTGAGAGAAGCAAGCTACACATTATCTACAAATGCAGCAACAGTTCACTTTCTTTGTCATCTTAGTTGTCACTTAGTTGTCTCTTAGAGTGTTGTCTCTCAGTTTTCCAAAAAAGTTTGGAAAAACAAGAAGAACTGTAACCACTTGCCTTTATCTTGCTGAATTGCACGGGATAATTGTCCCGCAGATTAGCGAACATGTTGAAGGTGTTCCTGTGTTTTACTGCCACTTTCGTGCCACGTTTAACACAAAGGGAAACCATCTTCGGCCAACAATCCCTCTGCATTTTTATGGAAATCCAAAAAATTGATCAGAAAAATCTAAAAGATTTGGCTAAAAGTTTATCCACAATTATTTATATTTTATATTTTGATGTGCCCACGATAACAATATTGTGTGTTAATTGCAGTGATATACCATATTACAGAATACCGTCACATGCCTACTTGCACTAAGTTCCAGCAAGAATAAGGACTGTCAACAGTTCTTTCAGTAACCTCATCATAAAGGAAAGACTTTGAGGCTCTTATTGTGAATTCTTCCTCTTTAAATATATATTGAAGATTCTTGAGTACATAAAAATATTTTAGGTTCTTTTAAAGGGTGTTTGGAGGATCTCTAGAGGGTTATGTCGGTGTGGTATCTGAGGAACCTCAAAAGGTGCCTTGAGTATCTTTTTATTGTTACAGTGTACTATACCAAGCAAATTATACAATACAAGTCAAAGTTTGGATTTGTGTTTTTTGTGTTCTTAAACACTTTTTGATCTAAAGGCTTATGTTTAAATGTTTGAGATTAGTTTTGTAGGCAAATAGGAATTGTGCCTACGTATGCATGTCTTTAACCCTTATGTTGAGTTGCTGTCATTTTGACACGGATTATTATTATAATTTTTTTTAACGCACTTTATTTTTACTTAATCCAATTGGAATAAAATTTCCTTCACATATAGTATCTGAACACACACACTTTTTTTTTTCTTTACTTTTTCTTGATTTTTATTTCACTTTGTTACACCTGTTGTGTTCCCGGTCAAAAGTGACCGGCCATTGGAAATGAATGGATTAGACTACAAAATACAGAAATACAAAGTGTTCAGAAGCATCCCAGTCCTTTAGATGAGCACATATGTGGATGTGTTTTTGGACACACAAAGTCCTCGGACATGTGTGCGCGTGCGCGCACACACACACACACACACACACAACATGGGTTGAGCGGCCTTTTGTGCATCGTTTTTCCATGTACACTCTTTGAGGAATATTTCAAGATCTACTTATCAGATTATGTGTTTGGGCTCTTTTAAATCAGTATAGTCAGTGGTAAGCTACAATATGTCATTGTTTTTGTTATATGTATGTTTTAAAAAGTAATAAGGAAAAACGTAGCAAAAAGACACTCCTGTTTATTACATTTATGTGTGTCAGTGGGAACTTTATACACTAATACTCAACTGCAGTTTGGCTTCTGAGTGAAACAAATTTGCTCATTGCATTTTACTAATTGAGACCTTTCCAGTGGTATACAACACATGGCTATCTTATATTTTTTGTTTTTACAAACTGAATATAATTATTGTGATAGCAAATTATGAGAACAAAATGGTTCTAATTTGTCAGCAAATTAAAAAGCATTATTTAAGAATTGATAGGATCAACTATATATATATTGTAATGTCCTGATTCTAAGCTTTAAAATGACACATCAAATTATTATTATTATTATTATTTTTTTAAAATATGTAAAATAAAAAATAAGAGTACAAAACCATAATAATTACTAAAAAAGAAGTTGACAAAAATATCTAATCCAGTATCTTGGGATAATATGTGAAATATGAGAGATTTCTTAACAATCTTAGTGGGCTGGTCATTTTGACCCAGGAGCACAAAAGGTGTTAGCACAAACGAACAAAAGAACAACACAAGGGTTAAAAAAATTATTGTTTTAATTAAAATACATGAAATGGATGACAAGTGACAAACGTGAACCGGACCCCCAGACTTTGGTGCAGTTCCATGATGTCTTTCTGAGTTGGGAAAAGTTTTTTTTACACCATCCGAACAAAACCAAACCCTGAATGGACTCTGGTCCATTTCAAAAGATCTAATGTGAAAATGTCCTTAGCCAAGGTGCCTCAACCGTTTAAACCGGTTTTACAGGTGTTTAGGCTAAGTGTGGTCTTATGTTTTGTCTCTTAAAATCCTCCATTCTTAAAGGTGCTGTAAAGCAATTATTTATGCAATGACAAATCCCTATTACCTGCTAGATATCTCTAAAAAATGTACCATGAAATATCATAACTGTATATGTGACGGCCCTTGGCACTGTAAACATCGGGGGGAAAAATTGCACACGGGCTGCTGCCAGATTCTTTTAGATAATCAAAAGACTTTAAAGCACTTTCTGCATGTCAATCATTCTGCATGTTCACAGGGCATATTTAAGCAGCAGGAAGCTGTCAGTTTGTTGTGTGTGAACAACTTTTAAAAAGTTCAAGGTCAGTGTAACTGTTCGGGTTTGCTTTATGATTTTTGAGTGTGGTGTTTTGAAAAGAGCAGGGTGTGTCTACTTTAGTGGCTATGTCTCATGGAAGTTCCAGAATGGCTAACATCGCTTACAGCACCTTTAAAATTAGATATGGATAAACACAGATATAGGGGTATGTAATGTTAATTCAGTGATATTCATGTGTTTTTGTACACTTTGAACCATGTACTCCTTTTTCTTAAGTGTTTGGGTGGTACACTGACAAAGGGATGCAACAGGATCTCTGCACTTATAGAAAACTCTTTAAAATGTCATCACACTCCAAATTCTTTTTTTTTCTCCCGCTCTTTATAGGTGGTCTGCCCAATGGCAGCGGCCGTTATATTTCTGCTGCTCCGGGAGCAGAAGCCAAATACAGGAGCTCGGGTGGTACCTCCAGTTTGTTCAGTTCCAGCAGTCAGCTCTTTCCCCCACCACGAGCCCGATACAGCCGCTCCGATGTAATGCCCTCGGGTCGCAGCCGCTTACTGGAGGACTTCCGGAATAACCGCTTCCCCAATCTACAGCTCCGAGATCTGCCTGGACACATGGTGGAGTTCTCCCAAGACCAGCACGGATCTAGGTCTTAACACCGACATATTCACACTTTTATCAAATGCTGCCTTAGATTCATAGCAACACCCTTGTCGTTCTACGCTAAACGTGAGGTCTTTCCCTCAACGTCCAGGTTTATCCAGCAGAAGTTGGAGCGGGCCACCCCTGCGGAGAGACAGATGGTGTTTGGGGAGATCTTACAGGCTGCTTACCAGCTCATGACGGACGTTTTCGGGAACTATGTCATCCAGAAGTTCTTTGAGGTAACTCATTTTAGGTGTTTTACCTATTTTTGAAATAAATATAAGACAAATAACAGCAACAATACACATATTCCTGTAGATTAACTGGTAGAACTTGGCACTAGAATCACCAAGATCATGGGTTCGATTCCCAGGGAACACACAAACTGATACAATGTATACCTTGAATAGTGCATTAAATATATAATCGTAAATTGCTTTGGATAAAAGCATCTGCCAAATGCATAAATTAAAATATAAATGTCTTGCATTGTTTTTGACTTAGAGTAATTGCTTTCTCTGCCACTGTCTGTTGCAGTTCGGCAGTGTGGATCAAAAACTGGCTCTGGCGACTCGTATACGTGGCCATGTGTTGCCGCTGGCTCTGCAGATGTACGGTTGTCGGGTGATCCAGAAAGCTTTGGAGTCCATCTCCTCTGACCAGCAGGTAATTGTAAGTTACCTTTTGCTTTTTTTTCCACATTACACCTCACCACAACAATTTAAATAAAGATGTAACTGGATATCAACGATATCTGACAAATATCCCGATGCTGATTGCGACAGTTATTGACAGACGATGATCAACAATATTGGGGAAAAGACAAAACCATGAAGCTGGGAAGTCGCCAAATATATTAAATTGTAGCCCAATAGTTATCATGAACTTTTTAGATATATTTACAGATACTAATCAATATTAAAAACTTAAAAATGAAATGCAATACAAACACATTGGATAAGAACGCAGTGGATATTATTAGGCAGCATTAATTGGGGCACACAAGGGAATTTATTATGCTTATACCTAATAGCAAAACTGGTGTTTTCTATTCATCTAAGCACAGACTAAGTGAAGTAAACAAACTGTTGTGGCTGTTTTATGAAAGTAGAAATGATGTGGGTTGTGGTTTATTTCTATTTCTATTATTTTTATAATCATTATCATGTTTAGGCCTTCACTTATAATTGTCTTTCGATCTTAATTTGCATTGGTAATTTTCCACCTGTTGTAGTAGACTGATACTTGCGTGATGGCAAATGGGGCTGGTGGAGAAAGTTGGAGACTGTAAATGTTTGGATTTGGCGAGGTGGTCATAAGATTTTTTTGACCACTTTATTTTAATTGCTTTTTCATTTCAATTGCAAATTTAATTTAGAAATATATTTTGGTTTAAGTATGAATTTTTTTTTTTTAAAGCAAAATCGACTGGTAGAAGTGAAATGCATGCGAAAATTTTCACTGATCCCTTGGCAGTGGGGGTAGAGGGGGTTGACTATGTAATCGGGTATCGCGATAGTTTTTAAATAAAATGATCGTGAAAATATTTCTTGCATTTTGCCCAGCCTTAGTAAATGAAGACAGTAATTCAATCTTTGGGTGAACTATCCATTTAAATGCAGTTTGAATTTTTAATGTACATTTCTCTTTCTCATGTGTCAGAGTGACATTGTGCGGGAGTTGGACGGTCATGTGTTGAAGTGTGTGAAGGATCAGAACGGGAATCATGTGGTGCAGAAGTGTATTGAGTGTGTCCAGCCCCAGGCTCTTCAGTTCATCATTGATGCTTTCCAGGGCCAGGTATCCTCTCTTACTTGCTATAAAACCCAGGAACAGTACTTAAATATCTGATGATGCTACACCAAATATTGATGATGTTGTATGTGCATTTTCCAAAAACTCTGTGGTCTAAATTCAGAACTGTATATGAGACACAGAATATGGTGAATGGAGATTCCATGAGGATTTCAAAATGGGGAACCCGTTTTATTATTCCGCATGACTTCAGTTCATATTTCCAAATTCTAAATATATGGGTTGTAAGACATTTGTTATCATTATTACAATGTATTCCAACTTTTCACATACCTATTTGACAGATCTGACCAAATCGGTCAAGAGAATGCATAAACAATGACGTAGTCCAGTCTTACAACTTGTGTGTATGCAACATAGAAATAGGAAAGAGCAGTTGAAAGACAGTTAGCATTACATTTATTTTTCCAAAGGATGGATCAGGAGCACAATTGTTTTTAATTATTTAAGAAAAATTTAACTCTACAAATTAATTGTACAATGCTGATATGGTCACCAACATTTTGCACTCAGTGAACAAGGGAAGACTTGTGTGAATGTATTTCATGGCCTTTTTTTGGTGTAGGTGTTTGTCCTGTCCACTCACCCATATGGCTGCAGGGTGATTCAGCGCATTCTGGAGCACTGCACTCAGGAGCAGACCCTGCCCATCCTGGAAGAACTTCACCAGCACTCTGAGCAGCTGGGACAGGTACAACTCCCTGATACTGGCATACAGAGAGGGAACTCTCACTTTTACTATAGTTTAGGATCTTATTGGGTGGCCTCTTCTCATTCCCTAAAATATGATGATCACAAGATGTGTGTGCATAAACCTGTTCTACAAGGGATTAAATCCCATCCCACCTTTTCAAACATTTCAAATCTGGTTTAATGTCCTTAATCATTTTCTTGGTTGGTATACAGTGGACCTAAAATGTATTTGGACACTGAAGTCACATAAAAAGTTTCCATTGCATTGAACAAAATATCAAATCCGATGTATGATGTTTGCAACACAAATGATTCTAGACACTTTTTTCTCAGAACTTCACTTGTTTTAGCCAATTGTTGCTGTTACTTTTAACCAACTGGTGTCAAGGTGACTATAGTGGATGTATAAAGTCAATTTCCTAGAAGTTCACATAGGTGTCCTTGCAAGTAACCACAGGAGTAGTTCATCACATTAACTATGGGGACGTTCCACTAACTTTGACATCTAGAAAGTTTGCAAATAGTTATTATAGTAATTAGAAACCTACTGAAATTTTGTGAGATGTTTTGCTTGTGCTTTTTAAAGTTTTTAAATGCCACTTTTTTTGTTTAATGCAATGACATTAATACATTTTTAAGTGCGTCTTTAAACAGAGTGTGGTTGTAGCCAGGTGCATTTAACATTCTCTGCCATCTTAAAACTGTTTTATCAATGAAAACCACGTCAGTGTGTTCCCTTTTGGTAACTGGAAAGGAGGCCATTCTTTGAGATGAAATGTGAGCTATAGTGGGTTGGGGAGGTTAGGGTTCTTATAGATTGCATGACGTTTTCTGCATGACTTTTGTAGCTTAAGTGTTTATTTGATACCTTTTGCCTACCTAAATGTAGCATATTCAGTTGCTGTGAAAGGATGTTCATGTGTCCAGTTAGATGTGCTGATTGATATTGATGATGCAAAACATCACCCACTCCTTGCCCCCCACTTATTTTATCTAGAAGTATCAAGGCGTTTCATTGGAGATGACCCCCAAAACATATTATACAGTGTCCAGCGATGCACTGTTCAAGGTCAGAGTCACGTGCCTTCCTCCCACTCACGAGAACCTCCTGATGTCTCCTCGTCTTCCTCCTAACCAGCCTGTGTCTAACACCTAGACTCTTCCTCTCCAGTCACTATTTGCACTGCAGGGTTCCTGTCACTCACACTCCTTCACACACACCTTCCTTTCGTGATGACCGCCTCCTTCTCTGTCATCTGTCTGAAGTGCACTCTTTCTACAAAAAAGATCTTACTCAGAGTCGATACCATAGTTTATTTTACACAAACAAGGCTGTGAGGTATAGAAGTACCGTACTATTTCATGTTAAATGCATTCAACATTAATTGTGCTGATGACAAAACATTGAAAGTACATGTTTGCTGAAATTTCCTTTTGCCAAAAAACCCATGGAGTGTCAAAATTAGTCATTAAAACTGAAAAAGTGTGCAGAATTGCTAATATAATAACCATACTTCCAGAAAAATACGTTGTTTTTTTCGCCATCCAAAAGGTCCTACGACTTATAGTCCAAAGTGACTTAAATAATGTAATTGATGTCAGCTGGTCAAACACACTGCACATCAGAGCACATATACTTACAAACAAATGAAAACATCAGTGATAAAACAACTGCCTCTAAGTAGCCTATTCAGAGTATTTTGCCTATACAAAGTATTTTATGTAATTAGTTTAAATATTCTGTCCAGCATAATATTCTTGTGCCAACAAACAGAATTACTCTTGAGACAGCTTTCACACCCAACTCCTCAGATCCTCACAAAATGACGTGTCTTCACACCCCTCGGAAAAACATTGTCAGTGAACTTGACAATTACAGCATTGAAAATAAATGTACAAATATCTGAAATAGATTGACGGTCGTTAATGTTAATGAATAGAATACAACAAGCATGTTGTTTCAATCTGACTAAATATTAGGGATGCACCGATACACTTTTTCTCTTCCGATTCCGATATCGGAAATCTCAGTATCGGCCGATACCGATCCCAAGCCGATACCAGTGTTGTTTTTTTGCATAATCAGTTTAGAATATCTTTACATTATTGTGTGGAACTAATTGGGAGTACTCTTTAATATGTAAAGAAACACAATCCTCTAACTACACATTATTTCAATATAAATGTATAGCTTATTAAGAAACACTTTATTATTAACTAGTGAACTGGATAATGTAGCAGCAAAATTAACAGTGATTCCAGTATAAGTCATCAGTAGAAAAGAAACCAGTGTTTTATTTTTGCCTTTTATTTATTTATTTATTTTCAAAAATGTTCCAACTTGCATCTGGACTTTAAAGAATTCAGATCTCTCTTTTGTTCACTTTAGTTGTAAGATATCAGCTCACTTTTCATTCACAGTTATATTTTTGGAACCCATTAAACTTAAATATTGTTATAAATTGTAAACAAAAACTAATGATGACAATAATAATAATAATAAGTTGTTATTAATATTATTATTATTGACTTAATTTTAAATACAACAGTAATATATTTAAATCGTGCACTTTTTAAACCCTCACACTTTTATTTTGACATTCTGAACTCTCCAGGAAGTCCTGGATGTGTCTGTTTGTAGGCAGGTTCACAGTAGTTTAATTCACTTATTCAAATTCTGGTAAAATGATTGTAAATGCATATTATAAGTGAACTGAACTATTGAGCATCTACATCTGAGATGTTGTTCTTGAGTAGCGCTCAGATATTGCACACCGCTGTGAAGGCTAAAAATAGCTGTGAGTGCATCACCAGCCTGTGCGTGAGTTTGTGTCAACAGAGCAGCACCATTCACTAACACGCTGGCGCTGCACATATTATATATTTACTAATAAAACACAGCCTTTTGTGATTCACAGAGCTAACGCACATCTTCAAGTGGCTTTTAATAAAATGCACGAGTCATATGAACTGCTTTAATGGTGTTTTTATGGTTCTTTTGTCATTTTTGGAGCTTGACAGTAACAAACATGACATGACAGTATCGGATTTGGATCGGGCTCATCGGACTGATACCCGATCCGTCTAAAAGCTTCGGTATCGGATCGGTGCATCCCTAATAAATATAGAGTTTATTTGTACACCGATCAGCCACAACATTAAAAGCACCTGCCTAATATTGTGTTGGTCCCCCTCGTGCCGCCAAAACATCACCAACCCGCATCTCGGAATAGCATTATGATATGCTATTCTTCTCACCACAATTGTACAGAGCGGTTATCTGAGTTACCATAGACTTTGTCAGTTCAAACCAGTCTGGCCATTCTGTGCTGACCTCTCTCAACAAGGCATTTCTGTCCACAGAACTGCCGCTCACTGGATGTTTTTTGTTTTTGGCACCATTCGGAGTAAATTCTAGAGACTGTTGTGTGTGAAAATCTCAGGAGATCAGCAGTTACAGAAATACTCAAACCAGCTCATCTAGCACCAACAGTCATCCATGCGATTATCTAATCATCCAATGGTGTGGCAGCAGTGCAGTGCATAAAATCATGCATATTTGGTCAGGAGCTTCAGTTAATGTTCACATTAACCATCAGAATGGGGAAAAAATGTGATCTCAGTGATTTAGACTGTTGTTTTATTGTGGCATTAGCAAAGTGATACGTGATAGTTTTGAGATGAAACCAATGACAGTTTGAAAATAAAATAAAAAACTCTGGATATGGCCAAGTGTGATCATTAAACAGCAGAAGGATGTTATTTAATTAAATAATATACAGTCACATGCGCTGCACGCTACAGAATGAACAAGAGGTGCTGCTGTGCTCTGTCATTTGATTCCCACACACACACGGGCGCACTCACACAAACGCAACACACACTGCTAGTGCTTAACTTTCATGCAGTGTGTTTAGAGTATAAATGGCTGTTAACAGTTAAATGAACTCCTCGAGTCTAGATGGGATTATCCCAGCATTAATGGGAAGCTTGATATAACTAACCCATTGAAAACAGGAAGAACTCAAAGGTCTGTCGAAATAAAAGTCCCGCTAACATGAAAGCTCTATTCAAATGGATGCATTCAAATGGATGCGTGAAATGTAAGTATATGACGACTGTATAAAAATGTAATATTTAAAAAGTAGCAATAATACTCATAATAACAATTATGTAATATTAAATGGTTTTTATTATTATTATTATTATTATTATTATCTGTAAGCAATATCATAAACGCAAGCAGCCTTGTGCCACAGGTAATCAGATTTATTTTAAATTAATGTTTAATTAATACTGTGAAGCTCTCTTGTGCAGGAATTTATTTTACCAAAAATAAAATTGCAATTATTTGTAAAAAAAAAAAGAAAAAAAAAGAATATATATATATATATATATATATATATATATATATTATTATTATTATTTTTATTTTTTATTTTTTTTGGATTAAAACTGTGTGTATCAATTTGATTAAACACCATTTGATCATAACATTTAATTAAAACATTTAACATGGAATCCAGAAAAATTCAAACAGAGAACGCATAATTTGAATCTGTAGGACTTTATGCAGTTATTTTAATCGTCTTTTTCTGTGTAATTTCATTTAAAATCTGAGGCTTTTTATTAGTTGATTATAGTATCGATTTAGTATCGATACCGAGGTACCAGGGCTGGTATCGTACCGAAGCCAAAATTTTGGTATCGGAGCAACCCTACTCTGAAGTAGCCGTGCTTGTATATTTTGTAATTATACATAGTTGTTAAAAAGGTCATCATTTAAAGAATAGGACATCCACAACGGACAATTAGGCAAAGAAATGTGTGATGCAGCAGTTTCCTTTAGGTTCAAAGCACATGTTTAATTTTTTCGGGCAACATGAAGTGGTGTAGTTCCAAAAATATACTGTGATATAAATCCTTATGCACCATCACACCTACAAGGTGAAGTGAGTGATTTTACTGGAACGGAGTGATTTTCATGGTGTTCCTTTCCGTTAAACGGTTCTTGAACATGAATCCTTCCGGTAGAGATCTTCACGGTTCCAAAAATTTGTGCCTGAACCCAAAGAGACCTAGAAATGTACTACCCGGACCCGTCTATTATTTGAAAGCTTGGACCCGTACCCATGCAGAACCGAGAAATGTCGGACCCGAACCGGACCAGTCTATTATTTGAAAGCTGGGACCTGGCCGGGAGACACAGACCCGATCAACACCGATTTCACAGCTGATTGCTACTAACAAGTTAATTTACAAGTTGTGAAAACAAAACTTCGTGTCTTACCTAATGTAATGTTAGTAGCCTTCTCCCCCGTGACTGGCATATAATCCATCTTCCTTGCCAAGAATGTTGGTAAAATTCATCCAGGTTTTCTGTGATTCCTCTCTTGCTGATTGAAACAGCATAGCTAATCCACTCATTATTTCAGCTTCAAAAGTCCACTTGCTGTCACGGTGACGGAAGACAAATGCGACTTGTTTAGAATCAGCTTTGCAGTTTTTTTTTGTATTGCATAAGATAACTTCGACTATTTGCCCTTTTGAACTATAATAGCGATTGCTCGTTCATTGTCATGGCTGCTAACCTTAGCATTGCTAATTTGCTATCGTGTGCCTTAACTCCGCTCTGCCTCTGACATCACTCTGCTCCGTTATTTCCCAGCCTGCATTTTCTCATCCTAATTTTACAGTGTTGCAAGTTACAACAAACACACACAGCGCCAGCATCATCAGTGCTGTCTGGTCACAGCCGGGTCTTCTCGGATGGACTTGGGTATTACACAAAATGTTAAACAGATCTGGGACCCGCAGCAATAGAATGGGACCCAACCCAGACCCGGCTGACCGTATAAAAGGTGGATCCGAACCCATATGGGTCCCGGGTCGGGTCTTGGGTCCTCGGGTTAGGGTGGACCCGTGAAGACCTCTACCTTCCGGCGATGTGGACAGAAAACCAGACTAAAGGCCCAAATGTACTGCATACAAAATCGAAGAACGAACTGGTGTGACGTCATTTTAAACAAAATCTGTCCAAAAGGACTGTTTTTGCGTTCGTTTCGGTGGTTCGTAACCGCTCGCCTGGGTGAACTTTTAGGAAAACTTCTAACCGACTGCTTAACACCTTCTTACTGCCATTGGTCCAAGTGATCGGTGGGTGTGACTTGGAGCTCCACCTACCTTGACGCCGACTGCTCATTCTGTTTAACTTGTTCAGTCAGTCAAAATCAGTCAACAAGAACACATCGGCGTGTAGAGTTATTAGCGAGCTAGTGCAAATTTGACCTACATCTGTACGATCGTTCTAGTCGAGAACATTTCCAAGACCATGTCATGCGTTTTTTTTTTTTTTTTCTCTCTACAAAAGGAATCAAATCAACTCTAATACTCTCAAGTGCACATTCACTCATGTGCCATCTGCAGTGAAAACCATTTTCACATCTGCCAAAAGTAAGCCGATCATCATTCTTTGTCTTTATTCTGCACATTAACACTTTTACACACTGATATTTGCAGCAGTCTTAGTGGCATCATAAATTACAATATCAGAGTGTAACTGGTGCATATTATGACTGCGTGTAGCATGTTAGCGCATTAGAGCCATGAATTCAGAATGTAAACAAGATGAATTAAACATTTTCTACTGTGTATATATGACTTAAAATCATCATCGAGTGGTTAAAACAACTTCTATTACATGTAGCGTCATCATATCTAAATGTACCTCTAAATGCCTCCCACAGCGGTGTGGTAGGTGTCTGAATGTTCGGAAACAGTTCCGTTTCTCGACTGTTTAGAACTTCTTTTTACCTCTGAACGAAGAATGAATAAGAACTTCTCCGGAAGTATATCGAAGCCTTAAAATAAGCAGACAGTGTTTTTCAGCACTGCTACTGAATTTAGTTTTGTTGTGACCATTTAGTTTTGTTGTAATAAGTGAATAATCAGAAAAAACTAAAAATCTAAATGGACTTTCAGGCATTTAAATATTTCATAAATAATGAAAAAGTAAAATTCTTAAAATAAAAAAAATAAGCAGCTCACTTTTAAACATTCATACAGTATTTTTTTATTTGTCTCTATGTCTGTCAAATGCTCTTTTAAAATATGAAGAAGAAAAAAATTTAGAAATTAGCGTGCAAGAAATCTGACTGGATGGTATTATTTTTATCTACCAGCCACCTTAGCTGGTAGGCTAAAACGTTTATTTTGGACCCTGCTTACAGCAGATACTCCCAATTAAAACAAGCCCAAATACAACCTGGTACGATGTGTAGATCTTGAAATCATTTTCACAAATTGACGACATGCTGAGCGGTGGAAGGGAAGTCAGCAGCTCCTGGGTTCTGCCGTTTGCAACCTTTGTCAGGCTATCATAGCAACTTGTACACTGGTGTGACTTACCTGTTGTTTTCTCTCAACTCGTTTTTGACCAGGTGCGACGTTATTTCCGGAAAATATTAAGCTGACATTGCACACACTGTGCGTGAGGTATAGCAGCAAACAAAAAACCAAAGCATACTTTCTGCTAATGGCAGAATCAGAATCTTCTGATCAGAAGGTCGGGGGTTCAAGCACTGCCAAGATGCCACTGTTGGGCCCTTGAGCAAGGCCCTTGACCCTATCTGCTCCAGGGGCACCATATCATGGCTGACCCTGCACTCTGACCCCAGCTTAGCTGGGATACAGAATACAGAATTTCACTGTATATGTGCAAATGTATAATGTGTGATAAATAAAATTATTATTAATTATTAGAATGATATATTTAACTGTACTTCTTAGCCCGGCAGCCTTGGTTTTCATTCATGTCAAACTAAATATGAGTTCTTCTCTGACAGAAGTCTTTTTCTCTTTGTACCTGCTTCTTTTTGGTTAATCTTTGAGTAATTTGGTGTGTTTCTGGCACTCCTTGATTTCTTATCATTTCTGTTTTTCTGCTCCACCGAGACTACTCTCAAGAGCACCTCGAACCAACAACATTGATTTGTAGCGTGCATCCTTAATAGCTGAACTAATCTTGTCCAAATGAACCTACCCAAAGCAATAAAGTAGTGACCACTCCTTCCAATTCGAGGGATTACTCCAAAGTTAAGGATGGCAGGAGGCTTTAAACCAAATGCCACATGTCTTGATTGAGATTTTCACATTGACTTGCTCAGATTTACACCAATTTCCATCTGAATGTTGGTGTGTTTATATTCGAGTGGGTGCTGTGTGGTTTCTTATAGGGTCATGTGACCAATTGTTAGGACCAATTATTGCTTGCATAATATGAGAGTATTAATAAATGGCAACGAGTTGCTGTTTTTGAAGTCAAAGAGAGAGGCTGGAGATTTCAGCTTTTTAAGATCAATTATTTTATTGTGAGGGTATGTGGTTAAAATGGCATTGCTTAACCATAGTGTACTAGTGTCATCTTTTGTTCCGTCTTGTTGCAATGTTTATCATGCCCAATTTTTCTCCTCCCCCCCCTCTCTATCCTGTATCTCTTTCCACCCGCAGGATCAGTATGGTAACTATGTGATCCAGCATGTTTTGGAGCATGGGCGTCCAGAGGATAAGAGCAAGATTGTGGCGGAGGTCAGAGGGAAGGTTCTGGCGCTGAGTCAGCATAAATTTGCAAGGTCAGTCAGTTCTGACAGAACTATCAAGGGAGATTACCCAGATAGTACATCTCCGAGGGGTGTGTTTAAGAGCGTTTAAAAAAAAAATGCATCTTCCAGATATAAACGCACATCAAATAGACATCTGGGTGATTTATGTCATTTTAGGGTACAGCACTTATGTAGTACTAGAATTTGGTTGTAAAGGCAACATTGAATAAAAATTAACCCTAAATTATATTGAATTAAAATGTAATTTTAAATTAATAAACTAAAAAAAAAAAAAAAAGAGCATTTTATTCAAAAATGTTCCCGTATTGTGAAGAATATTTAATGTTGTTTCAAAATCTCACAAAAAAGTCAATTTAAATCAGCATTAACCCTCCTATTCGTTTAAAGAATGGCAGCTTTACTGTTTGCAGTCATTTTTGACTGGAATCTGTACAGGTCTAACTTTTTAAGTAATGATCAAATTTCAAATAAGCAAATTGATGTAACTTCACAACAGTAAAAACCTACACTTTTATAAGTTGTAACATGAAAAAAACAAAAACATGAGAATGTGTCATGTATTAGGGGCAGATTGCTGCCTCTGGTGAAAAATGAAAAGTAACATGAATTGAAAATCATGCACAGTATGCAGCCACCTACTGTGTAGTAATTCCAGTTTTGTCACAGGTTATGCATTAAGATATATATTTAGACATTATCAAACTATTATTTGTCAAAGATTAGCATTTGTTTTTTTTGTCAGTTTTTGCAATAATTTTACATTATGCTTGCAGTCAAACCTGACCTGGTGTTACAAAGAGAAGACATAAAATAAAAATTTTGTTACCAGTCATTTATTTCAAACATTAAAATTTAATAAAAGTAAATTAATAATAATGCCAAGAAAATAAACAGTAATAAACAGAGAACTGAACAGCAGTGGACTGTCAAAATTAAATTTCATGCATAAAACCAAAGACTCAGACTTTGTTCTTTGTTCTGTGTGTGTGTTTTCTATGTACTGCCATTGTGGCTGATTTATAGATTTTATTTGAAAGAAATTATTAAAAAAATGTCCCGTGTTATAGTGTCACCAGTTCATTTGTGTGTGTGTGTTTGTTCTGCATTGTGGCTGATTTATATGTTGTATTTGACAAAAAAAAATAAATAAATTTGCTCCTTGTTTTTCCCATTCATTTTCTATGGTCGGTCAATTTTGACCGTGGACAGTAAAGTTTGTCTGGTACTGGTTAGATAAAGGAAACTATTTTTATTACATCTGAAAAAGTGATTTTGGTCAAAAATTACCAAACAGTATAGGAAAATTAAGGAGGTACAACAAATACTACCATTGTGTATAAATGCTTAACAATTTAAATAATAGGGGGCCTGGGTAGCTCAGTGGTAAAAACGCTGGCTACCACCCCTAGCAACCAAATTGGCCCGGTTGTTAGGGAGGGTAGAGTCACATGGGGTAACCTCCTCGTGATCGCTATAATGTGGTTCGTTCTCGGTGGGGCTGTCACGAAAAGGTCTTTTCAGTCTTTTTGCCAAATATAATTCCTTATTTCTTGATATATTGGATGACATATGACCTGGACATGCTCTTGACAGGTTTCAAAACAGCTGCTATACTAGTGAGATGTGAGACTTCAGATTTGCCTAATAGTATTTTTTGTGTGTTTGTCTTTCCTTTGTAGTAATGTTGTAGAGAAGTGTGTGATTCATTCTTCTCGTGCGGAGAGGGCCCTGCTTATAGATGAGGTGTGCTGTCAGAAGGACGGCCCTCACAGCGCCCTCTACACCATGATGAAGGACCAGTATGCTAATTATGTGGTGCAGAGAATGATTGACATGGCTGAGCCTGCCCAGCGCAAGATCATCATGCACAAGGTATAAACAGGGAATGAGGATTTAAGTGCTCTTTATTTATAAGGGAATACAACTGTCCTTGATCTCTTGAGATTGGAGTTCATTGTACTGTAAGCATACTGTACATTTTCTCCCCATTGAAAAATTACTTGATTGGAAGCTTAGATGCAAAAAAGCTACTGTCTCACTACCGATAGTACGCAAGAAAATTTGTCAAACCCCATATGGTAAGATCACTTTAAAGGAATACTGTATGGCGCACATATTGCTGTAAATATAATTGAAGCTATGATTCTATGATGTGCATTAATGATTCATAGGTAACATGTAATCACAGGCCCCGTTAAACCTGCGTTTTGGGTGATCCGTTTAAAACTGGACAACGCTAAATACAGGTGTGAACAGGGTCCAAAACGTTTAAAATTTGTCCACTTCAGCCACATTTGAAGGTGGCCAAAAACGCATGTAACCACACTGGTCTTGTAGTGTAAACGCTCATTTATTCAAATGCATTTAAACAGCAGCTGTGCACCTCCTACCCACCTGTCAATCAACCACTGTACTAAAACAAGAGTTTCAAACTTTGCTGGTTACGTGCAGTTTTGAAAGGAAACATTTTAAAAAGCGATTACACGCACAAGAACTTCACAGAACTCCTTCAGTGTCTTGAAGAAGCGTGTCAACATACAGTGACAGAGGTGAAGCACACACACCAGAAGCTCAGTTAATACAGGTACTCCACTAAAATAACAGAGAATTTTGGTCTCAACATAATGTTTAGATTAAATCCAAATATAATTGGTTTTAACGACAGATTTTTTTCCCCGCACACTCTTTATTTTACTCTTTTGCGTTTTATCACGTAGTGTTTGATGTATGCTATCGTGAAACAGAGACCCACCCCTTGAAATCAGAACACAAGTTGTGGAAAGAAATGCATGTTATGACCAAGTGTAAACAGCGATGCGTCTCGTCTGTCCACTTGTGATCGGATCGCCTGAAACGCATCTTAATACAAGTTGTAAACAGGGCCACAGACAATATCTTAAACCATTTGTGTCCTCATGCAGAAATTGTTGCGCTATTTAATTACAGATCCGGCCCCATATCGCCACTCTCCGCAAATACACGTACGGAAAACACATTCTGGCAAAGCTGGAGAAGTACTACATGAAGAGCGGATCAGACCTGGGTCCCATCGGTGGCCCCACCAACGGCCTCATGTAGGGGCCTCACACCCAACCCTCGCCCCCTGTCCCTCAAATCACGTCTGTTATGGGCATCTCTTCTCCACCGTGGAGTTCTGTCACACCCTTTAGGGGTTTTACCAAAAAAAGGAAATGAAGTGGGCTTCACCTAAGAATGCTGTGACATCTCCCTGATGCAGTCACCATGGTTTCCCCCCATCAGAGAGAGCATGGTCTGTGAGCTGTTTCCTGGGTAAAGCACAGAAACCTTGTTTATGATGTAATTGATGTAACTGACTTTTTCTTTTCTAGTAAATATCTTGTACATTTTTTTTTACCTTGTAAATTCTCTGTAGAAAAAGAAATGTTTGCTGAAAATCTACAATTCTTACAATTTACACCAGCAAGTGACTTTATAAGGCCAAACTGAGCAATCCTTTTTAATTCTTTCTCCTTTTTCGTTTTTATATCCAGACTTCTTAATAGCACCGTTAGGAAGAGTGGTATATTTGAGGCCCATTCTAGCACGATAGTACACATGCCAAAGCTGCTGATGAAATTAATAAACCAGTCAGCTGGTCTCCAAGGAATTTGCTCGTAGACAACCACTTTCGTCTGCCATGCCATTGAGTTAGGCGCTTTTAAGATAGCCTTAACCAATCACAGAGCTTCACTTCCTAGAGTTCTGCCATTAAATGGGGGTCCTATCATTCAGTGGTGTTTTGGCCCGGCCACACTTGCCGTCTCGCTTCTTTCTTTACCTCCCTCTTTTGCGAAACTCTTCGCAACCCGGCTTTGTTTTATTAACTGCTCTGTCTTTGGTTTTTGTTTTAACAGACCCAACATGTAGTAAAAAGGATGCATGTGGTTGCAATATAATATAAACAACACTGACCGCATACCTTAATGTTTCGAATGATGTCTAAAGACAAGGTCGCACTCGCCGTTTTAATGCTTTAAATGAGGAGCACAGTGATGAGATGTTTCATGGCAGGCCGTTGAAACCTGGAATCTTTCCATTTTGGGGTGGGGTGTGGGGTTTGTGAGGTGTGGAATGGGGAGGGAGGTTTGGCATGCTGTGTCTGGATTTAATGTTTAACGGAATGATTTTTGTTCGTCATCATGTTTGTTGAACATCTGTCGTAGTTTTTTGAACACTGCCCTAGAAACCGTATGGTTATGTACTGAATATCATCTCTTACATTTGTAATAGCTTAGGCAAAATGTATAGCATCTTTATGTACAAGTAAATATTAAATTGTTGCTCTTTTTCGGGTGGGGTGAAGACGGCGCTTGATTTTTACACGGCGACCTACAGAGCAGAGAGGCGAGATAGCTAGTTCTGCTGTCTGTGGTGCCATCCCGGGACTTTTAGCTTTGAATAGGGGAGAACTGAATTGATTTTTATAAATGCAAGAGGGGGCAATACACAAAATAATGAGTTTTCAGAGAATGGACAGGGGGCTGCCGTCTTCTGCTACACAACCTTTCTGTATGGCTAGTATATTAATGGCTTTTGTTCCTTTGCTTCATATGAATAAATGTAGAATACATGTAGTATATATATGTGGAGTTATTAAGTGTAAGTTTATTAGTTGAATAGATAAAAAAAAATCTAGTTGTGATGTTGGACAGGCCTTGCTAAATTGCGTAGTGATTGCTTTTATTTTGTCTGTACAGTTGTACATTTGTAAACGTTAACGCTGTAAATGGAATGTCTTTTACACTTTTTTGGGGGGGTGGGGGGGGGAGAAAAGAATTAGCAAAAATGTGCATTTTGATGTGTGAATATTTCATCACTCCTTTCCCCTCGAATATAATGTATACAGTTTTCTTTAAACAAGCGTTATTTTAAGGATAAAAAAAAAAAAAACTTTTTATGGCGTCACAATCTCAAGATGGTTTTGTTTTTAATCCGTCCTTGGAAAAGGTCTGCCTCGCTATGTACCTGGAGCAGTGACACCTTCTGTTGACATTGTCATTTTGACGTGTGGCAGTTGAATAAGATAATTAAAAATGAATGAATTATAAAAAATAAAAAAACATTGTTCTGTTTTTGGTCCAAACTGCTACCATGGAAATTTCACAGGACACAACAAGAATTATTTTTGTATAAAGGAGTGCTGTATTTTGGAGCAGCCACTAACTTGTAAGCAAAATAATTGTAAGATATTGTCAATTATATAAATATGAACATATGAGTTTTGTCACACTGTCAAAGTCATGTACATTTTCAGGTGGCCTTATGTACATTTCCAGATGTTAGACGAGGAGAAAAGAACTCATTTTTTTTGGAAGCAGAATTGTGACTATGTATGATTAAACTGTTCTTCTAACATTTGATATCTGTGTTTGAAGCTTTTATTATGCACTGTATATGCGCACCCATTGTCGGCTGTAAGGAATATTTTTTTGGCAAAGTGTCAATTACCACATCTCTGTTAGAAAAGAAAAAGAAGAAACATTCTCATTAATCACCCTAAAAATGGAAGACTGTGGGGTATGTTGATCAGCACCTGAATTCCTATATTAAAAACACATTCAATTTGAGCTGTAAAGTTGCCAAAGAGTTTTTGATGTGGATCTACTTTAATAAGCAGATGGACTTCTGGTTATTACCTTTGTAGTTAATGTGAATGGAGTGTACAACATGTAAAAAGCACAGATTTTCTGATTTAACAAAAAAGAAAAGAGCTTTAGGGTTTATGTACTTTACGTATGTATCCAACTAAAAGCCAAGGTTTGGATTCAGAATGTTATAATCAAGCAACCTTGTTGGGGGGAAAAAAAGTTAGGTTTGCATGTGTTCTTACATAAACCGAAGTCATGTATTGGTTACAAAAAAAAGTTTTAAAAGTTCAAATTAGGTTATACACTATATATTGTAATTATTACTCAAATATAGCTGTATGTTTATATCTATACATACAGTATATAAAATATATAATTTTCTGGTAAAAGATTTGTACAAATGGTTTAAACTAGATTTGCAAAGTATAAAATAAGTTCAATTAATGCCAAAGCAAATGTTGTTGCTTTGCTATTTACCAAACAGTATTGTTTAAAAAACATTACTTTTGTTTAACAAGTTTTAAAGGTTCATAAACATTCATTTTAATTAAATACCTTTTATTTTTAATTCACTGAAAAAAAAATGACTATTAAGATTCGCTTAATTTTTATTTCGCGAGTTTTTGCGCAGTTTTCCTTAATTATAAGGAAACCAAACACACACACACACACACACAGTACTGTGCAAATGTCTTAGGCACATAAAATGTTTCACAAAAGATGGTTATTTATATCTTCAGCTTTAGTGTGTCAATAGGAAATATAAATGTTAGACTCCCAAACATTCCTTTTGCAAACAGAAAAGATTAGAATGGAAGAACAGGGAACCCTGCAACAGATGTCATGGCCCCCACAAAGCCCCCCACTGAACATTGAGTCAGTCTGAGATTACATAAAGAGACCGAAGCAATTGAGACAGCCTAAATAGATAGAAGAACTGTGGTGAATTCTCCAAGAAGCTTGAAACATCCTATCTGCCAACAACCAAGAAAAACTGTTTCAGATGCCATTGTAGAAATGTAGTATTTACAGTCAGCAATGATTACTTTAATCAATGAGTGAAAGTGTCGAATAACAGGACGGTTAATGAGATTGAGCAAGTGGTATTCAGCTGGTCATGTGATTGTAACATGGCAGCCCCCATGTGCGGACCCTCTCCGTGTAGAATAAAACAGCTTTTATAAGGTTACTGATGTATCTGGAGTCTTCATTTGAATGTGTGTGCTCATGATTTCATACATATATTACAAAATTACAATTCTTGTCTTTAGAGTTCAACTTTTTTAATGAGGAACAAATTACTGAGTGCACCTTTAATAAATTGAGTAAACGATGAACTTGTGTGGAGTTTACTACAAAACACTTAGCTGTTTTAAAGAGATGTTGGAGTAGAGAATGAAGCAACAGGTAAGACTCATTTACGGCATTAAAGCCAGTCTAAAGAGATACATTTGGTACAATATTGTATATGATATAATATCTAATAAAAATAAATTGGTATATGTCTGAATTTTTCCTTTGGCTTTTAGGATTCAGCAATTAAATTAGACTTTAGAACTGGTAGAATTGTAATGATTAATACATTATATATGTAATTATATTATTGTAATGACTATTATGACTGCTGTGTGTGCCCAATAATTGATATAACATTTTATATATATATATATATATATATATATATATAAAAACAAGCAACAACAACAGTATGATAATGTGTATTCATACCATATGCTGTGTGTTCTGTGTTTCGCAGTGAAAATTACTTTCCTGCTTGATAATCTTATTCAGCCCCGCCCCTTACCCGCACTGCGCTCTTCCGCATTTTGTCATCTAACTTCCAGTTTGTATTGAAGCTACTGAGAAGAGTCGATCAAAATGGATTATGTGTGGGAGCACAGAAAGTATTTTTCAACAAGAGTTGATGGTGTGAGTCCACAGCACCCCTTGTGTTTTTTTCCCGACATCCGCGGAGGTAAATCACATTCAGACAGCTATGACACACTGCACTTTTTCATGAAACAAGCGTTTAATTGTTATAAGTGTAATTCTGCTTATTTTTTTATTTTTATTTTTTTAGGTTACAACTTGTTAATAATTTATTTTAATGTGTTGTTGACATGAAATTTCCAACATTGACAGCTCATATTATTACACATGCAATTTCATGACGTTAAAGAAAATTACAATTGTACTTTTTAAAATTAATTTGTCACCCTACATTCTTAAGAGGATTAAATGTGATTAAAATGGTTGTAAATGGAATATAAAATAAAACATACACTTTCACATGTATATGTGTGTATATAAATATAGTAGCACCCCGACCCTGTTTAACACTCAAAATATCTGCTTACCTTAACTAAAACGCCATGGGTGAATGACATGAAAAGGTGTCGTACAGAGATATTTTAAATGACTGTGTTGTCTCTTGGAGTTTAATGTGAACAGAACAATATCAGTCCTTCCACAGTGTGAAGGTAAGATCTTGTGTATTTATGAATGAAGCTCTCGTTTTAACCGTTGTCTGTCAATTTAAAAAAGTTACTCAGAGGTCCTTAGAAGACAAAAATGTCCGCGTCAAAAAACTGCCATAATAATATTATATATTAATGTTATTTTCCACTTGCAATAAGTAATTTTTTTTAAACAACATCAGTCCTGATCATAACTACCAAATATTCATTCATTTTCAGGATTGTAACCCTTTAAATGCCAGTTTGTTTATATAATGCCACTGTTGTTTTCTACGAAAAAAATTAAAAAAATTATTTTCCATATACTAAATGCTTTTTTGTTTTGTTTTTTGGAATATCACAGTCTGGGATATGTCATTGATTAGCAACAACATTGATTTTGATGCATTATTATTTTTTGTGCAGTGTCAGATTAAACACACACACACACACACACACACACACTCAGGACCTTAGAGGACAAAAATGTCCGCGTCAAAAAACTGCCATAAAAATATTATATATTAATATTATTTTCCACTTTTACTGACTTTTTTAACCAGCATAAGTCCTGATCATAACTACCAAATATTCATTATATTTTCAGGATTTTAACCCTTTAAATGCCAGTTTGTTTATATAATGCCACTGTTGTTTTCTACGAAAAAAATTAAAAAAATTATTTTCCATATACTAAATGCTTTTTTGTTTTGTTTTTTGGAATATCACAGTCTGGGATATGTCATTGATTAGCAACAACATTGATTTTGATGCATTATTATTTTTTGTGCAGTGTCAGATTAAACACACACACACACACACACACACACACACACACACACACACACTCAGGACCTTAGAGGACAAAAATGTCCTCGTCAAAAAACTGCCATAAAAATATTATATATTAATATTATTTTCCACTTTTACTGACTTTTTTAACCAGCATAAGTCCTGATCATAACTACCAAATATTCATTATATTTTCAGGATTTTAACCCTTTAAATGCCAGTTTGTTTATATAATGCCACTGTTGTTTTTACACACACACACACACACACACACAGATTTCTCAATACACACATACAAAACACACCCACACAATTTTAGCTGCATCATTTATTCAGTCGGCCTGCAGTGCTCTATAATACAGCAAACAGAAAATAGGGAAAAAGCATGTATTTTTTCCATAGGATAAACATGAGAAAAATGGCTCCATCTGGTGGAAAATATAAAAAATTGAAGCCAGGGCTCCGGAATGAAAGCATAATATCATAGAATTCATGATTTTATGCTTTAATGGCACAGGGATCAAATATTGCCGTTTTAATGGGTTTCAATGGGGAAATTTTTGTCCTGAAGTTCCTGAGTGTAACTGTTTTGTGTACACAGTGTATTGTAGATGTATTATAGGAACTGAGGTTGAAATATCAAAATTCCTCCAAAAATACACACCTTTTGCAAAATTTATGTCGTTGGCATTAACACAGTCAAAATGATCGAGAAAACAACAATGAAAAAGACAAAAATGTCCCGAAGGTCACACAAGGGTTAAAATCTCCCAGCTCTGCTTCCAGTTGTTATGACATCCCCTGAACACTTTAAAATACTAATGATAGCTTTTGACAACTCTATATCCTGTGAATCCACTTTGCTAGCTAATCTGACTTTGACATCAACACCATATATAGCAACCGCTAGACCGGAAGTTCCGAGACAAAATGTACAAGATGGCTGCGCGCCAGTTTCTCTGACGCACAAGGTGGTGAATTTGAGTGGCAAGTGTGTCTTAAACAAAATATTAATTTATATCATTATTGCTAGACAGCTTTGTGAAATTGGCCAGCATCTACAAAGAGCATTGGATTTTCGCACTAATGCAGTAAATACTTTCATAATAAGGTTGTGTAAAAAAGCACAAATACGTTCGCGCTAGAGTTGTTGATGTAATGTTCCAGTGTTTCCAGCAGGTGGCACTGCGTCGCTGTGTTCTTATCTGAGCGAGTCTTCTAGTCAGGAGAACGATTAGAGTCTTTGAGAGCTCTTTAAGTCCTCAAAGTCCTCTCCTGTTGCCATAGTTACTTAATTCAAAACCACATTAAATGTGAAGTGTATTGTTTGGCGTATGTATTGTATGGAGTATGTGCACAAGTTTAGCCAAAATTGGACATTTCTTATGAATACAGGCAGCTGCATTTCAAAGAGAAACATGTTTTGGAAATGATACTTATTTTAAGAGCCAGTCCAATTTCCTGGGTAATTTGCGGAGATGACTCTAATCTATTGGACAATTCTCAGAAATTTGTTCTATTGATTTTACCACAGACCCCCTGAGAGAGGCAAAACATATTAAATCATTTTTGCTGATAAATAACTGCAGGAGGTGAAATTTCCCCAAATACTAAAAAAGCCTAAAAAGTTGTGAATAATTCTTTCTATGGTTAACTTCAATTTGACAAACCCGTCACATCAAAAACGACAATCATAGACTCATCTTATTAAATCTGTCATCGAGATGAATGATTAGACATGATTAAAACAGCATCTTAAACTGAAGGCAGGTTGAATGAGGCCACTAAATAAGAGCTCAAGAGCTGCTGTGTTTTCTCTACAACCATAAGTGTGGATCAGACATCGGTGGTATGAAACCGAGCCGCTTTTGAGACTTGAATGTAATTGGACGGTGAGCTCTTGGAGATACACACTTATGTGATCCGTCAGCTTTGAACCCTAAATGACATCATGCTGATGTGGCTACGGGAAGCTGCACTTTCAAGGGCCCCAAGTTAGTTTCGTCTCGTCTCAGCATAACCTGTAAGCATATCCTTATGGACTTTCACATTTGTCCAGACCTGTTTCATCAGAAAAGTCCAGAAGCTTTAAAGGTGCACTCAGTAATGTTTTCCTCATTAAAAAAGTTTAACGCCTAAAGACATGAATTGTAATTTTGTAATATATGCATGAAATCATGAGCACTCACATTAAAATGAAGACTCCAGTCATCTCAGTAACCTTATAAAAGCTGTTTTATTCTACATGGAGAGGGTCCGCACATGGGGGCAGGCGGCCATGTTACAATCACATGACCAGCCGAACACTGCTCGCTTAATCTCAGTAACCGGCCTGTTATTTGACATGTTCACAATTGATTAAAGTAATCATGGCTGACTGTGAATACTAAATTTCTATAATGGCATCTGAAACTGAAAACTATATGATGCTGCATCCAAGCCACTAGGTGTCACTGTAAGTCCAAGATGACACAAAGACAAAAGTTACTGAGTGCACCTTAAAAGGAATAATTTACCCAAAAGTAAAATTCATAGTCATTATACCTGTATACTTATCATCATGTCGTTCCAAACCTGTGGAACACAAAAGTAAGTTTTTTTAAGAATATATATATATATACACTGGTGGTCAAACGTTTGGAATAATGAACAGATTTTGCAGTTTCGGAAGGAAATTGGTACTTTAATTCACCAAAGTGGCATTCAACTGATCACAAAGTATAGTCAGGACATTACTGATGAAAAAAAAACAGCACCATCACTAATTGAAAAAAGTCATTTTTGATCAAATCTAGACAGACCCCATTTCCAGCAGCCATCACTCCAACACCTTAACCTTGAGTAATCATGCTACATTGCTAATTTGGTACTAGAAAATCACTTGCCATTATATCAAATACAGCTGAAAGCTATTTGGTTCATTAAATGAAGCTTAACATTGTCTTTGTGTTTGTTTTTGAGTTGCCACAGTATGCAATAGACTGGCATGTCTTAAGGTCAATATGAGGTCAAAAATGGCAAAAAATAAACAGCTTTCTCTAGAAACTCATCAGTCAATCATTGTTTTGAGGAATGAAGGCTGCAATGCTTGAAATTGACAAAAAACAGAAGATTTCATTCAAAGGTGTACACTACAGTCTTCAAAGACAAAGGACAACTGGCTCTAACAAGGACAGAAAGAGATGTTGAAGGCCCAGATACAACTAAACAAGAGGATAAGTACATCAGAGTCTCTAGTTTGAGAAACAGACGACTTACATGTCCTCAGCTGACAGCTTCATTGAATTCTACCCTCTCAACACCAGTTTCATGTACAACAGTAAAGAGAAGACTCAGGGGTGCAGGCCTTATGGGAAGAATTGCAAAGAAAAAGCCACTTTTGAAACAGAAAATCAAAAAGAAAAGGTTAGAGTGGGAAAAGAAACAGACATTGGACAACCGATAATTGGAAAAGAGTGTTATGGATCTTAACCCCATTGAGCTTTTGTGGGATCAGCTAGACTGTAAGGTGCGTGAGAAGTACCCGACAAGACAGCCACATCTATGGCAAGTGCTACAGGAAGCGTGGGGTGAAATGTCACCTGAGTATCTGGACAAACTGACAGCTAGAATGCCAAGGATCTGCAAAGCTGTCACTGCTGCACGTGGAGGATTTTTTTGATGAGAAATCTCTTAAGTAGTTTAAGAAGTTCTGAATTTGTTTTTCAAATTGTAATAGTAATTTTTCATGTTATTAATGTCCTGACTATACATTGTGATCGGTTGAATGCCACTTTGGTGAATTGAAAAGTACCAATTTTTTTTTCCATAAGAGCAAAATCTGTACATTATTTCAAACTTTTGGCTGCCAGTGTGTGTGTGTGTGTGTGTGGGTGTATATATATATATATATTCAATATTATTAAACATAAGCCTATCATTGGCCTACAGTCCACAGCAATCCTTTATGCAGCTGAATTTGTCAGTCTGTTTGAGATGCGTGATTTTTCCCCAGACCACTTAAGCGCAAGCCACGCCCCCCAGTCATGACTAAACCATCAGGAACTATTTCATTGGTCATCTCAATCACAGTGCTGATTGGCCACACAACGCTATGTCCCAAGTGAGATTTAGTTTTATTAAATACACAAATGGTTATACAAAATTAAACATTACAAACAAAAGGGTAAAAAACAAAGAAAATATAAAGAAAAAAATAAGAGCAAGATATAGCATTTATAAATTGACCCTTACCCTAACAAATTAATTGTAATATTTACCATTTACTTTAACTGCTTAATATCTATATACATACACAGATACATTTAAACAAGCATACTGTATATATAATAATACAATGTTCCTATCAACCCATTCTTTCATAATTTTAAACACCTCAGTTTTAAACATTCTCTTAAATGTATTAACTAAATTTTAATTAATTTGTAAGCTTAAATACCATGGTATTCTTAGTAAAACCATAATAACCATAAACTTATGATTTTTATTACCATAGTTTTAATTTTCCTATATTATTAATATGGTTCTACTATGAATATCAAGGTTAAAATATGGTTATTGTAGTAAAACCATGGCACATTTATTGCGAGGGCACACAAAATTATTTCAGAAAAAAATTCCCGCCCTGGTCCTCTAAGGGGTTCCGTACTGACAGAGAGTTCGCCCATAGGCATTTAGTGAACCAAATGTATTAACGTAAATCATAGTACTATTATCAGACAGGCATTATATCAAATTAATTGAATTCAAATTTGTAACCTTCAGATGTGAGGCTTGGTCGTCATCACAACCAGAGCTAACGTCCTCCACTGAGGGAGATCGGACTTAATACGATGAAGATGAAAATGAAAATAAATAAATAAATAAATACAAATAAAATCACATTAAATTCTTCAAAACCATCAAGTGATTCTGACAATAAAAAGTTACTGAAAACTACCGGCAGGCCTATCGTACTGTTGGTCGGCATCGGATCCATTCACAATCTTTCTTGAGTCTGAACTATTCACAGGTGACTCTATGATTGAGATGACCAATGAAAACGTTACTGATTGTTTTGTCGTGTCTGCGGGGCGTGGTTTGTGCTTAAGTGGAAAAAAAATCACGTGTTTGGCGATCATAATGGCTTTTCTAAGGATGCACCAATGTACACATGCGTCAGACTGACGCTTTTGTGTCACATCATAAACACAGCGTATTTTAGGTTTGAATGCAATAACACATTCTCATCGTATGCTGTCGCTAATGTTAAGCAAGCCTGAGTGTGGTTTGTTCTCTGTATAACCTGCGGATTGCCTGTACAGATGGAGTTTCTCTTACTGCCCTCTGAAAGCAGATGGTATTTCAAGCTTTAATTGCTCCGATGATAGGAATATTCCTTAATATTGTCATGATTAATTACTTAAAATTTTTTTAAACGTAATTTTTATATTAGCAATCGCACTAAAATAATGCCTTAAATCGACAGTCGTATGAACTGCTAATACTGCCGCTTGTGCGAGAGCCCTGTGAGTCACTAGCCATAAAGTACCCTTCAGCATTGTAAATCAACGCGGCTGGTGCCATGATATTATCGCATGTGTTTAACCATAATGTTTTATTATACAAATAAATATATATTAGTTAGCTAATATACCATCATATTGATATTTCAGATTGTCTAACCCAGTGATTCCCAACCGGGGGTACGTGTACTACAGGGGGTACATGAAAATAATTCGATTTTGCTATGTTGAACCTAACAAAGTCACATGTACAACTTACAATATTAATAGTAAGGATTAGCGATAGTTAAAAATATACATTTTCCAATTAATCGTGACCTTCATTTGAACAATCCCTATATCAATCTTTTACTCTATAAAGTTTGGCATCAAGATCTTTTCAGTGCGTAGAGTAAAAGTTTGGTTTGACTCATCCCTTGTAATGTGTGTCCAAAGACGAAATCCACACAATTAATTTTCCATTTAATAATGTCTCATTTAATACCATTTCTGTTCTTTACAGACTGTTGATCAAAAACAACAAAAAAGAAACAATTCTAATCACATGATGTCATAATTCATTGTTGTTTTGCCCTGTCATCTGTCTCCTTGCACTACATTTCCCATAATTCACTGCCCTGATCACTACCAGCTGTTCCCTATTGTTCTTCTGTAAGGTCTGAAGGACGTCACAAGAGCGGGAACTAGGTGCAGTAAACTTTTAATGATAAATAAATAAATCAAAATACAAAAACAGGATAAACGCTCAAACAGGGCAAGACTGGGAAACAAAAACAAATGTCTACAAACAAGATATCAACCGGAACATGAACTGGAGAAAAACAACAACTGACAAAGGTAAAACAGACATCAGGGCAATATATATACACAGGAATAAACGAGGTAAATGAAACACAGGTGAGAACAATAGGGAACAGCTGGTAGTGATCAGGGCAGTGAATTATGGGAAATGTAGTGCAAGGGAGACTAGAGACAGATGACAGAGGCAAAACACATGGCAAAACAACAGTGAATCATGACACACACATAGCACGGATACACTAAATAAACTGTATGTGTCTTGTTAATATGCGCTTATGGGCTGAACTGCCGGAAGCCTTAAAGAGACAGTACCATTGAAGCTCTTGTTCTACATATCAATGTAAATACTTGTAAATAGTATAAATTTAGCATGTAAACAATAAACATGTAATAAAAACATATGCAATATAATAAATGCAATTTCAAGACATCATATTTATTGATGGAATACATAGAATTTGGACAGTTTTAAAAAGGTAAAATAAAATTATAAAAAAACTAATGTTAAAATAAATTTGTAAAATCAATACTTTGTAATTTACCCAGTTTAAAGGTCCCCTGTATAATTAAAAGCATTAGCTGAGAGACAATTTCTTTCATATGTAAGCAAATGGATATTATAACTGAAATATACCCAAAATAATCAGAATCTAATCAAAATGGGATGTCTTAAGATCAAACTAATACTGATTGATCAATAATAATCAATATTAATCATAATGTTAAATGATATAGTCCATGGTACACATCTTTGGCTTTATGTCGATGAAGGGTTACTTCAGTGTTACTGATGGTGATGTGGAGTTTGGGAAACACTGGTCTAACCCAGCGGTTCTCAAACTGGGGGGCGATGAGAGTTTGAAAGGTGCGTGTGAACACACACCTCCATCAAAATGAGTCATAAGTAACAACAGGCCCTTATTGAAAAAAACGTACTTTTGGTCTAAAACGTAATTTTTAACTGTTTGATTTTTGACTTGACTTTTTAACTTCATTGATTTTGATAAAACAAAGTCTCAGCTTTCAAATTATGTCAGTGTTAACATGAAATTCAAACTATAAATATTATGTTTATGCTCTTAAATGCATAGTGTCAAGTCGCACTGCTGTCAATTCAGATGAGAGCGCTGCATAGCAACTTTCCTCCAATCAACGTTCAAAATTACAGCACCAAAAAAAAAAAAAAAGAATTAATGGGATGGGATATTGAAAGACACAATGCCACTGGCTGAAATAATCATATCCAAATGAGCTTTACTGAGACCAACATCAAGCAGAAACGGTTGTCCAAAAAAATAAATAAAAAAGCAGCATAAATAGCGCCCTCAACTGACAACTGTTATGAGCAACGTGGCATAAAAATGGCATTAAGACATTAATTCACTACAATACAAAGTTGCTTTGCAACTACAATACTATGAGAACGCACAAAATGATTGACAGGCAGAAATCTTCAGAGGCCGTGGCCTACGGACACATTTTTGTTTGCTGTTTATAGAGTCTAGAGCTGTCACAGAGACAGGTGAGATATCTCAAGACACTTATTTCATATCTTTCAGGGAGTAGGAATTTTTTTTTTGCATACCTTTCCATGAAGAAATCGCTTACAGCACCTTTCTCAAAAACAAGGTTTTATGACAGCCAACATTTAAATTATTAAATCTCAGCAACGGTTTGGGATAGAAGCATAAAAAACTATATCATTAGAAAGCTGAGACATTCCACTGCCAGAACCAAACCAGAAGTGCCAAATGTAAGCCAGACTTGGCCCAAGTTCTGTTGCTATCTGGGTCCTTTTTACTTAAGTGCATAATACTCAAATTCTGATTCTGGGTCAATGCGACTCAAAATGATGGAGCAGGTCACATAATATTTATAATTATTTATTAAATTATATATATATATATATATATATATATATATATATATATATATATATATATATATATATAAAATTATTATTATTTTCTTATTATTTTCTTTTTTTTCTTAATAAAGTGACCATGAATCATTAATTAATATTTACAAAATTATAAGGATCCAGATGTCTGCGATTGCTGTAATTTGAAAAATAACACATGTTGTTTGTTTGGTTGCCATGGATTCCTTCAGTGTGGGGACAGTTACATCTGGCTATTTAATCTCGAGCAGCAGCTTTCCTCCACTGACACCAGCGATAGCAGTCGGTCTATCTACAACATGGATGCATTTGTCACTCGTGAAAAGAGGAGTGTTTGTAGCAGCAGGGCTGTACCAAGTAATTCTGGGCCCCTTTCATATTAAAAAATAGAGTTTAAAATTTGCTGTGGGCCCCTAGAATCAAACCACCTTTTACCCTCACCCTTCACATATGTGTGCGAAGCAGGATTTTCAAAGTTCAGTGCGCTTAAGAATAAATACTGAAATCGGTTGGCAATCGAAGACCATCTCAGACTGTCCCTGACCAATACTGAACCACGGATTGAGCTGCTTTGCAGAACAGTGCAAGCTCATCTTTCACACTGGTAGGCCACAATTGACTGCATTTGTTCCTAGATTCACACAGTTTAGCATATACAAAAACAATAATAAATTATTTGCCTACACTGATGCATTGCGCTTTTCCAACAGTTCATTGTTCTTTATTCAAGTTCAAATTCATATTCAATTTCAAGTTATTATTCAAGTTCTTATATAAATACGAAATATGAGACTGACTTAAGTTTGAGAATCCCTGGACCCTACCCCAACTAATTTTCAACAATATAAAAGACGTAACAGGCATATTACAGTTTAGTCACAATAATTTATTTAAAAAACTGTCAAAAAGCCCAATGAAAAGTATTCCAAATGACTCATATGGCACTCAAAAGTCCTGCAAAGTCACACGATAGCTCCGTGTGAGGAGAAATCGCTGAGAGCCAATGGCATTTTACATCACTGACGTCAAATTTGTGTCGTAAAGCTTCTTGAGGTGGTAATTTTTTTATGTATTAGCTAGTGCAGGATTTGTTTTCGGTGAGTGAATGGGGAGTGACAAAGACTTCAACTTGGGTCTGTACAAACTAATAAATGTTGCTGGGTTCAAATTAAAAATCACAATTTTATAGGGGGCCTGGGTAGCTCAATGGTAAAATACGCTGGCTACCACCCCTGAAGTTCGCTAGCTCGCTAGTTCGAATCCCAGGGCGTACTGAGAGACTCCAGCCAGGTCTCCTAAGCAACCAAATTGGCCTGGTTGCTAGGGAGGGTAGAGTCACATGGGGTAAACTCCTCGTGGTCGCTGTAATGTGGTTCGGTCTCGGTGAGGCGCGTGGTGAGTTGAGCGTGATTGCCACGGTGGATGGCGTGAAGCCTCCACACGTGCTATGTCTCCGTGGCAATGCGATCAACAAGCCACGTGATATTGATGGTCTCAGACCCAGAGGCAACTGGGATTTGTCCTCCGCCACCCAGACTGAGGCGAATCACTACGTGACCAGGAGGACTTAAAAAAGCACATTGGGAACTGGGCATTCCAAATTGGGAGAAAAAAGGGGGAAAATCCTTAAAAATCATAATTTTGATGAATTTCATGATGACAAAATTATACCCAACATATGATGTCATGATGATAAATACTGATGTCCTTCACATCAGTCTATTGACGCCAAAGTTTTCTTGTTGAAAGCAGTGGGCTTACCAGCCGTGTCACAGATACTTGAGGGAGATTTTGCCATCTATATAGTGACAAGCAGGGCTATTTGACAAAAGCAGTATTCAGTGACTTATAACAACAGCATGAGGGTTTGGAATGACATTAAGTAAATAATGACAGAACATTTTGGGTGAATTTTCCCTTTAAAAGTGGAGTTGTTTTGTGGCCTTTGATTTGTGTAAAGCCGAAAACACTCATGTATTCAGGAAGCTCGAGAGCCAGACTGGCCCCATTTCAAGTGATTCAGTTCAGTCTGTGAAAAGGGTGAAGTATAGTTACAAAACAAATCCCCTTCCCTATGAAAATCAGTGTTGATCTGAGCAATTTCATTGATTTACTTTTGTCTTCACAGTATTTTTCCTCAGAAACTCTATCTGGCTGCCGGTCCATCGCCGAAGCGCTACCTAGCTTACATAATGAGCGGGTCTCAAGTAGATTTATTTTGAATACCAAGAGAGGAATAATCACGGATGGGAAATGCGTTCAAGAATGTAGCAGAGATTACTTTGTACAAGATCTTATTACTTCAACCTGCCTTGAAATCCAGGATTTTCCACGTTTAGAGAAGATAAAAACAGGCGTTAGCATATCACGTTCTACTCATAAGTTTACATACCGCTTGGAACTCTTTAAGAAAGAAGGATCATAAAAATCACAGTTTGTTATTTGTATTGCACTTATGAAGCTATTTGAGATAAGAGGTATTTACATATATTCCACAAAACAAATAATAATAAAAATGTTCACAAATTATACTTTCAATGTTACATACCCTTTATATCACTACACACACAACTATCAAAAAATGCTGCAAGAATTAATTTATGCTCAATGAGGCAACACATAATATTAAGAATCAAAAGTGTGTAAACTTTTAAACAGGGTAATTCAGTTGTTATTTTGTCTTGTCATATTTTTTTAAATAATATTATTTATGTAGAAACCATTTAAAAACATGAATTATGTTCATATATATGTCTGTTTCAGTTCCTGAGACAGCTGAAGGGACAACGACAGTGAACAAGGAGGAAATATAGACATGATTTTAAAATTAAGCTGAAAAACAAAAACTATTCTGTGAAAACTGTTTTAGAAAGTAACCTAACCTTGTGCGACCCTGCATACACATGCGTGGACGTTGTATTTTGGCTTTGCTACATGCAACGCATAATTAAATTTCATTTAAAAAGACTGATCTCAGTTCAGGTGTCATGTGACAAAACAACATAGTGCCAACCACAGCGGAGTTTGTCTTTGGGAGAAATCCCAACAAAATTACATCTGGTAAGAAACCTAATTAAGTTTTTACATTGAAACCTGTTTGAATCAAAAGATTATAGTCTCTAGTTTCATCCAATATGCCATTTTAAGAAGTTGAGCGATTTATCGCGTAATGCCACACTGCTAAACACAGTGTACACTAATGTGTACAATAGCACAAGGATTTAATCAGAAATCCTATATTACATCCTATATACTGTGCATTTTCATAATGAGAAAAAAATGTTGCTTTCAGAGACTTTTTATGAAGTTAGGATGAAAATAAGGTGCATTTCAAACTGTTCCGAGACCAGTGCAGACAGACAGCACAATGGAGGTTGTCATTCACTAAACAGAGAGCAAGGGAGCATCCAATAGCTTTCCTATGAAGCCAAGTGCATTCAATCCAAACTTCCTATCAGAAGTTCAGTTTCAGGCTGCAGATGATGTTTGAACCACTCAACATGGTTGGCATTGATTGGACGATGCTGGCCAATACTTGTATCAGAATTAATTATACTAATTTCTGATTGGTAAAATGCTTCAGCACTGGCTATCACTTGTTTGTTTGAAGAGAGAACATTGAGATTTCATTGCCAAAGTAGAAAAAAAAACCATTGTAACATATAAATCAAATCAAGTCAAATCATTTTTATTTGTATAGTTTTTTTTTAATTTGTGCTTTTCCTAATGCACATTGTTCCAAAGCAGTTTTAAAGAACATCAACTGTAATGTCTGAAAAACATGAATAACCAACACTTCTGGAAACAATATACAACTTGATCTGACTTTCTATAGCTTGGCATTATTTAAAATTTCACAACTTAGTCCCGTTGTCCACATATATGGCATAAATGTTTACATTTTTTTGAACGGCCCAGCAGTCCGACAGCAACATCGGCTCAAATAATGACGTGAGTTTGGGGCGGGACTATCTGTTCAACCAATGGAAAACCAGGGGAGTTTTTTGGAATCTATTTGAAAACAGAGCTTGTTGCAGTTCCGTTTGGTGATGTTACTTGTGCAGAAATTAAACACTTCAGCTTTTTTTAAAAAGTCACACGGTCTGAAGGTGAAGAGAGCTTAAAGCATAATGTCACCAATGAGAGCACAAGTGGGTGTTAGATATATAAAAAAAAAAAAAAGTACTTTCCATCTGCATGTCTTGGAAACCGGCTCAGTTAAAATATTAACCAGATGTATAGCAGACACATTTTCTCTAAAGGTGTCCTATAATCATATCCCTGCATTTAGTTCTCAACAGTTTGGTTTCTTACAAGCTATGCTTCAGTGAAAGTGCCAACTGTTTGACACTGCTAGCCTGTGAAAAAAAGACTTTTGATAGTTCACGCAAGGATAGAATAATCTGACATCTGGAGGAATCATCACATTCCAAGAAAGGAAGTCCAGAATTGATATCTTTAATTAGCAAACTTGTTCAAATGTGTTCAAAATGAACGGTAATGTGAATGAAACAACATTATGTTTGATAATTGTTTTCATTGTCAATGTAATTTGATCAATTCTTCTTTCAAAACACTTAAGTTTTTTTGGCAGTTATAATGGCATGTATTGAACTGCTTAAAGGTAGGTACAGTTTATTTTCATTCTGTTTGATCATTCAGTAGGTGAAAGGGTTCAACACAGAAGTTGTCATAACTCAAAGGAGGAATTAAGATTTCTTCCTGCAGCCCAGTTTGTGCTCTGAATGAAAACGTGATACTAAAAAGCTAATTTAAAATAAATGATTTACCTTAATGGAAAGTAGGCTGGTGCGTTCACTCCCATACTTGAGTCTCGTTTCAATTGGAGTCAGAAAGTTCAGTTAGAGAGGATTGTGGAGGTGTAACTCAAATCCCTTTATGCCATTTAGGGTGATCTGATTTTTTTCTGTACATCACATAACCAAGACCTACATTTTTCTAAAGCATTACAAATCTAACTGTGACCATCATATGGAAAAACAATGAGACTCTTGTAGGCTTATACTGTCATTATATATTACATTAACACCTGCCATATGCAGTCTCATTTCTGTCCCTGAATAAATCATCTCATATTACATTTAAAACAAAATTTGAGATTGTTCCCAACAGGATTATGTTTTAAATTTAATTGTACAGAGTATATATATATGAAAAATTGAATACATTTTAAGGCCTTTAATCACTTTTTCTCCACTACAAGAGAGAAAATCTTTCCTGATGTGACATCACATTTTGAGGAGATTCAACTTAGAATGTTTGAAAGACTTCACACTCCTTTTTAATTCAGGATCTTTCTGATCAGAGGCGGTTCTAGAGGGGGGCCCTGACAGAAACCTGCCCATGTACTGTGAATGATGTAACCGAGTCGGTCTCCCTTCACCCTTACTACTTATATTCTGTATTTGTACATATTGAAATATTTTGCAATAAATGTAAAATTTATTGTTTCCGTACTTATAATCAACAACCTAAAATCAATAGTTTTATATATTCCCATCGTTTTTTATTCAGTGACATCTTTCGCAATGCTTCATGGGATTGTAGTCTGTGCCCTAAGTCAAGACATTAAGTACACAGCCTTGTACCTTTCCCTTTATGTCTGATTTTCAAATACATTTTGCCTCAAAACAAAGTTAGTTTGTGATTCAATTCGGAGCTGGTTGGTTTGGTTCATGGCTTAGAACTCTTTTATGAAGGATTTTATAAGATGTCTATGGAAGAAATGAATGGGGAAAATTAATTAATTCAAAAACGCAGATGGCTGAAAAAGTGTGCGGGCACAGTTGCGCTCTATTTGTTGCGCCAAAGTTTGCTCGGTCGGGACGAATTTTAAAATGTTATTGAATGAAAGTTTAAAGTGTGAATAAAATTCAACCATAGACCTGACATGATTCCATGCTGTCTTACAGGGTGGAATTCACTAATAAAAGTATAATTATAAAGATTATTATTTTTTTATAATATCTAGATACAGTAAATATAAACATTCCTGAACTAACTGCTCTTTTTACAACAACTTGTCATGAGGTCAAAATGGCACAGCATACAAAGATTGACCCATGGGCATTTTGGTTTTTTATTTATTAGACGTGACAATTACCACAATGACAATACAACCTTATTATGATTTTAAACTGAAACAATACATAAAATAACAGATTTAAAACATTTAAAACCATATCGGTCTAAAAATGTAGACACCATCTTAGTCCATCTCAAAACTGCTCAAAAGTGAAGTGTTTAATTTCTGTGGCACTAACATAACCAAACAGAATTGCGAAAATAATGACTTTTCAAACAGGTTTCCCAAACATTTCACCATCCGCCATTGGTCGGACATACAGATAGTCCCACCACAAACTCACGCCATTGGTTGAACCAATGCTGCAATATCACGCTGTTCAAACAGCAATGTTTACACTTTTTGGGGGAATCAACCAACGATTTTATTTGTCTTTGCATATTAATTTGAGATAGGAGAAAGTATTTTAACATTGATAAAACTACATTGCCTTTAGATATTATTTTTTTTAAACTTTTGATGTGTTTTCATACATTTTTTATATTTTTAATGAATAATATGTGAAGATGTTTTGTGATTTCAACATTAACAATTCAAGATATAAACTGAATTAATTAAACTAAAAATGGATCCATCCATTGCAATGCAGATCTTTCAAGTAATGAATATGTTTTGTGTCTTTTCTTTGCTGCATTGCAGTCTAATTGACTCCAACCCTGTTGGACGTCTAGATTCCAGTTATTGTGGCCTTGATTCATATAGGGTTCACGTGTCTTTGCCATCACTGTCCTCCTGCTGTTGGGTGGCTGGCAGATTGCCTGGGTAATCCAGCAGTGAAATAGGGGGTTCCTTTGCTTTAGTTTGCTCCCTCTCATGCCTTGTGATTCCTCTGCTGCTTGCCTTAGAGGATACCGTCTGACCACGGAACAGCTGAGCCTGTTGTTGACAGAGCCCCACCTTGCTGAGCAGGATAAAGACGTCTCCTCGGAAGGATTTGGTGAAGATGGCGTAGAGAAAAGGGTTGGCGCAGGAGTTCAGTGGGTAAAAGAGCACCAACAGGATCTTGGAGTTGGACACGGTGATGAGTGGGTGGTCCAACGCAGCAGTCATGGCATACAACGATATGGGCGCCATGCAGAGGAAGTCGGTAAAGATGAGCACAGCCATCCGCTTGGCAATGTTGGTGTCTTTGTTGAGAGACTGATGGCTGGGATTGTGGACTGCGCAATAGATCTTGAAATAACAGGCACAAATTACAACAAAAGCCAAAATGTTGAGAACAAGTACAAAGAGGATGTAGATTTGGTCCACAAGTGTCTGGGTGTCCATGGGCAAACAAATGCTGACCTTCTGGTAGCTGCTCACACCAACAAGAGGCATGAGGGCCAATAGTAGGCAGAAGATCCAGCCCAATAACATGATGGCGGAGGCATGGGATAGGCGCAACTTACGATCCAGCCGCATGGCAAAGGTGATGGCATACCAGCGCTCCAGAGTAATAGTGGTCAGTGTATAGACTGACAACTCACTAGCAAAGACTGAGAAGAACCCAGCTAGGTTGCATCCTGGACCTGTCTGCCAATCAATAGCATGATTGTAGTATTCGGAAAGTGTGTGAAGGTCCACGGAAGCGATGAGCAGCAAGTAAATGCCCATGCACAGGTCAGCAAAGGCCAGATGGCACATTAAAAAGCGTGAGACCGACAGTTTGTAGTGGCTGGTGAGCAGCACCAACAGTACAATCAGGTTCCCCAACACAGCCAACAAGCTAACAAACCACACCAACACTCTCAGAAAGCTGAAACCCATGATGTCCTCGCAAGGGTTGAACTCATCTGGAGCGGGAAAACAGGCCACCTCTTCTCCCTCCTCACATACAATGTAGTCGTAGCGACTGTCAAACTCATGGCTGGTGTCTTCCTGGGGGTTCTTCAGTGTCTCCCCAAAGCCAACATCATCATCTGGGTGCCCACCAAAGTAGGTGTGGTAATGCAGGTTGCTGTAAAAGTCCTGGTGGTCATAGGTGTCTCTGAAGAGGGTATCGCCTGAGTCGATTCCAGGTTCCATGCTGCTGTGTAGACCGGGAACTGTCAAAGTGCCCACAGATCTCTTCTGAATTTGATTATACCTGGCAGTCAGGTTACAAATGATGTCCTCCAAGTACCTGCCATTTAAAGAGCAAAGACCTAATGCTTTCATGTTGGAAAATACACTTTTGTAAGGTCCAAAAGGATCTACCTTAACAAATTTGGCAACCAATTATGTGACACAGCAGTTAAATCTTACTACATATCAATAATTTACCATGCTAACAAACACTCAGGGGGGAATTCACCAAATATAAATGACACTCGCTGATAGCATTGTTCGTTTGTGCATGCTGTCTTCTTTGTTTTAGCATTTAAGGAATTATGCAAATCAGGTATCGGTCCATGCAGGTCAGTTCCGATTGCTAGGTTGTGGAGGATGCAGAAGACTACTGCGATCTGGCATGTTTTTATGGGACAGCATTGCTCCACCACTGTGATCCAGGCACCCGAGTCAGCTCCTTAAAATGCGGAAAGTGCACTCAACAACAGTGTGTGTCATATACTGTATTCCCAGTTCTAACACTCTTCTCCATCATTTAAAGAATTACTCCTGCCACGATCAAAAAAAAAAATCAGTTTACTGCCTGTATTCCTCAGGTGGTAACAGCACAATGTTATTTGCACCATGCAAATAGCGCAAGTTTTGTGAAAAAGGCGTATCCTACACTACAAAAATTAAAAGATACTTGAGACACCATTTGAGGTTCCTCAGCTACCACAATGGCGGAACTCTCTGGAGATCCTCCAGACACCCATTTAAAGGAGCATCAAATATCCTATTTATGTACTCAAGGAACTTAAGAAATATTTCAAGAGCCTTGAGGCATTTTTCTTATGATAGGGTTACTGAAGAAAATTCATCGTGCCTCCTCGGGGCTTTCTCTGGACAAATGTCCAATGGCCTTTGACCCGCCAATTACCCTTGGGCCAAACAAGGCCAACCGGGGATTCAGGTGGATTAAATGTCAAAGGCAGAATTTTGCCAAACTTCTCAGGTTGTTTGTCACAACGGTACAGGTTCGGGAAATAAAAAAATAAAAAAATGCAGGCACAGTATAAAACCATTAAAACGCCCAATGGACAAAGCGGTGCCCAAAGAAATTTCTTTCAATGGTTCGGTGAACTTTCATAGAGAGTGTGGTGGGATTTCGTCGCGCTGTTAGTGGAGACACCACTCAGGACATCATGGCAGTTACAGTCGGTGAGTTGTCAATGCTAACTTATCTTGCTGTTTACATTCTATATAAACTCGATATTCTACATAACTAGATAACATGATACCTCAGCTTGAGCTTCCCTCTTGCTTGTGAAATGGATGGGGTGTGTGATGTTGGCACCGCAGCGGCGGTTTAAGGGTGGGTTTTTGGGCAATGCTGCGGAGTTATTGGCCCGATGGTTGGAACGCAGATCGATTTTGGTCTCGCATCTGGAGGCTATTTGCCCCGGCTGGCCAGTTGATAGCCCTGGCTCGCGGCTATTGACAGTCCTTAGAGTTCTTGCAGGAACTATGTGTACATTTCTCAAAGAATGGAAAGTTTGTCTGTAGGATCTACAGAGGTGTCTGTCTTTGTGGCAGCTGAGTAACTCCAAATGGTGCCTTGTATCTTTTCATTTTTCTAGTATATAATAAGCCTAATTTACATATAAAAAATGCATGTTTGTGCTGAAAAGAATGACAATGACTTAATTTAAATTCTCATGGCACTATTTCAGCACATTTAGCACCTGGTTAAGTGGGATTGCAGGAGGTAAGAGAATACGATGTTGGTTTTTGTGATGAAATACAGTGTGCAAAAGTGGCACAACACAAATTAATTCACCCTTTAGTTCTTCTCAGATTTCACTCTATTGTAATGAATCCTCAAAGACACAAACCCTCTTTTTTTCTTCAAGTTCTTGAATGCGCAACAGTGGCTGGGGTAGGTCAGGTCTGCTGTAATCAGGTGTCTGAAGGTCTTGATTGGTGGTAGTTTCTTGAGAGCCCAGACATTCCGAGCACTGAGTTCCCGAAGCGATTCTAAGCCTCTGGTTGGGAGGGAGGTGATGGCTGATTCTGAAACATCACTTAAAAGACAGAAGAGTTTAAAAAAAAAAAGGGTTAAGATATTCTGCTTTAGGACCCTACAGAAAGAGGGAAAAATCTTCAGATTCCTTCCCCATTGATTTCTGTGAAATCTTCATTTCACATGCTTGGTTCTGTTTCAGTTGCATTAACAGGTATTTATATATCTGAAAATTGGAATTCTCTATTGCTTAGGTACATACAGGAAAAAGTTCTTTGGCTTTTTTGGTGTCTAAAGTGCAAAACGTTTTCTTCATATTTTTTAGGTGGGGGAACCTTAAGTTGCAGTGTGGGGGGTTGGTGGTGGCTGGTTTGGCTGGATTGCTTTGGCAGTCAGCACCTACTGGTAGATGCTGTAACTACACCATTATGTGGGCAAAAAGCATGTTTCACCATTTTGAAGAACATACTGTATGACTTCATATGAACTCGTATGACATTCTTTCTTCTGCAAAACACAAATGAAGATGATTTTATAGAATGTATGATGTGTTTCTGTCCATACAATGCAAGTCAATAGGGTCCAAAATGTCCAAGCTCCAAACAGGACATAAAGACAGCATAAAAATAATTCATATGACTCGAGTGGTGTAATCCATGTCTTCTGAAGTGATTGTTTTTGGGTGAGAAACAGACCAAAATGTAACTCCTTTCTTCACTATAAATATTGACATCAGCAGATTACTTGGCACGTTCATGAGAGAAGCTCGATTACACTTCCTCGTGCTTGACGCATACAAAGAGAGTTGTATGTACAGTTGTGCTCAAAAGTTTGCATACCCTTGGAGAATTGGTAATATATGTACCATTTTTAAAGAAAACATGAGTGAGCAGGCAAAATTTTTTATGGGATTCATATTCAACTGTAGGTTATAACAGAATGGCACAATCATAAAACAAAACATGGCAACAAAGAAAAAAATTAAATGACCCCTGTTCAAAAGTCTGCTTACCCTTAGTTCTTAATACTGCGTATTGCCCCCTTTAGCATCAATGACAGCGTGCAGTCTTTTATAATAGTTGTTTATGAGGCCCCAAATTCTTGCAGGTGGTATAGCTGCCCATTCGTTTTGGCAAAAAGCCTCCAGTTCATGCAAAGTCTTTGGTCGTCTTGCATGAACCACACGTTTGAGATCTCCCCAGAGTGGCTCGATGATATTAAGGTCAGGAGACTGTGATGGCCACTCCAGAACCTTCACCTTTCTCATGCTTCTGTGTCAACCATTCTGGCTACCGAGGGAATTCACAGCGGTCAATATCACAGCTGTGTACATCCCGCCACAAGCTGACACAGACTGGGCACTCTGTATGGGAGTATAAGCAAGCAGGAAACCACGCACCCTGAGGCCGCGTTCATTGTGACCGGGGACTTTAACAAAGCCAATCTCAAATCAATCGCACCAAAATACCACCAACATATCAGTTTCAACACACGAGGGGACCAGGTTTTGGACCATTGCTACTCTCCCTTCCGGGATGGCTACAAATCCCTCCCCCGTCCACCATTTGGAAAATCGGACCACTCTTCCATTCTGCTTCTGCCGCTTACAGGCAGAAACTGAAACAGGAAGCACCCACCCTCAGAACGATCCAGTGCTGGTCAGACCAATCAGACTCTACGCTACAAGACTGTTTTGATCACGCGGACTGGGAGATGTTCCGGTCCGCCTCTGATGACGACATCGAGCTTTACACTGATAGCGTAACGTGTTTCATAAGAAAGTACGTAGAAGATGTTGCTCCGACCAAAACAATACGGATCTACCCCAACCAGAAACCTTGGATTAATAGCGAAGTTCACGCAGCACTTGATGCGCGGACCTCCGCTTTAAATTCCGGGAATGCGGAGGAGCATAAAAAAGCCAGTTCTGCCCTATGCAAAACTATCAGAGCAGCAAAACGCCAGTACAGGAACAAGACTGAAGGACAGTTTAACACCACCAACTCTAGAAGCATGTGGCAGGAAATTAATATCATCACGGACTTTAAAGGGAATATAAACTCCGCCGTGAACACCGCTGCCTCTCTCCCGGATGAGCTAAATACTTTTTATACTTGTTTCGAGGGAAATAACACTGCCCTCATGGAGAGAGCTCTCGCAGCCGAAGCTGCGGATGTAACCCGATCCTTCCAATGGGCGAAGATCCGTAAAGCCGCGGGTCCAAACGGCATTCTGGGCCACGTCATCAGAGCGTGCGTGAACCAACTGGCTGGTGTTTTTACGGACATTTTCAACCTTTCCCTCTCCTTGTCTGTGGTCCCCACTTGCTTCAAAACGTCCACCATTGTGCCTGTACCAAAGCAATCCAAAATCACTTGCTTAAATGACTGGTGTCCTGTTGCTCTGACCCCCATCATCAGCAAATGCTTTGAGAGACTAATCAGAGATTACATCTGCTCTGTGCTGCCTCCCTCACTGGACCCATTGCAGTTTGCTTACCACAACAACCGCTCCACTGATGATGCCATTGCATCTACACTATACACTGCTCTCTCCCACCTGGAAAAAAGGAACACTTATGTGAGAATGCTGTTTGTAGACTACAGCTCAGCATTCAACACCATAGTGCCCTCCAAGCTTGATGAGAAACTCTGGGCTCTGGGCTTAAACAGCTCGCTGTGCAGCTGGATCCTGGACTTCCTGACAAGCAGATGCCAGGTGGTTAGAATGGGCTGTTACATCTACTCATCAGCCCTCATCACTGACCCTCAACACTGGAGCCCCACAGGGCTGTGTTCTCAGCCCACTCCTGTATTCCCTGTACACACATGATTGTGTGGCAACACATAGCTCCAATGCCATCATTAAGTTTGCTGATGATACGACGATGGTAGGTCTGATCACTGACAATAATGATATGAAGTGCACACTCTGACATGCTGGTGTCAGGAGCACAATCTCTCCCTCAACGTAAGCAAGACAAAGGAGCTTGTGGTGGACTTCAGGAGAAGAGAAAGAGAACACAGCCCCATCACCATCAATGGAGCACCAGTGCAGAGAGTCAGCAGCTTCAAGTTCCTCGGTGTCCAAATCACTGAGGAACTCACATGGTCTGTCCACACTGAAGGCTCATCAGCGCCCTTCTTCCTGAGACGGATGAGGAAGTTTGGAATGAACCGCCACATCCTCACATGGTTCTACACCAGCACTGTAGAGAGCATCCTGACTGGCTGCATCTCCACCTGGTACGGCAATAGCACCGCCCACAACCGCAAAGCCCTGCAAAGGGTGGTGCGAACTGCCAGACACATCATCGGAGGTGAGCTTCCCTCCCTCCAGGACATATATACCAGGCGGTGTGTGAAAAAAGCTCGGAGGATCATCAGAGACTCCAGCCACCCGAGCCATGGGCTGCTCTCACTGCTACCATCAGGCAGGCGGTATCGCAGCATCAGGACCCGCACCAGCCGACTTCATGACAGCTTCTTCCCCCAAGCAATCAGACTTTTGAACTCTTGATCTCTCACAATCAATATACATCAGCACTGCACTTTATTAATCTTATTATCTCACACTGGACTGTCATAAATTATATTCTCTCTTAACAACACACTGGCAACTGACTATCAACCGACTGCCTGAATGTCAATACAGTACAATACAACCTACTGTACATTTTATATATACTAGATATACAATTTTTTATTGTATAATGTGTTTTCTGTATTGTGTGTATTGTATACTGTACATTGTATGTTATTATTTGTATATTGTGTGTAATTATGTGTATATTAGATTTTAAATTGTGTTGTGTAAATCTGATGTTCATTGTAAATTGGTATATGTCTCATCACTGTCATGACTGCTATGTTGCTCGGAACTGCACCCGAGAATTTCACACACTATTGCACTTGCGTATTTGGTTGTGTGACAATAAAAGTGATTTGATTTGAATTGATTGATTTGTAACCACTGGAGGGTCAACTTGGCCTTGTGCTTAGGGTCATTGTCGTGCTGGAAAGTTCAAGAGCGTCCCATTCGCAGCTTTCGTGCAGAAGAATGCAAATTGTCTGCCAGTATTTTCTGATAACATGCGACATTCATATTGCCATCAATTTTCACAAGATTCCCTGTGCCTTTAGAGCTCACACACCCCCAAAACATCAGTGAGCCACCACCATGCTTCACAGTGGGGATGGTATTCTTTTCACTATAGGCCTTGTTGACCCCTCTCCAAACATAGCGCTTATGGTTGTGACCATAAAGCTCTATTTTGGTCTCGTCACTCCGAATTACAGTGTGCCAGAAGCTGTGAGGCGTGTCAAGGTGTTGTCGGGCATATTGTAACTGGGCTTTTTTGTGGCACTGGCGCAGTAAAGGCTTCTTTCTGGCAACTCGACCATGCAGCTCATTTTTGTTCAAGTATCATTGCATTGTGCTCCTTGAAACAACAACAGCATCTTTTCCAGAGCAGCCTGTATTTCTCATGAGGTCACCTGTGGGTTTTTCTTTGTATCCCGAACAATTCTTCTGGCAGTTGTGACTGAAATCTTTCTTGGTCTACCTGACCTTGGCTTGGTATCCCCAAATTTTCCACTTCTTAATAAGTGATTGAACAGTACTGACTGGCATTTTCAAGGCTTTGGATATCTTTTTATATCCTTTTCCATCTTTATAAAGTTCCATTACCTTGTTACGCAGGTCTTTTGACAGTTCTTTTCTGCTCCCCATGGCTCAGTATCTAGCATGCTCAGTGCATCCACGTGAGAGCTGACAAACTCATTGACTATTTACACACAGACACTAACTGCAATTTAAAAAGCAGTTTTAGAAATGAACCTTTAATTGCCATTTAAACCTGTGTGTGTCACCTTGTGTGTCTGTAACAAGGCCAAACATTCAAGTGTATGTAAACTTTTGATCAGGGCCATTTGGGTGATTTCTGTTATCATTATGATTTAAAAAGGAGCCAAACAACTATGTGATAATAAATGGCTTCATATGATCACTATCCTTAAATAAAAGACCGTTTTTTTGCATGATCAGTCATATTTTCAAAATCAATGCCAAAATTTCACAATTTCTGCCAGGGTATGCAAACTTTTGAGCACAACTGTATAATCTTTATGCTGTCTTTATAAAAGCTTGTCTTTTTTCGAACCTGGAAGTTTTGGACTGCAATGACTTGCACTGTATGGATATAAAAACATAATACCTCTATGAAAATATCTTTGTTTGTGTCCCGCTGCAGAAAGAGAGTCATACAAGTTTGAGACGGCATATGAGTGAGTAAATAATTAGAGAATTCTAATGTTTCCTTTAACCCCTGCCTGCATTGTTGTATTAATAGAACCCATTAAGAAGTTTCAGTATCACCTGATGTCCATTTCCTTCTAATGAATAAATCATAAACTTTACTATATAAAGTATCTCTATATCTGTTTTGATTTTCACAATAAATTAAATAATATCTTCACTATAGGATCATCACACACTGAGAGACAAAATAAATATCTATTATAATGTCAGCTTGTTATTTTTAAACAGATGTTCGAAAGAGATATTGTGCAACATGAATAATAATAAAACAAAAAAACCCTGGAGCCTGCTAGTGTCTGATTTAGTAATTTTGAGATAGTTAGTCGGTGACCTCATAGCGATGATTTCACACTGAACTGACTCCTGAGAGGGTAGCTCAGGGGCCATATTATTAACTTATTAAAGAACTGTGTTTTCAGCAGGCAGATAATACGTTACTACGGTCAACATCCTCCATCGAGCGGACAGGATATTTTAATGCTCACACACACACACACACACACCCACACAAACCCACACACACCTGTAAGTTGGTAACACCAATATAGAGTAAAATCAAAGTAAACCTTTTATCTCCAACCAACCCAGCATCTCATGCTGAACTCGCCCATTCTGAAATATTATACGTTTATGGCCACATATGAACATTATATATATATATATATATATATATATATATATATATATATATATATATATATATATATATTAGTTTATCTATTGCAGATATAAGCATATATTTACATATACAAGTTCCACTAGTAATTGGGAAAATATGCTTTATATACAACCCCAGTTCCGAAAAAGTTGGGACAGTATGAAAATGGCTAATTATAACAAAAAAGAGTGATTTGTAAATTATATTCACACTTTGCTTTATTGAAAGCACCACAACCACACATAATATGATGTTTTACCTTGTGAATTTTATTGTTTTTTTGAAAATGTACAGTCATTTCAAATCAGATGATTGCAACATGCTCCAAAAAAGTTGGGACAGTCGAGTGTTTACCATTGTGAAACATCACCATTTCTTCTAATAACACTTATTAAGCATTTGGGCACTGAAGACACAAGGTTGTTAAGTTTAGAGAGTGGAATTTTCCCCCATTCATCCATTATGTAGGTCTTTAGCTGCACAAATGTACGAGGTCTTCGTTGCCAGATGGTGTGCTTAATAATGCGCCACACATCCTCAATTGGAGATGGTCAGGACTGCAGGCAGGCCAATCTAGCACCTGCACTCTCTGCTTACACAGCCATGCACTTGTAATCCGGGCAGTATGTGGTTTGAAGTTGTCCTGCTGGAAAATGCAGGAACGTCCCTGGAAAAGATGGTGCTGGATGCCAGTATATGTTGCTCCAAAATTTTTACAAATCTGTCTGCATTCATGGTGTTCTCACAGATGTGCGAGTTACCCATGCCATGGGCACTGACACACTCCTGACCCATGCAGACACTGGCTTTTGGACCTGACGCTAATAACAGCTTGGATGGTCCTTTTCCTCTTTGGCCCGGATAACACAACGGCTGTGTTTTTCAAAAACGTTTTTAAATGTGGACTCGTCGGACCAAAAAGCACAGTTCCACTGTTCTACTTTCCATCTAAGATGAGACCGAGCCCAGAGAAGTTGGCAAATCTTCTGGACAGTGTTGATGTAGGGCTTCTGCTTTGCATAGTAAAGTCTTAACTTGCATCTCTGGATGCAGTGGCGAATGGTGTTAACAAACATCATGGTTACTGGTGTAACCTCCATTCCCTGATGGAGGGAACGAGACGTTGGTGTCGATATAGTGACACTAGGGGTCACTCTTGGGAGCCCGAGACACCTCTGGTCTTTGACAAAAGGCCAATGAAAATTGGCGAGTGGTATTTGCATGCCACTCCCCCTAACATACGGGTATAAAAGGAGCTGGTATGCAACCACTCATTCAGGTTTTACGCTGAGGAGCCAATATAAGGTCCAGCCATTTCAGCGGGTAGTTCAGCGTTGTGGCAGGAGGGACCAACGTCTCGTTCCCTCCATCAGGGAACGGAGGTTACACCAGTAACCATGACGTTCCCTATCTGTCACTCACTCGACGTTGGTGTCGATGTAGTGACACTAGGGGTCCCTATACAAAACGCCACAAGGCTGAACTGTATTACGTGAACTGGCGGTGTGTGGTGGGCAGACTTGCTGTGTGCCTCATAGCCAGCACACCAGGTCGACACATAACCTCCCCCAACACAGTTATGAGTGTCGAACGGCCCTTTTTGGGGACAAGTCGACTACCCAAAGATAGAGACGGGCTTAACCCAGTCGTGGCCTCTTTTCCCCTTCTCTTTTTCTACTCCCTAAAAAGAGAAGGGGGGTTATCCGACTGGGCCGTCAGGTCTAGTTGGGGGGTGTCCCTCCCAAGGGGAGGACACCGCGGAGACCACACCTCACCCCAGAGAGGGGGGGGGATATTTAAGTGGAAAAATACATCACATGGTCTTTCCAACCATGTGGAGAGCCTTCAAGGTAGATCCTGCCCAATGGGGGAGGAGGTACTACAACATGGAGACTGGGGCAGAGGGGCTCTGCCCAAGGAAGACGCAGTTTGCCAGCAGGGAAACGAATTAGCGGAAGATATAGATCGCATGGGGTTAGCCTTACAGGGAACCGCCACAGGGCTCGGAGGAAGTCAACCAGGGAACAACTTTTGTGAACACTACTGGGAATTAACAGCGCACGTCTTCAGCTCAAAAGGAGGTGGAAGGCGCTACGTGCAAGCGATACACCCGGCCAGCTATCCCGGGCTTATCCGCTTAGGTTGCGTGCCACTACCTGGGACGAAACCGGTTCCACCCGGAGGTTGTAGAACCTTGCAAAGGTGTTGGGTGTTGCCCAGCCCGCTGCTCTACAAATGTCTGTTAGAGAGGCACCTCTGGCCAGGGCCCAAGAAGCCGCTACACCATGGGTAGAATGGGCTCGTAGCCCTACCGGGGGCGGCATGTCTTGGGCGAGATATGCCATAGATATGGCATCAACAAGCCAGTGGGCGATCCTCTGCTTGGAGACAGCGCTTCCTTTCCGCTGTGCACCAAAGCAGACAAAGAGCTGCTCAGAGAGTCTAAAGCTCTGCGTGTGATCCAAATAGATGCGCAAAGCGTGCACCGGACACAGCAACGCCAGGGCTGGGTCTGCCTCCTCCTGGGGCAGCGCTTGCAGGTTCACCACCTGGTCCCAAAAAGGAGTGGTGGGAACCTTGGGCACATAGCCCAGTCGGGGTCTCAGGATCACATGAGAATAGCCCGGACCGAACTCCAGGCACGTTTCGCTGACAGAGAACGCTTGCAGGTCACCTACCCTCTTGATGGAAGTGAGCGCAGTTAGGAGGGCAGTCTTCAGGGAGAGTGCCTTAAGCTCGACTGACTGCAAAGGCTCAAAGGGGGCTCTCTGTAGGCCCTGAAGAACTACGGAGAGATCCCATGAGGGAACAAGGGGCGGTCTGGAGGGATTCAGCCTCCTAGCGCCTCTTAGGAACCTGATGATCAGGTCGTGCTTCCCTAAGGACTTACCATCAACTGCGTCGTGGTGTACTGCTATGGCAGCAACGTACACCTTCAAAGTGGAAGGGGACAGCCTCCCTTCCAACCTCTCCTGCAGGAAGGACAGCACTGATCCGACTGCGCTTCTCTGGGGGTCTTCGTGTCGAGAAGAACACCACTTAGCGAACAGACGCCACTTCAAGGCATACAGGCGCCTCATAGAGGGGGCCCTAGCCTGAGTGATCGTGTCTACCACCACGGGTGGTAGGCCACCTAGGTCTTCCGTGTCCCGTCCAGGGACCAGACATGGAGATTCCAGAGGTCTGGGCGCGGGTGCCAGAGGGTGCCCCGTTCCTGAGAAAGAAGGTCCTTCCTCAGGGGAATTTGCCAGGGGGGAGCTGTCGCGAGGAGCGTGAGGTCCGAGAACCATGTCTGGGTGGGCCAGTAGGGTGCTACCAGGACGACCTGCTCCTCGTCCTCCCTGACCTTGCACAGAGTCTGTGCAAGTAGGCTCACTGGGGGAAACGCATATTTGCGAATGCCAGGGGGCCAGCTGTGTGCCAGCGCGTCTATGCCAAGGGGAGCCTCGGTGAGGGCGTACCAGAGCGGGCAGTGGGAGGATTCTTGGGAGGCGAACAGGTCCACCTGTGCCTGACTGAATCGACTCCAAATTAGCTGGACCACCTGGGGGTGGAGTCTCCACTCTCCCCTGCGGGAAACCTGCCGTGACAGCACATCCGCTGTAGCGTTGAGGTTGCCCGGGATATGAGTGGCTCGCAGCGAATTGAGGTGCTGCTGACTCCGGAGGAGGAGACGGCGGGCGAGTTGTGACATACAGCGGGAGCGCAGACCGCCTTGGCGGTTGACATATGCTACCGCTGCCGTGCTGTCTGTCCGAACTAGCACGTGCTTGCCCTGGATCAATGGCCGGAACCTCCGCAGGGTGAGCAGAATTGCCAGTAACTCGAGGCAGTTGATGTGCCAACGCAGCCGTGGACCTGTCCAGAGGCCGGTGGCTGTGTGCCCGTTGCAAACAGCGCCCCAGCCCGTTTTGGAGGCGTCTGTCATGACCACGACGCGCCTGGAGACCAGTTCTAGGGGAACACCTGCTTGTAGAAACAAGAGGTCGGTCCAAGGGCTGAAAAGACAGTGACAGACCGACGTAATGGCCACGCGGTGTGTCCCGTGGCGCCATGCCCGTCTCGGGACTCGAGTCTGGAGCCAGTGCTGAAGCGGCCTCATATGCATCAACCCGAGCGGGGTGGCCACCACCGAGGATGCCATATGCCCCAGGAGCCTCTGAAAATGTTTCAGTGAAACCGCTGTTTTCTGTTTGAACACCTTCAAACAGGTCAGCACCGACTGGGCGCGCTCGTTCGTAAGGCGCGCCATCAGGGAGACTGAGTCCAACTCCAAACCGAGAAAAGAGATGCTCTGAACCGGGAGGAGCTTGCTCTTTTCCCAGTTGACCCGAAGCCCTAGTCGGCTGAGGTGCGAGAGCACCAGGTCCCTGTGTGCGCATAACACGTCTCGAGAGTGAGCTAAGATTAGCCAGTCATCGAGATAGTTGAGAATGCGAATGCCCACCTCCCTTAACGGGGCAAGGGCAGCCTCTGCGATCTTCGTAAAGACGCAAGGAGACAGGGACAGGCCGAAAGGGAGGACTTTGTACTGATACGCCCGACCCTCGAACGTGAACCGCAGGAAGGGTCTGTGTCGAGGAAAGATCGAGACATGAAAGTACGCATCCTTCAGGTCTACCGCCGCGAACCAATCTTGATGCCGGACGCTCGCTAAAATGCTTCTTTGCATCAGCATCTTGAACGGGAGTCTGTGTAAAGCCCGGTTCAGTACTCGCAGGTCCAAGATTGGCTGCAACCCACCGCCTTTCTTTGGTACGATGAAGTAGGGGCTGTAAAACCCTTTCTTCATCTCGGCTGGAGGGACAGGTTCTATCGCGCCCTTCCGTAGGAGGGTAGCGATTTCCGCGCGCAGGGTAACAGTGTTTTCGTCCTTGACGAAGGTGAAGTGAATACCGCTGAACCTGGGCGGGCGCCTGGCGAACTGAATCGCGTAGCCGAGTCGGACGGTCCGGATCAACCACCACGATGGATTGGGAAGCGCAAGCCATGCGTCCAAATTCCGTGCAAGGGGGACCAAGGGGACAACGTCGTCGGACGTACCGGCAGGTGGGGCCTCGTGGTGGGGTGGAGCGCGAGGTGCCACAGCACGTCGTGGCCGTGCTGAGTCTAGGGACATCGCAGCACTTACCTGGCTCCTTGTGACCACCCCCGGAACAGCCTGGGACGGGGGAGGAAGAGGCCTGTCCTCGCGACCCGTGGAGGCTGTCACATCGGGGGTGGATTTGTGCCACAGCTGGACGCTCAGGGGCGGAAAGGGCACCGCTGGAGCGCCAATCCTGCAAGATAAAGCCCGTGGACGGTAGTCGTGGTGACGACCGTACACACCGGGTATGTGACCCAGGGAGGAAGGAAGCCGCTCTTCTGTTGAACTGTTGGGTACCGCAGCCACTTGGGCGTGCGGCGAAATCAAACAAAAAGGCAACAAAAGATTTTCCACCCGGCCCTCCACCGTGGTCTTTCTACTAGCTCCAGGTGAGTGGGTTCCCTCGTCCCTGGGTTGCCTGTCTCAGGGGCGCTTCGAAGACCTCCGTGGGTTCTTCGGTGCCTGCTGTGAGACGGGTGGCGTCGGCTTCCTGCGGTGGGCTCCATGCCGGGGCCGGGCCGGAGGAGAGGGCTGCGGCGGAGCCGGTGCAGTCACCGCAGGGGGACGCCCTTGGCGACGAGCAGACGGGGTGCGGGGTCTTGAGCCGCGCCGGGGCAGGATGTGCCGGATTGCCTCCGTCTGCTGCTTTACCGTCAAGAACTGCTGGGCAAAGTCCTCAACAGTGTCGCCGAATAGGCCCGCCTGGGAAATGGGGGCAGCAAGGAACCGTGTCTTGTCGGCCTCGCCCATCTCGACCAGGTTGAGCCACAGGTGGCGCTGTGTGGCCATTGTCCGCCTGAGAGACCGCGCCGTGACCTTCGTCGGTCGGTCGCCGAGCGCAGTTCCTGCATCAAATCTGGGGCGGAACTACCCTCGTGCAGTTCTTTCAGTGCCTTGGCTTGGTGGACCTGCAGGAGAGCCATGGCATGCAGGGCAGAGGCGGCTTGTCCAGCAGCGCTGTAGGCCTTGGCCGTCAGGGATGACGTGAGCCTACAGGGCTTGGAGGGGAGCTTAGGGCATCCACGCCAGGTGGCGGCGCTCTGCGGGCATAAGTGCACCGCGAGCGCCTTATCCACCGGGGGAATCGCCGTATAGCCCCTGGCCGCCCGCCATCGAGGGTAGTGAGAGCGGGGGAACTGCGGAGTCGGGGTCGGGCAGTAAAAGGTGCCTGCCACGACTTCGTCAGCTCCTCATGCACCTCCGGGAAGAATGGCACTGGAGCAGGGCGCGGCTGGTCTGAGCGGCGCCGCGAGCCCAGAAACCAATCATCAAGCCGCGAGGGTTCAGGGTAGAGCGGAGGGTTCCACTCTAGCCCGACGCTCGCGGCCGCCCGGGAAAGCATGTCCGTCATTTTGGCATCGGCCTGTAACTGGGCGACCGTCCCCAAAGGGGACTGCGTCCGACTGGACAAGCCCGCTCTCCGATGCTGCGCTCAAGAGCTCATCATCTTCACGGGCCTCGAACAAGAAGCCAGACTCGCCGTGCGACGAGCCGGCGAACTCATCCGGAAGCCCGATTGGGGCAGACGAGCGTGCTGGGGAATGGGAGGTCCGCGGGGGGATACCCGGCGGAGGCGATCCCATTGAGGTCCTCAAATCGCCCCCAGCGCCAGCTGCGCTGACCTCAAACCCATAGGTAGGAGGACCAAGCAAGCCGCGACCGCAACGTTGCCATGGTCATGTTCTCGCAGTGAGAACCTGAACCATTCATAAACGCTGCCTCCGTGTGGGTCGCGCCCAGACACGAAAGACAGCGATCATGACCATCCGAAGTTGAGAGAAAACGACCGCAACCAGGAATAACACACAAACGGAAAGGCATCTTTAGAAAGACGCGTCTTTAAAAAGACGTTCCGTGTGTGCGCTCTTTTAGAGAAATATACTCTTTTAGAGGGGAAAAACGCTCTTTTAGAAAATATACTCTCTAGTTTTTCTGCCGAAGCGCCCAGGGGCGTTCTCTGCAGTGCACCAGTGCAGAGGAGGGAGAAGCCGCTGAAATGCGCTGTCAGATCCAGCAGAGGTGAATGAACAGTGCTATTCAGCTCAATGAGCATGACCGTTCGGCTCCGAAGAGAAAATCTGAATGAGTGGTTGCATACCAGCTCCTTTTATACCAGTATGTTCGGGGGAGTGGCATGCAAATACCACTAGCCAATTTTCATTGGCCTTTTATCAAAGACCAGAGGTGTCTCGGGCTCCCAAGAGTGATCCCTAGTGTCACTACATCGACACCAACGTCGAGTGAGTGACAGATAGGGAACAGAGGTTTACTAAAGTTATCCCAAGCCCATGTTCATGATATCCATTACAGATGAATGATGTTTTTTAAGACAGTGACGTCTGAGGGATCAGAGATCACTCGCATTCAGAACTGGTTTTTGTTTTGCCCTTTACGCGCCGAGATTCGACCAGGTTCCTTGAATCTTTTAACTATATTGTGCACTGTAGAGGGTGAAATGTCCAAAATCCTTCCAATTTGTCTTTGGGGAACATTGTTCTCAAAATGCTGGATTATTTGCTGAAGCATCTGTTGGCAAATTGACAAGTCTTGAACAATCCTTGCTCTTGAAGGCCTAGGCTGTTTTTGGAGGCTCCTTATACAGTATACAGTATTATGACACAATTGCTTCACCTGTTTAACATCTCCTGTTTCACATCGCCTTGTTATTTCAACTCGTCAAATTGTTATTAGTCTTAAATTGCCCCTGTCTCAACTTTTTTGGAGCATGTTGCAATCATGTGATTTGAAATTACTGTACATTTTCAAAAAAACAATAAAATTCACAAGGTAAAACATCATATTATGTGTAGTTAGGGTGCTTTCAATATAGCAAAGTGTGAATATTATAATTTAAAAATCACCATTTTTGTAGTATTTGAAATATTGCATACATGTGCAAGTATGTGACTTTTTATATCAGTGAAAACCATTATATGAATATATATTTGTTTTACTTTGCCATATATCAAATTTGTCTATGAGCTAAAGGTGCTGTAAGCGATTGTTTCATAGAAAAGTATGCCGAACATGTTCCTACTCCCTGAAAGATATCACTGAAATAAGGGTCCTGAGATATCTCACCTGTCTCTGTGACAGCTCTAGACTCTGTATACAGCAAACAAAAATGTGTTTGTGGGCTGTGTACAATGACGCTTTCTGCCTGTCAATCATTTTGCACGTTCTCATAGTATTATAGTTGCAGCGAATTATTGAGGCTTAATGCCATTTTACACCACGTTGCTCATAACAGTTGTCAGTTGAGGGTGCTATTTTGCTGCTGTTGTTTTTGACTACCGTTTCTGCTCGATAACGGTCTCAAAATTTTAAAATAGTTATCTTTGGAGTGGGGGTTTTGGAAAGAGGGGGCGTGACTAATCCAACGGCTCAGTTTGTGGAAATTCTAGAACACTTACAGCACCTTTAACCAGATGTTAACCAGAGTTAACCAGAATCATAAGACATTGTATGAGTTGGCTCAAATTAAAAACAAACAACTTTTATTCCCATAGAGAAAAATCAACTAACTAACAAACAAAATTTTAAAAATCAATATTTTGGCACTATCACATTCTTATGATTTGTCCTAAGTCTAACCCCTAGTCTTATTGTAAACCTAAACCAACACAGTAAATTTGAATGAGATTTTGAGTGATTTGTCACACATTTATCATATGACTTTAAATATAGACCACAACTAGCATATCATATTTTTCTTAAGAATAATTTCCTAAAAATATAAAGTTTAACGCACACATAAGGCTGACATTATCTAAAAAACAAAGTTTGAGTGTGTAGGTAAAAGATAAATTAACTGCAGAAAATTGAGAAGCTTTTTTTAAATGTTTAGAATTTAAATTTTCTCCCCAATTTGGAATGCCCAATTCCCACTACTTAATAGGTCCTCGTGATGGTGCGGTCACTCACCTCAATCCGGGTGGCGGAAGGCAAGTCTCAGTTGCCTCCATTTCTGAGACAGTCAATCCAAGTCTCTTATCATGTGGCTCATTGTGCATGACACCGCGGAGACTCACAGCATGTGGAGGCTCAAGCTACTCTCCGTGATCCACGCACAACTTTCCACACGTCCCATTGAGAGCAAGAACCACTAATCATGACCACAAGGAGGTTACCCCATGTGACTCTACCCTCCCTAGCAACTGGGCCAATCTGGTTGCTTAGGAGACCTGGCTGGAGTCACTCAGCACATCCTGGATTTGAACTCGTGACTCCAGGGGTGGTAGTCAGTGTCATTAATCGCTGAGCTACCCAGGCCCCCAAGAGGGCAGAGAATTAACCCTGCCCTCTTGGCAGGGAATTAACATCATCACGGACTTTAAAGGGAATAAAAACTCCGCCATGAACACCGCTGCCTCTCTACCGGATGAGCTAAATACTTTTTATGCTCGTTTCGAGGGAAATAACACTGCCCTCGCGGAGAGAGCTCTCGCGGCTGAAGCTACAGAGGTTAGTTCACTCTCCGTCTCTGTAGCGGATGTAACCCGATCCTTCCGACGGGTGAATATCCGCAAAGCCGCGGGCCCAGACGGCATTCCGGGCCGCGTCATCAGAGCGTGCGCGAACCAGCTGGCTGGTGTTTTTACGGACATTTTCAACCTTTCCCTATCTTTGTCTGTAGTCCCCACATGCTTTAAAACATCCACCATTGTGCCTGTTCCAAAACAATCAAAAATAACTTGTTTAAATGACTGGCGTCCTGTTGCTCTGACCCCCATCATCAGCAAATGTTTTGAGAGACTAATCAGAGATTACATCTGCTCTGTCTTGCCACTCAATCTTGACCTGCTGCAGTTTGCTTACCACAACAACCGCTCCACTGATGATGCCATTGCATCTACAATACACACTGCTCTCTCCCACCTGGAAAAAAAGAACACTTATGTGAGAATGCTGTTTGTAGACTACAGCTCAGCATTCAACACCATAGTGCCCTCCAAGCTAGATGAGAAACTCCTGGCTCTGGGCTTAAACAGCTCGCTGTGCAGCTGGATCCTGGACTTCCTGTCAAGCAGACGCCAGGTGGTTAGAATAGGCAGCAACATCTCCTCATCACTGATCCTCAACACTGGAGCCCCACAGGGCTGTGTTCTCATCCCACTACTGTATTCCTTGTACACACATGACTGTGTGGCAACACATAGCTCCAATGCCATCATTAAGTTTGCTGATGACACGACGGTGGTAGGTCTGATCACTGACAATGATGAAACAGCCTACAGAGAGGAGGTGCACACTCTGACACACTGGTGTCAGGAGCACAACCTCTCCCTCAACGTCAGTAAGACAAAGGAGCTTGTGGTGGACTTCAGAAGAAAAGACAGAGAACACAGTCCCATCACCATCAATGGAGCACCAGTGGAGAGAGTCAGCAGCTTCAAGTTCCTGTGTGTCCACATCACTGAGGAACTCACATGGTCCGTCCACACTGAAGTCTTGTGAAGAAGGCTCATCAGCGCCTCTTCTTCCTGAGACGGCTGAGGAAGTTTGGAATGAACCGCCACATCCTCACACGGTTCTACACCTGCACTGTGGAGAGCATCCTGACTGGCTGTATCTCCGCCTGGTATGGCAATAGCACCGCCCACAACTGCAAAGCACTGCAAAGGGTGGTGCGAACTGCCAAACGCATCATCGGAGGTGAGCTTCCCTCCCTCCAGGAAATATATACAAGGCGATGTGTGAAAAAAGCTCGGAGGATCATCAGAGACTCCAGCCACCCGAGCCATGGGCTGTTCTCACTGCTACCATCAGGTAGGCGGTATCGCAGCATCAGGACCCGCACCAGCCGACTCCATGATAGCTTCTTCCCCCAAGCAATCAGACTTCTGAACTCTTGATCTCTCATGATCAATATACATCAGCACTGCACTTTATTACCCTTACTCTTATATCTCACACCGGACTGTCATAAATTATATTATTTTTATTATATTATGTCTCTCTTAACAACTGACTATCAACCGACAGCCTAAATGTCAATACAGTACAATACTGTACATTCTATATATATATATATATATATATATATATACTTTTTTTTAATATATATTTTAATTTTTAATTTTTATTGAATAATGTGTATCTATATAGTAAAAAACAAAAAACAAAAACAGCGTATTGTATACTGTACAGTGTATGTTATTATTTGTATATTGTTGTGTGTAATTATGTGTATAACGGATGTTTAAATTGTGTTGTGTTAATTTGATGTTATTGTAAATTGGTATATGTCTCATCACTGTCACGACTGCTATGTTGATCGGAACTGCACGCAAGAATTTCACACACCATTGCACTTGTGTATATGGCTGTGTGACAATAAAGTGATTTGATTTGATTTGATTTGATTTGAAGAGGAACTTTTCTTTAAAGTGCTGCCTTGTAAGCACTATAAATAATAAATAAATTACATAAATAAATGAGTAACAGGTTTTGGATTATTTGCAACCATTAAAAATGATATATTGTGTTACTTTGACTAACAATCTAATCTCTAAACAACCTATTTACAAACACATACTGTGCCAGACATTTAAAGTAATCAGAAACACTTTATTTTAGGGATCAGAAATTAGACTGTAATTAATGACTAATATTTAGACTAGTAAGGGAATAGTTATGGACTTGTTTAAAATTACATCTTTACATTTGTTTTTTCCTAACAGTGAACTTATTAGGTAAAAACAAAAGATACCAGTAGCTAGTAAGGTGCAAAAATGCATCCTTTATCAGTGTTGGATGTAATGAATTACTAAGTAATTAATTACTGTAATTAACTTTTTCTTTGAAAAAGTAAAGTAACGGACTACTGTTAAGTTTTCAGTAATTTAATTACAGTTACTTCTGATGCAATTGCGTTAAATACTGTTTGGACTATAGAACAATAATATATAAAACAATAGTGAATTTAAAGTCGAAATTTAACGTCTAATGTTAAAATGTATGTTTTCTAATTTAACACTGCCCCCTTAAATTCTTTGACCAGATTCATGAATAATTGATTTGATTTTATATGATTTATTTCAAAGAATTAAAATAACAGTTTCATGTCTATCCTTGTATTTTTCATCTGGTCGAGGTTGATCAGGGTTTTAGAAAGTAATTAGTAATGCAATTACTTTTCAGACAGAGTAATTATTACAGTAATCTAATTACACTGTAGAAGATGCAATTATTAGTTAGTAATTAATTACTTTTTTAGAGTAACTTACCCAACACTGTCCTTTATAGGTTCACATTACACTGTGTGAATGTGCAGCATATATAAGTATAAAATAAATATAGAAGGCAGAGACTTTTGTTGCTTAGAGTAAATAGCAACAAAAAGCATCTTCTTTGCACTAAGTGCAAATAGTGTTAGATGCTATAATCACCCCTAATTAAATACTACCATACAGTATAGGGGCATCACTGCAACATGTTTATTTATAGTCCCACAGACACCCTACACCCACCCCCACCATTACTCCTGCCCCTAACACTAACCTTCCCTGCTTTGTTGAAATACTATATGCATTCTACATGTATTTTATACATATAAGCCGCACATTCACACAGAGTACTGAGAACCTATAAAGGATGTAATTTGCATCATACTAGCTATTGATATATTTTGATTTTAGCTAATATATTCATTGACAAAAGCAAATGTAAAAGGGCTAAGCAAGAATAAGAAATCAGCCAACTGAATCCATAACTAGTCAATTACAAGTGTAATTATTAGTGATTAATTAATGTCTAATTTATGATCCCTAAAATAAAGTGTCACCAAGTAATCTTGAAATGGCATGCCCTTTATTGTAATCTTAATAACAAACCTTCTTAATTTGTCCTATTATGCCCCCAAAATAGAATAAAATCATTAGTGGAGCAGGGCAGCAAACATTGGGAGCTAAGAGGAATAGCCTATAGCACTGCAGACACTGAATCTCAAGTGATTTCAGGAGAAACAAAAGCACTCACAGCAGCACTGGCCCACTGCTGCTCCCAGCAAACATTCTCTCATCCAGCACCGTAAGTTTCTTATTTCTGTGAAGGTACCTGGGAAGCAAAAGAGAGCAAAAAAAATATCAGTTTGGTGATTATGGTGAACAATATTATTAAATGTCATCTCCATTTAGTGAAATTAAAGTGATAGTCCTCCCAAAAATGGGAATTTACCTCACCCTTATATTGTTCCAAACCTGCATGACTTTCTTTTTTCCAAGGAACACAAAAGGAAATGGTAAGCAGAATGTTAGCCTTACCGCTCACTTCAATTGCATTTTTTCCTCATAAAATGACAGTTAAAGGTGACTGAGGCTAACATTTGGCCAAACAGCTCCTTTTGTTTTCCACGAAAGAAAGAAAGTCATACGGGTTTGAAACAACATGAGAGTGAAAAAAATGATTGCATTTAAATTTTGGGTTGAATTATCCCTTGAAGTATAAGGATTTTTAATCATTTGTGCTAAGGCAATCATACTATTGTTTAAACGCAAGGTTAGGGGTTTGTTCAAATTAAATGTATTAAATGTAATTTGTGCTATGGAGAAGAATCACATCAAATTGTGCAGCCTTTAAAAAAAGGTCTTCTGTTATTACACTAAGAGGGAAGTTTACAAATTTCAAAAGAATCCCATAGACTTGCATTGATGATGGGACCCAAGCCAAATATAGGGTCCAAAAATAGAGACTTCGGGGTGGGGTCTTTTGACTTGGGCCAAACCACTTAGAACACCCTAGCTTATAAGCTAGTTTGCTGACTTTCGCATCACTCATTTTTTTCGAGGAAATAAAAAAAATAAAAAAACAGCCATATTCATGGTTTGTAAAATAAGTTGTGGCAATGCGTTTCCCTCCCTTGTGCATATCACGGTACCCTTCGACACATCGCGAAACCGTTCCGTGACCACCTTCAGTTTATCATGGCCCACTCTGGCATATCACAGTCCCGTTTCACGGTTGGCCCAGTGGGAAAAGTCCTGGTTCTCAAGATGGCCAGTCCGCCCCTGCTCTACAGCACAATGCAACACCCTAACAAGCCTTGCTACAGGGCAAAATGTGTCCCACCTTGACAAAAGAGTTTACAATCCTGAAATTTAATTTCAGTATTGCACTTTCAGCTTGTGCCTTTTGTCCTGGTTTAGCAGTCCAATGTAAACACGTGCAAAAACAGAAATTAGCAACAGGTTACAACCTAAGGGGCTTTGAGAGGATGAGTGGGGTCTTAAATTAATATCTCATATCCTCAGCTGAAAACTCTTGAGAGCAGAGGTTAATTAGAGGGGACACAAGTATACAGATTTTCGAAACAGCAACAGAGAGTAATAGCGCCCCCCAAAGTGTATTTTTAATCAAGTATATTATTTTCCGAGAAATAGGGGGCTTCCTGGTTTAGAACCCTTTCCCTTCCTGACTTTCCCATGAGAAACGATTAAGAAGACAATGGCATGCTATCTAGGCTATTTAATGATCTTTATTTGATCATTTGTGTCATAAGATTATAGTGTAAAGGACTTTACACTGAGTCCAGCATTGTCCCGTTGAAAGCATGATGTTGGATTTTCGTAAAGCCATTACTGTACAGCCTCCTGTTGGACAAAATGCAAGAAATGACAAGAGTTATATCCTTGGTTATTTATTGCTAGTAACAGTGTCTGCTTATGGCTCATATTTTGACAATAAATTGATATGTAAAGACATTTCTATGTCACAGTCACACATTTTCTTGAAAGTTTTAATAAATACCAGGAACTAGAACTCTCTGAATATCATTAAATGACTAAAACCCCCAAAATGCATTTTTATAATGGATAGTTCAGACTCTCAGAATTTAGTTCAGAATTAAGTTGAAAAATACAAATAAACATACACGTCAGAGCACACATTCCCTATTATTGTGCCAAGTTGCTATGTTGCTTGGCTACCATAAACAGTCCACAGTTCGGCGAATGATATCGGTAGCTGGTGCATAACGTGTCCATTTCCTTTTTTTCCTTTTTATTTTCTCCCCTTTTTCTCCCCAATTTGGAATTCCCAATGCGCTCTAAGTCCTCGTGGTGGCGTGGTGACTCGCCTCAATCCAGGTAGCGGAGGACGAATCTCAGTTGCCTCCGCATCTGAGACCGTCAATCCGTGCATCTTATCACGTGGCTTGTTGAGCGTGTTACCGCGGAGACGTAGCGCGTGTGGAGGCTTCACGCTATTCTCCATGACATCCACGCACAACTCACCACGTGCCCCACCGAGAGCGAACCACATTATTGCGACCACGAGGAGGTTACCCCATGTGACTCTTCCCTCCCTAGCAACCTTGCCAATTTGATTGCTTAGGAGACCTGGCTGGAGTCACTCAGCATGCCCTGGATTTGAACTCATGACTGCAGGGGTGGTAGTCAGCGTCTTTACTCGCTGAGCTACCCAGGCCCCCTCCATTTACTTTTTTAATCAAAATCAAGATTTTAAGTTAACATTTACAGAAAAGCACTGTAAAAATTATTCCGCCTTTTAGTTATCTTAACTTAAAATGTAGAGTTAGAATTACTGCCCTGGAATGTTCTTGTTGAGATAATTAATTATCCATGTTTTTGTTGGCTGAACTTGTGTTGTTATTTAACTTTGACTAACTGAAATCAATTTAGCTGAAATAAAAAGTCGAGAACTACGCACATCACGCTCACATATTTTGCCTTAATTTATTCTGTTGGTTGTTGTGTTTGTTGTTACTTTCAGTTATTGGCAAGAAAAAGTATATGAACCCTTTAGGATTAGCTGATTTTCTGCATTAATTGGTCATAAAATGTGATCTCATCTTCATCAAAGTCAAAGGTATAGACAAACACAATGTGCTTAAGCTAACAACACACAAACAATTATAATCTTTCATGTCTTTATTGAACACATCCCATCAAACATTCACAGTACTGTGGAAAAAGTAAGTGAACCCCTAGGCTAATGACATTAACAAAAGTTAATTAGAGTGAGGAGTTGGCAAACCTGGCATCCAATTAATGAAACAAGATTGGAGGTGTCGGTTAGAGCTACTTTGACTTGTAAAAAGCACACATTTTTATTTTAGTTTGCTATTAAAAAGAAGCATCTGCTGACGTGGACCATGCCTCGCAAAAAAGAGAAGACCTACGATCAAGAATTGTTGCTTTGCATAAAGCTGGAAAGGGTTTCAATGTTATCTTGAAGAGCTTAGATATTCAACTGTCCACAGTTAGACAGATTTTCTATAAATGGAGATGAATTGGGACTGTGGCTACTCTCCCTTGAAGTGACGTCCAGCCAAGATGACTTAAAGAGCACACTGCAGAATGCTCAAAGAGGTAAAAAAGAACCCTAGAGTGACAGCTAAAGACTTGTAGGAATCATTGGAACTGGTTAACATTTCTGTTCACGAGTCTGCTATATGGAAAACATTAAACAGTCATGGTGTCCATGGCAGGACACCATGAGGAAGCCGCTGCTTTCCAAACAAAAACACTGTTATGTGCCTGAAGTTTGCCACAGACCACCTTGACACTCCACAACGCTACTGGGAAAATGTTTTGTGAACTGATGAAACTAAGGTTAAATTGTTTGGGAAGAACATGCAGCACTACGTATGGTGTAAAAAGGGCACTGCGTACCAACATTAAAACATCATCCCAACGGTGAAGTAACGTGGAGGGAGCATCATGATTTGGGGCTGCTGTGCTGCTTTTGGTGTGGCCCAGATCTTAACCCAATAGAAATGCTGTGGGGTGACCACAAGAGAGCCGTTCATACTTCTTAAGGATACGGCTGAGCTTAAGCAGTTCTGTAAGGAAGAATGGTCCAAAATTCCTTCTGAACATTGTGCAGGTCTAATCCATAGCTACCTGAAATACTTGGTTGAGGTTATTGCTGCCAAATGAGGATTGAACCGTTTTTAAATTTCAAGTTCACTTAATTTTTCCACAGCACTGTGAATGTTTAATGGGATGTGTTAAATTATTCCAAAGAGTCCACATACTTTGTTCTTCCCACTGTAGCAATAATTCAAAGCTCATCATTTTACTCAATGGTGTGTTTGATGATTGTCACCATCATTGTAAATTACGTGTAAAGTGTTGAGGCCCATGTGTGTCTCCTTGACAAGCCTAAGTCTGAATATGACAGAGGGATCAAACATTGGTTTCTGATTATAAACTTGCCATTTATCATCAACTGGTAGTTTCTAATAACCCTGATGATGGAATAACTACTACTGATAATCAATCATTTTAAATGATAATATAAGTAATTTAACTTTAATCAGTTTGAATTGAATTAGAATGAAGTTGAAGGAACTCAGAAAGTCAAATTTACTTAAAAAAAACATTAAGCTCATTTTTAAAAGTTATATGGATTTAAGTAAACTTTGTGTTCTGTTTAAACAACTTTCGCTCCTAAGTTGACACTTTTTTAAAGTTGAAACAAGATATATATATATTTTTTTTTTTACAGTGATCACCATTTCTTTTTCCCCCATTTTAAAAACCTTTTTGTCTTCAATAGCTTATTTTAAATTGTCCTGTGGTGTAACCAATTAAAGTACAAATATTCCATGTATTCTCACAATTAATATGAGATAATAAAAGCTACATTACTATTAATGTAGTATCAATGCATGTCACACCACAGGATATCTCAACTTCCTGAAGTATTTCATGGTAACGACAAATTAATTTTATTCAGATTATTGATATTACTAAAATAAATGTAACCATTATTGATCATTGGTGTTTTTTTTTTTTTTTTTTTTACCAGAACACCCCTTGCACGTGGTAAATTTTCTTTAATAACTGCCTTGTTTTAAAATGACTTCCTCAGTAAAAGTCAATCATGGAATAGAAATCCATACATGGATGAACAAAAACTCATTAACTAATTTTACAAAGTAATTTTACAGAGTAAGACAGAAATGTGAAACTTACACTGTCAGCATGTCATTGGTAATGCCGAGGAAAGCGTTAGCTGGAATTTCAGCAATGTAGGGATTATCAGTAATTTCTCTGCAGAAAGAGCAAAACATAAAATAAAATAAAAAAATAAAAATAAAGAAAAACACTTCATCAAACATAAACACATGTGTATGTAAACAGCAGCATTAAAATGCTCCTCACAGCAGGAAGTATGAGACATCAGACTGGATGTTGGTCAGGTCAGGGAAGATGGTGAGGGCCGTGTTGAATAAGCCTCTGAAAACACAACATATCTCAGGTTGCCATTCTATGTTCTTAAGGGGCTTTCACATGACTCGTGTCAGCATTGCCGAATACATTGAGCTCTATAGAGAGAAGCATCAACTTCAGCGTTACCATTTCAACTTTGACCCAGTTGCCACTCATTTTCAGAAGCACCGGGAAATTATTACCGGATCATTCAGATAACGTATCATTACAAAGGTGATGCCAGTGCTAAAATCAAAACAAGACGTCCTCTGCTGCGATTTTCATGTGAAGATCAATGCGTTGCGTTGATGCGTTGAGAAGTATGTTGATGCCCCAACATGAGTCATGTGGAAGCCCCTTTAGTCATATGATTCGTCATGCCACAAAATGTGAAAATTTCAGCTTTTTTAAATTAGTCTGCCTCAGACGGACTGCCCACAGTCTGTTCACTGAGCGCCTTGTATACATTACACACAAAACTGCAAAACATTTGTGAAAATTGCAAGATCCAATTAGACTGCCCCATTACAATGCAACTTCTGGATGCATAGGTTTTTATTGGTCTGCCGAGAGACAAAATTGTGTTTAAAACGCGCTGGTCTGATCATATGAGCGCTAGTAAGGAACAACTTAGCACTGGATTAGACAAAGTTTGCCAGGTTACACTGAAGATGAACTGTAAAAATTATAAAATACACAAGGCACCATTTGGGGTTCCTCAGATGCCACACGTGTGGAACCCTCTGGAGATCCTCCAAACACCCTTTCGGTTGTCTGAGAAGCTTACCCTTAATTCGTTCAAGAACTCTAAAGACAGTCAATGGTTCCTTCAGTAACCCCATCATTTCAAGGATCTTGAAATGATAGTTCCTTGTTGTATAAGTTCCTTGAGTACACATGGACTGTTTTCAGAAAACTGAAAGGGTGTTTTGAGGATTATGACTGTCTGGCAGCTGAGGAACCCCAAGTGATGCCCTGAGAATCTTTTAATATTTACAGTGTAAAAAGAAGATATATTTTCTTTCTGACACTTAAGGCCCTGATATACTTTATACGAAATCGAAAAATGAAGAGGTGTTACGTCATTTAGAGCAAAATCTGTTTTTGAGTTTGTTTCGGTGGTTCTTAACTGCTCACCTGGGCGAACCTTTATAAAACTTACTGCCATTGGTCCACATCATCGGGAAAACTTACTGCCACTGGCCCACATCATCGGTAGGTGTGACCTGGAGCTCCATCTACCTTGAAGCCAGCAGCTAATTCCCGTTCATGGCGTTCAGTAGTTAAGTTCAGTCAACATGAACACACCGGAGTGCAGTTATTAGCGAGCTGGTGCAAATTTGCCCACTGCATGATCTGCATGATCGTTTGAGTTGAGACATTTTCCAAGAACATGTCATGCATATTTTTTGTTTAATTATCTACAAAAGGAATCAAATCTACTCAAATACTCATTAAGTGCCCATTCATTTTTTGTTTTATATGTACCTTGTGCAGAGAAAGTCATTCACACATCTGCCCATAGTAAGGTATGCACCTCTTATCATCATTCTTTTGTCTGTATTCTTGCCATTAACACTCTTTTATACACCAGTATTTGCAGTTGTACCAGTGTCACCATAAATTACAATAACAGAGTGTAATCGCACCGTTTATGCACCATATTATGGCAGCGTATAGCATGTTAGCGCATTAGCTTCATGAATTCAGAGTGTAAACAAGACAAATTCCTCATTTTCTACTGCATATATATTACTTTAAATCATCATCAAGTGGGTAAAAAAGCATCTTTTACTGACCTAGTGTGAATTCTACTCATAGAATTATGCATAAACTAATTGGTAACACATTTTAATATCACGATAGTTAAGGTTTTACATGTAGTGTCCTCATATTTAAATGTACTTCTTAACGCCTCCCACAGCGGGTGTCTGAATGTTCGCAAACAGTATACTGTTGCTTGACTGTTTCAAACTTTTTGTCAGTGAAAAAAAAAAACACTCTGGTCTATTAATATGGTATCAGATAAACCTGCCCCTGGGAGGCATGCAGAAACAAAACAAACCATGGTTGGCTGCTTTACGTGTCAGTCAGATGGTCTCTTCCTGTCTAAGTGGGTGGTTCTTTGCCAAAATAAGCTACAATTTAGACTAGTATTTATGCCAAAGTCAAAAGTCTAGACGAAGATAAAATGGCTAAAATTCATCATAACACAACTTATAACCAGGCCGACATGGAACTCTGCAGATTTCCACTGAATTGGAATGCCATTAATAAAATTCTTCACATCCCTCGGCCCTTGCTTGCTTGTTTTTTGAGTATTTGTTCACGTTTGCAATAAGAGTGTAGTACTCTTATCTACATTTAACACATTTTTACCATGTTTTATTCCATTCCACAGAATTCAGTGCAGAAAATTTGGGAAAAGTCTGTAGATTCCATCAGGGCCTGCTCATAACACAATGTATAAAATGACAGTATGAGGACAGTGTTTTGCTCACATATACTGTAAATTAGGGAGATTCTTAAAAGCCTCTGGATGGATGAATGTCAGATTTCTTGTGTTCCTGATTTCTCTGAAAAAAAGAAAGAGAGAGAATGATTGATCTCAATGTAAATGTAAATGTAAAACATGCACTGATATGTCTTTTTAAAATGTGAGTGCAGTATTCAACACTCTTTTGCTTCACAAAAATCAATGCATCTCTTCATAGCAGTTTTTGAACTCTTGAATGGAAAAAATACAAGCTTATTTACAGCAGTTCCATTTGACCCCAGCTGGACATTACACTTGAACGTAATTAAATTACTTTCACACTTCGACCTCATTTGCTCTTCTTCAAGTTACTCAGCCAGATTGGGTAATTCAAAGCAAATTTTCTTGTACAATAAGAGAAATGTCCAGGAAAGAAAGAACACAGAGGCAAGACATGTCATGAAAACATATTTGTTGGACAAGATAACATCAGATTGTGCATTTAATCAGGAGTTTAACAAAAAGCCACTTGCACCCAAATAAACAAATAAGTAAATAATATGCTAAACTGAGAACATTATGCCAACTGGATTTAAACAACTGTGTTCAGTAACTTAAGCCATATTTTGTTTATTCAAATGTAGTTCAAGCAAATTAAACAAAAAAAAGTTTTTAATCCATTAAAATAAATCAGAGGTCATATTTTTTTTTATCCAATCACTGTTCTCCAATACAGCCATCCAAACAGTCTGATCTCACAGTGAAATTGGAAACAGTATGTTGACTTTTATTTAACTAAAATCAGTCTGTGCTTACCGAAATTCAAAACACTGACTCCAGTGGCCAAAGCGTAAGCGTTGATGGGCATATGGACATCCATTTTCCAGGCGTAATGTCCATGGAGGGGCGTCAAATGCTAGTTGTGAAGCGAGTTGTTTTCAGCTGTACAGGCTGTAATGTAGTGAAGGGGAATGCATATTTTATAAACCGTACCCCCCAACCATAACCCCAAACCTTAACCTAACCTAACCGAACCAAAAATGGCTGATAGGCAGGGATTAAATTAGGGCAGAATGGTCCGGAATGGAGTTCCAGCACCTCTGCACTGTGTTCTGCACCTCCAATTACAAAAAACAAAAAAACAAAACAAATCTAGTCTGTGACGTCAAGAACCTTGACGTAGTCTTGCATCAGAACCTGATCCGCTATATTCACCTATAGTGGCACTGCTGCCCGCTTCAAGCAGTGCAACCAGTGGGAAGAAATGTCATACAGTTCTGCCGACTCCCCGCTCTTATGGTTCTGCGACCTCGAGAATCCCAATTTAACCCCTGCTGATAGGCAATGGCCAATTCTAGGGTACCAGAACTCTCGGAAACAACATGCCGACTTCCTGTGTGATCATGTTGATGCAAACGAACTCGTAATTTAGTTAAATTTCACTACATTAATTATTTACAGCTAACACATTTATTAAAAATACTGACACTAAAACTATTGATAAATGGTGACATTACAAACCCCATAATGACAAAACAAAATTTTGTAAATTTGTTAAAAATAAAAAACTGAAATATCACATTGACAAAAGTATTCAGACCCTTTGCTATGACACTTGAAATTTAGCTCAGGTGCATCCCATTTTTCTGGATCATCTTTGAGATGTTTCTACACTTTGATTGGGTCCATCTTTGGCAAATTCAATTGATTAGACATGATTTGGAAAGGCAAACACCTGTCTACATAAGTTCTCACAGCTGAAAATGCATATCAGAGCAAAAACCAAGCCATGAGGTCAAAGGAACTGCCTGCAGAGCTCAGAGACAGGATTATGTCGAGGCACAGATCTGGGAAAGGCTACAAAAAAATTTCGGCAGCACTGAAGGTTCCCAAGAGCACAGTGGCCTCCATTATTCTTAAATGGAAGAAGTTTGGAACAACCAGGACTCTTCCTAGAGCTGGCTGCCTGGCCAAACTGAGCAACTGGGGGAGAAGGGCCTTGGTAATAGAGGTGACCAAGAACCCAATGGTCACTCTGGTTGAGCTCAAGAGATCATGTGTGGATATGGGAGAAACTTGCAGAAGGACAAGTATCACTGCAACACTCCACCGATCTGTGCTTCATGGCAGAGTGGCCAGACAGAAGCCTCTCCTCAGTGCAAGACACATAAAAAAGCACCTAAAGGACTCTCAGACTGTGAGAAACAAGATTCTTTGGTTTGGTGAAATGAAGATTGAACTGTTTAGCTTCAATTACAAGCGTCATGTCTGGAGGAAACCAGGCACCGCTATTCACCTGCACAATGCCATCCCAACGGTGAAGCATGGTGCTGGTAGCATCATACTGTGGGGGTGTTTTTCAGCGGGCAGGGACTGGGGGACTGGTCAGGGTTGAAGGAAAGCTAATGGCAGCCAAATACAGAGATATCCTTAACGAAAACCTGGAGCCGGATTCACGAAAAGTTCTTAAGAAGACATTTCTTCTTAACTACCATTTTCTTCTTAATTTGTAACTTAAGAAAAAGGTTAAGAATATTTTGTATTCCCGAATAAACTTCTTAAGAAAATGCTTATCTTTTTTCGTAAGATTGTTCTTAAGAAAAAATTTAAGAAGCATTAAAATTCTCGAAAAAATGTTTTTCTTAAATATCGTCGTAAATAACATCGTAAATTTAGGATAACCTCACAGTTGTCTTAAATTCTAAAAGGTAAGATGTTTAATGAATTTACTGGGTTTTTCATGTTGAGTCTATACGTAGAAATGTTATTTTAGACCAAAATGTTTTTTGACTGTTTTGTGTATAATTACATTTTTATTTTCAGCTTGTAAACCATGTAAATGCTATCACCAAATTCAAACAATAAATGTTGTTTTGAAGCTTATTAATGTGGTGACCAATCATGCTACATAATTCAAACGGATGCGCTACATATAGCGCTCTCTTTCCGCGATCTTTAGAGTTCATAGAAACTAATAATAATTATAACATTAGAAAGCGGAGACTTTCTTTTTCACCCTCCATCCACATCCCTATCGGAGTTGGGCACAGTGGAGACGGCCTCTGCCACCATTTCTCATTTACCCGCCTCGTACTTTCCGACGTGATATTATTATCAAGCTTCCCAAGGAGACGTTTTTCCTTGCAGTAATTTCCTCAAGAACATCCAGCTCTTGTCTACTGAAGTTTTTGTTTCTTTTCTTTTCTTCCATGTCAAATTAAAAGTTATCAAATGGTTAGCAGCAAGTAAATTCTCCTTTGACAGTTAATATCGTTAAACTAACACATCTCACACACTTTACATAAAAAAAAAAACTATCACGAGGTGCTTGCTACTTAAAAAAAAAAAAAAAAAGGTTAGCCTAATAGATACATTTATCGTTACAATTTACCTGTGTATTGAAGTATTGAATTTGTTGTAGGCTATTAGACAAGGCAAGCCCATGAGCAGGCTGATCAGACAATGTCAAAGCCTGTCTTTTTATTCTTAAGTAAATATTTGAGAACTTCTTGAGAATTTTTCAAGAATTGCACTTAGGAACGTTCTTACGAACTTCTTATAATTTATCCTAAGAACTAAATTTTTTTCTTAAGAACATTTTTGTGAATCTGGCCCCTGGTCCAGAGTGCTCAAGAACTCAGACTGGGCCGTAGGTTCCCCTTCCAACAGGACAGTGACCGTAAGCACACAGCCAATACAACGTAAGAGTGGCTTAGGGAAAACTCTGTGAATGTCCTTGAGTGGCCCAGCCAGAGCCCGGACATGAACCCAATCGAACATCTCTGGAGAGACCTGAAAATGGCTTTCCACTGAAGGTCCCCATCCAACCTGACAGAGCTTGAGAGGATCTTCAGTGAAGAATGGCAGAAAATCCCCAAATCCAGATGTGCAAAGCTTGTTGCATCATACCCAAAAAGACTTAAGGCTGTAATCATCTGAGTTAAGGGTCTGAATACTTATGTCAATGTGATAGTTCAGTTTTTTCTTTTTAATAAATTTGCAAAGTTATCAAAATCTGGATTTTGCTTTGTCATTATGGGGTATGGAGTGTAGATTGATGTGATTTTTGTATTTATTTTTTATTTAAAGCATTTTAGCTGCAACATAACAAAATGTGAAAAAAATGAAGGGGTCTGAATACTTTCTGAATGCACTGTATATGAAGTAAACTTTAAAAAGACCACTAACAAGTTTGCTTTTGTAATCACTGAAGTTTTATTTTAAAAGCGCTCTGAATGCAACATGATTATACAGGAAATCGACTTCCGATGTTGCTTCCCAAAGTTCATGTACCCTGAAATCAATCCCATTCAGCTGAATTACTGAAAGCACCATCTCCCATCCAACATTTTTTTGCATCAATTCATGTGTTCTCTCTAGAGCTACTGACAGTGTCTTCCTTTAGCAGTCTCCAAGACCCAGGTTCTAGTCCTGTGGTAACCAAGAATTAATCACATTCACATTAATCAATGGTGAGTTTTATTTGGAGGTTGCATTTTCACTCTAAAATTATATTTTTATTCCACTCATGGTTAGGTTTAGGGTTGGGGTTTAAGTTAGGGGGTAGAGTTAATAAAATATGCATTCCTGCTTACTATATTACATCATTTACAACTAAAAATACAACTGGCTTTTGCCACCACTTCTGTGGACATTTCACCCCGAAACAGCTTCGGCCACTGGGGGCAGTGATTCAAATTTCAGTAAAGCTGAAGATATAAATAACCATCTTAAGACAAATGCTTTTGTGAAACATCTTTGTGAAACATCTTAGACTTTTGCACAGTACTGTATATGTAGCATATGTTTTCTCAAATACTAGTGGAATTTGAAAATTATATATGCTCTAAGATCTGTAGCCTAATTTTATATGTATATATGACCATATATCATATTTCTGTATGGGCGCCAGCAAATGGCAACAAGTGAATGTGTTATGAGCGTGTCATTGAATCATTCAGTCAACAGATTTGTTTAAAACACTGACACTGCATGCCAAATGGATGGCATAAATGATGCCTCCACAGGGCACTTCGAAGGGAGAACAATCATGGTAACCAATCTGCAGAGTTGTTCCAAACTCAAATTCAAATACAAATGACTTAAAAAGTGAGTTCCAAATTGCTGTTATTTTTGAGCACCGCACCTTTCAGCTCTCTGAAGCTCTTAGAAGGGAATAGAACAAAGAGAATGGTCACTTCCGAATGGAACGCACCCTGAGTCGTTCTTGACCGAAAACAAATCTTTTGTTCTATAGATTTACTAAAAGACTTGACATGACTTCCCACCTAACAAATGGAGTTCTTATAAACGAAGGTTCAGGATAAGCTTGCTCATCTAATCTGCCATTCAACCCACAGAATATATAAGCCGCCGCTTACCTCACTCTTGCGAGTCTTTCTGGCATTTGGCCTGGCCCACTGACCCATGGCTGACTTTGATGACTCACTACTCAGCTCAGAACATTTACCTTCATTAAGTGAAGCTCTCCCATCCCATTTAATGATGTTATTCAACAAAAGCTGCTGCAGCAGATCAGTACTTTTATCTTTTGTGGCTATGGCAACTGCCACTTTAATTTTAGTGTTGTTTATTGCCTTAATTCTAATTCTTCAAATCCGGTGTGGATCAACGCACAAAAGGCCTCCACTCCAGCCCTGTTTTCCTATACTTAACTCTTTTGCATAAAGCTGCTATGTTTTACTCTGCTCCCTTAGGAGCATCTCGACTATTCTAATATGCTTGCATCGGAGCATTGGCTGATATATTTATTTATGCACATATAGGGGTTTCTACAGATATGTTAGCCTTCAGCAAGTGTCTACAAGAGCTTGATCCATTATATCTACAGGATTTTATATTGGTTTCGTTACAGCTTTCTCTATAGGTCCATCCTAATGATGCTTGCTGGTGTCATGTTTCCCCCATTCAGATGTGTATAAAGGTACTTTCCCCATGTCCTTGCAGGTGTGTATGTAGGTTTTCTCTATTCCTTCCTTTACCACTTCCTTTTCAGATGTCCAATGGTGTGCTGTTTCCTTTACAATTGAGTAACGTTTCCTTTATTCTGGTTTTAGCATCCCCACATATCAAACTTAAAGGAATAGTTCACCCCAAATCTCAACTCTGTAGGTCCATACAATGCAAGTCAACGGGGTCAAAAACTTTGAAGCTCAAAAACCATATAAAGGCAGCATAAAAGTAATCCATACAACTCCAGTGGTTTAATACATGTCTTCAGAAGTGATATGATAGGTGTTGATGAGATTTTCTAAATTTTTTACAATAAATTGTAAAAAAAACTTTTTTACAATAAAATCTCCACATTCAAATAGCCCTCCTAAGTGCTCTTCTCTCCTAAGAGTTCTTCTTCTTTTGTTTTTGGCGATTCACATTCTTTATGCATATCGCCACCTATTGGGCAGAGAGGAGAATTTATAGTAAAAAGGACTTAAGTATTGAAATGTTTCTCTCCCACACCTATCATTTCGCTTCTGAAGACATGTATTTAACCATTGTAGTTGTATGGATTACTTTTATGCTACCTTTATATTAGGGGTGTAACGATCCATCAATCTGGATCGATCCTATAACCAGCGATCCAAAGTTATCGATACAATGCTTAAATATTGATATAGACTTTTTTAAGATGCACCTTTATTTTAATACTCTCATGTCAGCCACGTCCATACGCATTTCCGTCAGGTGATGAAGTAACCTTATTACATTAATTTCTGCTAAATACGCTTTTCATGTGGGACAAGGATGTGCGCAGGTCCGTGAAGCCAAACTGCGCTCTGCTATCCATGCGCGCACTTGAACCGGGCTTCCCACGACACGTGAGCTCCAGATCGGTGACAGGATCAGTGCGCGTGTCAACCGAGCGCTCCTTTAAATGCGAGCTCACGTAACAAATGCAGAGCGGCTCGTATGTGTGATTGATTCGAAAATATACATGAGAATTTGCTATTTAAAAGTACCATGGAGCAGTTCAACCATCATGTGAACCATCATGTGAACATCTGAAGTACCTTATTTTGTTGTGGATGTGGATACTAAATTTGCACTTTTCAGAGACCTCAGTAAAATATTCAGATTATATTTTGGTTGCATTTGAGGACAAAAAAAATTTAATTGATTGTGAAAAATAGGCACATAATATCGGAATATCGATTGCTGGGCCCTGAATCGAATCAAATCAAAATCGTATCGTGGCAGACTTTTAAGAATCGGCAAATATCAGATCGCAGGCCAAGAGAATCGATATAAGATTGTATCGTGAAGAAACATCCGATTTACACCCCTACTTTATTTGCGTTTTTGAGCTACAAAGTTTTGGACCCTGTTGACTTGCATTGTATGGACCTACAGAGCTATTGTAGATATTCTTCTAAAAATCTTCATTTGTGTTCTGCAGATGACATCAGGGATGGCATAAGAGTGAGTAAATGATGACAGAATTTTCATTTTTGGGTCAACTATTCATTTAAATCAATCGAGCACAATTGGCTCTTAACTCTAATTAAAGTCTAGGGGTGTGGCTCTTGGATATGCACCTGTCGCAACCCATAGTTCGGTAAGGCTCTTTATTCTGCAACACGTTCAAATTGCAGTGTGGGCCTTCCTTTTCAGATGCAGTGAGCATCTGCGCATTGGTAGCAGGCTCTCCTGTTTGAATGCAGTGTGAGCTCTCCCATACTAACGATTCATGACTGGAGGTATAAAAATTGTATCCTCCATTTGTAGCTCGGGCCCTTACTTTTGTGGGAGGCTTGAGCTCCATGTTTACTATATACCATGGGCTCCTTCGGGCGTCGAGTTGGCTCTGCTTTTGGATGTAGTTGGGTCTGCGCCTTCAGGCGTCAGAGAGCTCCCATCCCATTTGTGATTATATGCGAGCTACCACGTCCTTATCCTTCATGGTCTCCATGTCGCAGGCACAGTGGTGGGGCTGCTCCAGCTACGAAAAGGCCGAAACCCTCCAGTCCAAACACAGCTCCCACTGGAGCTACTTTCCTGAGTCACTGTTGCTGCAGTGCGGTTATGCTAATCTATTGCTGGTGATGCATCGAGGTTAAGAGCCCTTACTCTCACTTTGGCATTTCTTGTTACCAGTTCACGTAATTATAATTCCCGTTTTATTGTTTTCAATTAATTTTTTTCTTCAACTGCTGAGCTTGACTTTTAGGAAGCTATAGAAAAAGGGCAAAAAATGTCAAACTATTGTGTAACAATGTGCACCAAAGCATTCCATTCCAAATAGACCACTCACATTTAATGTAATTTTAACTGCGTAGTCTTCATTTTTTCACGTTCATAAATTGAGGATCATGCTTTGTACATAACCAAAATATTAAACTTGTCTTTAGGACTTAATTTTTTTCAATGCACTCGCTTTCTCTTCTTGTTGAACGAGATTGACTTGCAATAACTGGAATGATGCTGGAATGCATACATGTACAAGCACAAGTCTGTCATGAAAATGCTAATTTTGCAAAAGAACGCAAACCTTTTTGCGAGATAATGCAAATGTTTTGCAAGGGAACGCTAAATTTTCTCGGGAGAATGCAAAAGTTTTGTGAGAAAACTCAAATGTATCGATTCTTTTTTCCCTCCTCTCCACAAATTTTTTACAACCACCACGTCCCCTTAGGCGGTCCATAGAATTCAGTGGAATTGATTTAAACACGATTAAAAATTTTAAACGGAGCAGAGAGTACAATCCTCTCATTTAGGGCTGGGCGATAAAACAATCTCGATATTTATCGTGATAAAAATATCCACGATATCGATGATAAGCTTTTGAGTAATTTTCGATATTTAGCCTGTGTTCTACATCTAGACGATCAGGTGCGTGTTGCAAAAAATGCAAGCAGTTCAGCTTTCTCAGACTGTATGTATGTTGCTAACGTTAGCTGCTTTGCTGACGATTAGGCTACGCCAGTCACCGCGGTCCGGGTCCGGACCCCGGATTGATTCCATCTGGTCCACAAGACATCATGACGATGGTTACGGCCTCTCCTAAACCTAACCATACCTCAACCTCAGTAGCAGCAAATGTGGAAATTTTGCAGAACAACATGTAGTTACACAGTAAATACATAGTCTTGTATGTATTTAATGTTAGTACATAGTAGTTAAGGCCACCTAATATAAAGTGTGACCAAATATTCCTCCTTATTTTCCTCTTTTGTTGAGATTGAACTCACTGTAGATCTGCTCATTCGGCTAAACTCTCTGTCTAGCCTCTCTCATATAGAGACCATGATTCAAAATATGATCAATTAGAGTAGCTCTTATCTCATTTGAGATTCTTCTGTGTCCTTTTTCTCTCACTCTCCTCTTCCGTCCTGCTGTACCCTTCCTCTCTGCACTCCTCTTACACAATCTCCTCTTCATCTTAATCATCTTGATCTTCATCATCATCTTCTTCTTCTTCTTACAGTTTTTCACAATTGATTTCATACATTTCTCCAAACTATAGTCAATGCTCTAAAACAATTACTGTAACACAGCCAACGAAACTGATTCTTAATTTAGCAGAAAAATTCAATTTCACTGCACAATGAAGCACTGTATACTTTTCTGATAATGCATTTGTTAAAAGTTAATACTAACATCAAAACTATAGAAATTTTCTCTACTGAATTTATAACATATAGACACAGCTATATACTATTGAAATAACACAGATACATATCCACAATAAAGACCTTTTTCCCATATTTTCTTGAAAGTTTTCTAAATGTACAGTATTCATCAATCATCTAATTTCTGTCCGGCCAAAACATTTTATCCACATCACACAATATGTTTTCTCAAGCTATGGATCTAAAGAAAAAACAATGTGAAAGTTGAATCCATATATTGAAAAGGAGAATATCTTACACTTCGAACCCTAAAGTTGTCATTACTGGAAAATATCAGGTTTTCTTAATTAAGTTTGACCTAAAATGTCAGCTTTTGGGCTCATAACTCAAGTATTTAAGTTCATTGAACTTATTTATTTAAAAAATCCATAGACTTCAGATTTAAGTGTTAATAACTCAAACTTTTAAGTACAAAATTGATGCTATATAATACCCATATTGCTTTGCACTTGAATTATTTAATTATGTTTCCTTGGTCAAAGGGAAGTTATGGAAGTATTTAAATAGTTGTAATTCAAAATGTGTAGCTGTTTTGTAGTATTATTTATGTTGTTCTGTTGCAGCTGTTTCGTATGATGTCACCATCAGGGTGATCAGTGTCCCATTTGGTCAAGTTGGACTAATTTTCTCTTTGTGCATGTGCAGTTAAAGTGCAGCTGTACTGTAAATGCATTTCTTTGGAAAGACCTAGAATCAGTTATGATCTTTATTTGAGCTGTGCTCTTGTTTGATCTAAAATGTAATCAACTCACATGACATATGTCATTACTCAATTTAATTGAGGGAATGAGTTTACACAATCAAATGAGTAGAGTCAACTTATTAAGGTTTTCAGTGTAGAAAGAAACACCATCACAAACTGGGGTTGATTTTCAAACTATCCAGGCACTGTCTGGTGGAACTGGACATTGTCCCAAAACACAAGAAAACCTTTGCTTGCTCTAGTGCTAGCAGTATGGCCCCAAGACAGTACAGCAAAACGCAGATGGTAATGTTGGGTCCTGTTGACCGGTGACATGTATTGTGGCATGCAGACCAATTCCATTTCTGTCTCTTTTTCCTTTTTTGTTGAGATTGAAGTCCCTCGAATTAAGCCGAACTCTCTGTCTGTCTCAGAGAGATAGAGCATGATTCATAACATGATCAGTTAGAGTGGCTCTCCAGATCATTTGAGCCTCTTCTGTGTCTTCTGTGTCTTTTCTTCCACCATGCTATCCTCTTCCTCTCTGCTCACCATCTCAATTTGCTCTTGCAAAGGGTAGGCATTTAATCCATTTACACCCTCTACCAACTCATTCTACACCTCTTAATCTTGTTTGTCCTCTTCTTCTTCTTCTTCTTCCTCATTGTTTGTTTTCTATGAGTTTTTTTTAAATTTTTTTATTATTATTTAAAAAAAAATCTTTTTTTTTTACATCTGTAAAATTGTTAACTTAAAAAATTGTTTTGAGAACATTGACCTTAGTTTGGTAAAATGTGTGAAATTAATTGAGAAATATCATCATTTTCAATATCTTCTTTTCTTCTACTTTTGGTTCTTCTGGTGCTTCCATTTAAATATTGTAAAGTCATTATAGTTATGTGAAAAATGTAGTAAATTGCATCTCCCGTGCTGTGTATATTACAAACACAGCAGATAGTAATATGATGCCATTTGATAGCATGCTATGTGAATTTAAGAATATAGCTTTTATGTGCTTTTTCTGTTAAAATATAGAATTCTGTTGTACAAAACCAACTGTTTCCAAAACCTGCATTGCATATATTCTGTCTTCAAACCCACTTGCTAAAGGACACATACTTTATACCAGTACTTCCAGATTACTTCTTAAATATTTATGTAGCTCCTCACTTTCACGTCAAGTGCAAGACAGGACCTGTGATGTGTGTTCCATGTCGAAGGACACAAATTATATGATTATATGGAAATACTTATGCACACAGTGCTGTAAAGTAAATCAAGACACCATTTTTTAAATAAAACACTTTACAATAAGGTTCCATTTGTTAACATTAGTTAAAGTTTTAGGTCTCATGAACTAACAATGAAAAATATATTTTTAAGGCATTTATTAATCTTTGTTAATGTTTTAATCTTTGTTAATACAATTGTTCATTGTTAGATTATGTTCACTCATAGTGCATTAACTAATGTTTACATATACAGCTTTTTATTTTAAAAATGTATTACTTTGTTGAAATTAACATTAACCAAGATTTTAAAATGCTGTAAAAGTACTGAACATTGTTAGTTCATGTTAATTAATGATGTTAACTAATGTTTACAAATGGAACCTTATTGTAAAGTCTTACACTTTTTTTTTTTTTTTTTTTTTGAGTGTGGATAACTGGATTTGACAAAGGGACTATCGAGATGTGTTGACTTACATGTGAGTGATCTTCTTCAGGTTGTAAAAGGAATGCTTTTCTAACCTGCTCAGAGAGATATCCACAGACAAATAGCTGAGAAAAGAACAGAGGGAAATCGTGTTAAAATCATTTGTTAATTTTAAAAGTTATTTTAAGCCACCATCAAATTATCAAACTGAACTTGATTCAGTCATTGTTGGAAATTAAGAGGTCAGTCAAAACCAGTTATATGCGTTTTTTGTCTATTCTGGGGAAATTACATCAGCAAGGACACCTACTTTTGCTCCAAGGTAAATTAATAACTTAACATGAAATCATTTATATATTGATTTAGGTCTTAATACCAGAGGCAATGGTAAATAAAGATTTCACAGATAAATTGTATCTAATTTTTAAGTAAATTGATAAGATATCAATATTGCAAAATGGCAACTCCATACTATAATGGAAAAATAGCCATGATGCCATATGAAAATTCTGGACCACAATGGAACTACAATAAGCATTTTTTCACTCGGAAATGTTACAGATAGTGGAAGCACTTGTATACTTCTTGTTATTTATTTATTTGGAAGTCTTTAGAATAATATAAAGTTATTTATGGAAGTAACAATTTGATTTATGTTTAAAATGTTCCAGAGTAATGCACGTAACTATGTTATATGGAAAGAACAAGAGCAAGATTGCCCTAGTGGCTTAACACTGAAAATAAGATAGGCTTTTTTTTTTTTACAATGTACTGTACTTTACATTCCCCAATGTTTGCATTCAATTTTGCTTCAGCTATGGCTGCAGATAGTTTTCCTATATTCCTGTCATCCCACAACATCCATCTCTGATAGGTGGCGATGCTTTCTGATGCTCTGCTGAATTATGTTACAATAATGAGCAAAAAGAATATGAAGAGGTAGCAAAACAATTAATTATATCAGTTATTATTAGGTGGAAAACACAAGCCATGAATAAAATATCTACAATTAGTACTGAGATGAGCAATCTTCTGCACTTAAAATAAGAAGCACAATGAACATGTTCCACTTCAGCACAGAGCCGCTAAGAACATTAAGGTCAACTGGCTCATCCATTTATACAGCAGTTCAGTTTCAGATTGAATCCTTGCTAATTGACCAACTGCTTCTATCAGCTACATTGTCTTTCATAACTCATTTTTTTTTTCCAGGTAAAACACATCGCCCCCTGTGACATCACAGACGAAGGGAACTTTCGACCCTCCGACTCCGCCTAGGCCCTCCGATCCCTGGACTCCACCTTGGCCCTCCGATCCCTGGACATCACCTCGGATCTGCGATCCCTCGGCTCCACCGTGGTCCTCCAGCCTATCACCTTCACCGGGGTTCCTCATCCCTCCAGCTCCATCTTGGTCTGTCACCTGGCTCCGCCTTGGCTCTCCGATCCTCCGGCTATGCCTTGGCTTTCTGATCTTTCGGCTCCGCCCCTCGAGCCTCTCACGGCTCCGCCTGCCTTTGTTGAGCCTCTCACGGATCCGCCTGCCTTTGTCGAGCCTCTCACGGATCCGCCTGCCTTTGTCGAGCCTCTCACGGATCCGCCTGCCTTTGTCGAGCCTCTCACCGATCAGCCTGCATTTGTCGAGCCTCCCTCGGCTCTGCCTGCATTTATCGAGCCTCCCTCGGCTCTGCCTGCCTTTATCGAGCCTCCCTCGGCTCTGCCAACCTTTATCAAGCCTCCCTCGGCTCCGCCTGCCTTTGTCGAGTCTCCCTCGGCTCTGCTTGCCTTCTTTGAGCCTCCCTCGGCTCCGTCTTCACCCCCAGAAACTCCACCTCCAGTGTTTCCGTCCGCTTCGCCTCCTGAGACTCAGTCCGCTCTGCCATGGTCTCCACCTCCTAAATCTCAAATCCCCGATCCTCCTATGGCTCCAACCCCTAAGTCTCCTGTGACCAAATCACCTCCTAAGCCTCCTGACCCTGTCCCTGCCCTGTGGCCGCCTCCCAGGGCTCCTGACCCTGTCCCTGCTCTGTGGCTGCCTCCCAGCCCTCCTGATCCTTTCCCTGCTCTGTAGCCGCCTCCCAGGCCCCCTGACCCAATCCCTGCCCTGAAGACTCCTCCCTGGCCACCTGATCATCCGCCAATTCCTCCTTGGCCTCATAATCGACCCCTGGATCCTTCCTCATTATCTGCTTAATCCTGCCCTCCTCATCCATCTTTGGGCGCCAGTATTTAGTTCTGTGTATTGCTCCATGTTGTTTGTATTCACCTTTTTCATCATCTCCATTAAAAAGCCTGCATGTAGATCCATCGTCTCTCATCTCATCTCTGCTTAGCATTACAAACTTTAGCAATACTTGAACAGCATTTATTAATCTTGGTTAATATTATATAAATATATACGTAATTTGTATACGTTAACATTAGTTGATGCATTATAAACCAACATGAACTAAAAATGAGCAGTATTATATTTATAAATGAACATTAACCAAGATTAATAAATGTTGTTCATTGATAGCTTGTGATACCTAGTGCAGAACCTATGTAGAACCTTATTGTATGGTGTTAGCCTATATAAGATTTTTATGAAAATATGTGTTATATTGTAAATATTTGTGTTATATAATAAATATTGTTATTATAAAGTAATTGTTTTATAAAACCAGTAAGGCACTGAAGGCCATGCTATATTGTAAATGAATAACTCTTCTGTGTGTCATGCCTAACAATGACCTTGACTATATTCACAAAATAGTGTGGTCTCTTGTAGCTTACTGCTTAAATATCACATAAGTTTGGTACAGTTAGTACAGTAGCTTCTAAATGTTTAATATGCTGAATGCTAGGGACACTCACGTTTGATTAGTTCTGCAACCACTTTAAGTTCTCTTTACTCACAAATAGTTTTGTGTAGCTATCTACTCTAACATAAAAAATAACAACTTTCACTCACATTCTTGAGATATTGACCATATTTACAAAGACATCTTGGGGAACTGTGGTCAGTCTTGTCTCGTAGAGGCTTCTGGAATTGAAAAGATACAAACACAGATTTGTCTGATGTTGCACATTAAATTTCAAAGATATCAACATTTTAATGGAGTGACTATTTGCACTAGGTGTAAAAGGCACCTGCCACACAGCGCGGCTAATTGCACTCCAATAGTCTGGTGGAAACAAAGAAATTGAAGACAAACTGCAATGTAATGACAGTGTGCTTTTTTGTGTGGACGACCCAGGTTTGATTCCGCCTTTTGTCCCACTTTTTCCCGTACTGTTTCCTGTCTTCTGTCTTAATATTTCCTTTAATACTGCTTATAATAATAAATAAACATGAATATAAAGGTGGATTTCCATGCAGTGATTTGGTTACGGTGATGGTTGGGGAGTTGTGAAAAGGTTTGATCCAGGTAAAATTAACCATGGTGTTACTACAGTAATATGGTGTTCATACAGTAACCATGTTTAATTCTGTGGTTACTATAATTTTACTACAAAATACCATGGTGATACTAAATTTATTGTAGTAAAACCATGATGAATTTTTGTAAGTGAAGGATAGGGTTAGGTTTAGGGCTAGGGTTAGGAAAGTATACGAGAACCAGTCCAACAGAACAGACCAGGGTGGGGCCAGCGGAACAGTCCAGGACGGGATCGGCCTAATAGTCCAAGGTAGGGCTGGGGGATCAGGAAGACAGGGAACAGACCAGGGGGGTGCCGGCATGATAGACCAGGGTGGGGCTGGGGGAGAAGGTAGACAGGGAACAGACCAGGGGGGTGCTGACAGGACAAACCGGAGGAGGCTGGCAAAATGGGAATGCAGGGAACAGATGGGGTGCTGGCGGGGCTGGAGGGCAAGTAACAGGGTGCAGGGGGAAACCCAAGAGGGCGGCTCCAGAGCAGAGACCACGTCCGGCAGCATCAGAGCAGGGACACAGACAGAAGCATTTTGAAAATTTCAGGGGGGCACGGGAAGAACAGATTAGGGGGACCCCAGCAGAGAAAACTATAGGGGTGCCGTGGAGCTGGAGACCATGGTGGCACCGGCAAAGCTAGAGACCACAGGAGCGCTGGTGGGGCTGACCAAGGGAGGCTCTAGGAAGGTCAAGTTGTTCTGGAGCAACAACGAGGCATGGTGGCTCAAGAGCAGGGTTGAAGACAGAGGTTCAAATATAAAGAGGAAACAAGGAGGAAAGGTGAGGAGAATTCACTAATAATAAGCAAAGTTATGCAGACAGTTATCCCGTCATCGTGCGCTACCCGGACGGCATTCGCGGTTGCACGCTGTCTCCATGTTTATTTCCACGTCTGCCGCTGACCAAGTCTAGATGCGCTCTACAATATGCAACATATGTTCATAGGCTTATGTTCAATGACATTATATTTTAATTATTTTTATTGGTTTATAGTGAATTATTTTTATTTGGGGATCTTTTTCAGCAAATCTTGATATATGTAATTAACTGATTAATTAATTGGCATATCATGTAATTACTTTTATTAAAAATTTGAATCGGTTTATAGATCTAATTATTTTTTATAAGAAAAAGTGCTATGAGAAATATGCCAGTAATGACATTGTCTTTTATTTTTATAATCACCACCTCTGTTGAATAATGAAGAATGCAGAACTTTTTATTTAAAAACAGACATAACATGATAAGATGAGCTGCTTATGCGTAAAAAAATACCCAGAGAGGAGACTTTGTATCCATCCAAAGTCCAGTTTGGAAATTTTTGTGCTTCTAGTCTGGAAGAAACATCACAGGGTCTGAGCAGAGCTCCACTGAAGTCTTGAAGTCTAATGATTTTTACTGCCTGTTTTCTCCTTGAGTGAATGAAACAGGTCTTTGAAATGGCAAGTCTAAACAAAATCATCTGTATGTTAATCGTGGCCAAATCAAACAAGTATTTAACCTGTTATTGCGACAGAAAGGAAAATGCCATCTCTATAATAGTTTGTTTGCACAGACTATGACTGCAACTTAAAATTGCCTGGCAAACATAACTAATAATGTTGTCAAGTTACTGTTGTTTGTATAAGCATATTCAGAAACTGCTAGGTAGTCCATTTTAGTAGTCAGAAAGTGGGTACCGGTTAATACAGGTTTGGAACAACATGAGGGTGAATAAATGATGATGTTCATTTTTGGGTGAACTGTCCCTTAAACCTTTTTTTTTATTTTATCACTACTTCCCATTGTTTTTTGCAATATTTTGTAGTTTTGATGACTTTACTATTATTCCTAATTGTGTAAAATAGGAATAATGAGTAGAGTAGAATGAGTACATATGTCAACTTTGGACTGGTAGTGTACAACTACAAACAATGGGCTAATTCACAGTCCAAAGCTGGTACAGGTAAACATTCACAAAAGAAGGAGGACCACCCTTACAAATTAAACAAACTCTATGACACTGAACAGATCCCATCACTTTACACCAAGCTCTTGGCCTGCTCACCTCAACCTCAATCCAAATAATTACACTGCATTACAAAGTGGACATGTGTGTGTGCCAAACCCAAGAAAATTACTCCCACAGTTTGTCTTTCAAGAAGGAAACCATGAAAGCAAACTAGGAAAATGAGCTGGTTTGGAGGGAGGTAAACCAACATCATTTATAAAGGTGTTATTAGAAGGCAAGAATGACAGCAAACAGTGCCATCATGCAGGCATACATGTCCATTTTGAAACAAACTCTTGCGCTTATCTGCCTTAACTAAAGCATACTGGCTGTAATATACTACTTGTCTTGTGCATCAAAGTATATTAAATGAAAGATTTCATTTAATTGAAATGTTTGGAAAGCACAGACTCCTTACACACTCTGCCATGCACTGCTTTTCCTAATTGCAGGGCTCAAAAATACACTTGAGAGTTTTACAAGTGCGTGGCAGAAAGTAAACATTGCATTTAAAGGCATAAGCCAGCTCTTGACTGTGATTTTGGAGAAAGCCGGTGGTCACGCTATTCAAACTTTGAAGAGAGTCTGTGCTGTGACATACAGCGGAGTACACACACACACACACACACACAAACACACACACACGCGCGCGCACACACACACACACACACACACACACACACACACACACACGCTGTTGCGGCTATCCTTATGAGGACTCTCCATAGACATAATGATTTTTATACTGTACAAACTATAGATTCTATCCCCTACCCCTAACCGTAACCCTACCCCTAACCCTCACAAAAAAACTTTCTGCATTTTTACATTTTCAAGAAAACATTGTTTAGTATATTTTGTTAAGCAATTTTAAATTATGGGGACACTAGAAATGTCCTCATAAACCACATTTATGGCATAATATCCTTGCAATTACCAGTTTGTAACCTAAAAAAATGTCCTCGTAAACCACCCAACCCCCCCCCCCCCACACACACACACACACACACACACACACACACACACACACATACAAACATGCACATGCGGATTTGTTTGAGGACAGATTTACATTAATACCTCACTGAGAGACAAGATGAAGGTAAACAGAGATCCATCCACTAAGATTTTTTAGTTCAGATCAATTGTTGTCATTAGACTCCATATTCAAAAATAGATTTTTGCTGCTTGTTTAAAGGAACAGTTCACCCAAAAATAATTCTGTCATCATTTACTCACCCTCACGCCATCTCAAATTCGTATGACTCTGCGGAACATAAACAAAGATATTTTAACAGAGCTATGCTGTGAATGTATCCATACAATGCATGTCAATGGGGTCCAACACTTCCAAGCTCCAAAAAGGAGCCTCAAACCTCCATCAAAATATCTTTGTTTGTGTTCCACAGAAGAAACAAAGTCATGCGAGTCTGAGACGACATAAGTGTGAATAAATGATGAGAGAATTATAATTTTTGGGTGAACTGTCCCTTTAAGTCAACATTCTCTTTCAATCAAAATATCAAATTATTAATAAAGCACAGAAAATCAAATTGCAGCTAAGTAAATAACATCAAGCTTTTTTGCTAGTTTGTAGGTGAAAGAGACTGCATAAATCTGGTCTTCACTGGAGGTCAGCACATACGGTATGTTGAAAAATTAGAAAATGTGTACTTTTTCACATCATTGTAATTATTATACTAGTATATTTAAAGGCAGCTTACACTAAGTGTAAATTGCAAAAAAAAGCATCTTTAAAAGTGCAAATACAGTATAGGGCCATAACTGCAGCATGTTTATTTTGTTTAACTAGAGTCCCACAGACACCCTATACCAACCCCTACTCCTAAACCTTTCCCTACTTACAAAAATTAACCATGGTTTTACCAGTAACCATAGTAACACCATGGTATATTGTAGTATAATCAAACTAACCAAACAATTCAACATGGTTACTATATAAACACCATATTACTGTAGTAACACAATGGTGAAATGCATTAAACTATGTCTTCAGCCAAAAAACATTTATTTCTAAAATATTACTATAGTAAAAACATGGTTCATTTTACCCAGACAAAACCTTTCTCTCAACTCCCCGACCTTCACCGTGACCAAATCACTGTGAGGAAATCAACCTTTATATCCAATTTTTTTTTCATTATTATAAGTCATATTAAAGGAAATATTAAGAGTGGAGACAGGAAACAGGATGGGAAAAAGTGGGACAAAAGGGCGATTAGAACCCGAGTCATCCGCACAGGAAAAGCACATCCACACCGTGGTTACACTAGGGGTTACTAGGGGCACTGTTTGTCTTCAGTTTCTGTTTTGCCACCAGACTATTGGAGTGCAAATAGCTGTGCTGTGTGGCAGGTGCTATTTACACCTAGTGCAAATAGTCACTCCGATATTTATAATATAAATAGAAAAAAAGAATGTGGTTGAAGTCACTTCTGTGTTTTGGATCAAGCATGATATTATCCAAAGATAATCTTCCAAAAATGAGGTAAGAGTGTCACCAGAGCATCATGTCAGAGCGGCACATTATACATGAGTTAATGAATAATTTGATTTAACTTGAGAGTGAATAATGATCTGTTTATCATAAACACAGTGATCGTAAGCCTTCAGAATACTTGGAATATGATTCATGAGTTGCACGGACCACATTTTTGACACATTTGAGTGCTTTTTAAGCTTTAATGTGACAGCACTAACAACTCCTACTGTACTGAAATCAGTGAATGGAACATCATTTGAAAAATGTCCTTTTTCTTTTTGTTGAGCAGATAAAAAAAAAAAATTAATACAGTTTTGGAATGACACAAGGGTGAGTATTTTTGAGTAAACTATTTCTTTAAACTGGACAATGTCCCAAATGGAAGTACCTCTGTAAAACCACACAGATTCACCTGTGGTACAGCAGGTCTTGCTCTTTCATTAGATGCTTTAATTAGAAATGTATTAAGTAGTTAATTGGTCTTAAAGGCAGGCCTGCTCTGAACCTTGAATTAGAACAAAAAGCTAGTTCTTATCCTAACCATTTGGAATGACAGGTAATAACACTATTTTATATAAAAGGACAATTCATAATGACTACATCTGTCAAGCTCCAAAAATGACAAAAACTTTGTCCACTATATTACAAGTTTCAAGTCATGCAATAGCTTTGTGTGAAGAACAAACGAGAGCAAGAGTTGTATGGACTACTTTTTAAGGGCATGTATAGTGTTCAAAGGAGGAAGCTGAGGGGGGGGGGGGTCTGTTTGTGGGTTTTTTTTTGTGCTTGGTGTTGTCACTATGAACATTATACAGAAAATAGCTGTGCAAGCATTCTTTAAAAGTCTTGTTTTGGGGAAAATATAGCAAACAATAAACATCATACATGTTTAGAATGACATGAAGGGGACTGAATATTTCATTTTCCTGTCAAGCGAGCACTCTGAGGAAGAAGGAATGCGGTGCTCTGCAGTGTGGCGGCAGTGGCGGCCTGAATTGGCGCACTGATTTGGGGGTAATTTCATGTGATGGTGTCTGATGAGGCGAGATGGAAGGGAAAAAGAGATAATGGAGCAATGTTTCTAGACGGCTAAACAAACCCACGGAGTGTGTGGATTAGAGCATGGCATGAAGGACTAGACAACAGAACAGTAGAGAGGTCAGCAATGTCCTCCTAACAGACATGAGGGATGACTTTATGACGTATTTTTAAATAGCTTTCACATTTAAAGCAGAAATTCACCACAAAAATGAAATTACCATCAATATTTACTCACTTTCATGTCGTTACAACTGTATGCTGTTCTGTAGAACTTAGAAAATAAACATTTGTGAGGAATATTTATGCAGCTCTTTACATACAATGACAGTTCAAACCAAATAGCATTGAGTGAGGAACAGAGGCAGATTTAAGTAATTTTTCAATGATAATCTTCCCCATCGCAAGCTCGCAACTAGCGCACATTTGTGTCCACAGTTCAGAAACAGCACATCACATTCGATTTCAATGTGCTGAAAAACCAAACGTTTGGAGATCAATGATGTCAACGCCCCATTTTTACATTTTGTGTAAAATAATGTTCAATTTAATTTCAGAAATGTTATTTTCATCTCATTTGCTATTATTATGTATACAAATACATTATATTGGCCACCCTGATCTCTAGATATCAGTATCAGCCATTGCCCATATTGGGAAAACAGAGTTCACGATGGAAGTTTAATACAGTGTTCAAACTGAGAAAGGGCTAGGGGGGTCCCACACCCTCCATAAGAGTTAAGAGACCCTATAAGACTAAAAAAATTTAACTTGGGTGGTCCCTTGGTGTTTCCTCAAAGTAATTATTATTATTATTTTTTTTTTTTTCATTATTGTCCTCAAATTATTGTCCTGTCACAGTGCGACATTGTCCATTATCTGTCCCAGTTTTCATGAGTAATTGAAATTTTTCTTTGACTTTTTCCATTTGAAAATTCTAAACAAGCCCAAGTGTGCCATGCACTGTTTTCTGAAGGAATTTACAGAGTAACACTGGCAGAGTGGATACACATTCTCACCTGGTAAGATAGAATTATTCGTTGATTTATGATTCCTGGTACATCTACTTTACTAACTGTAATGAATTCAAGGATGGCAAAGGAGGAAGTTGGGACCGGCTTGACACAACACGTAGACATTTATTGTACATACATTTTTCAGAGTCACAAAATAAGGCTTTTCCACTGAAACATTCAACGCACCTGCTGCTTTTCAGCAGACACGTTCAACATAACGTTACACACAACCACATCGATGTGTCTCTCTCTCTCTATTTGCTGCTGTCTCCTCTCCTCAAATACTCCCACTGGAACTCATTCACCACTTATCTTCCCGGCCTCGCTCTGCCCCACACTGCTCGCCAAACTCAGATCGGGGAATTCTCCGGCCTGTGTCCTACTCCCCCCCATTTCTAGGGAGGGAGCATTGGCGCATCAGGATGGTCTCCGGGTCCAACCCGCACGTGCCTGGGAGTGGGAACAGGATGAGGGAAAGGTGGGGGAGAACTGAGAGAGAGAGAGGAGAAAGAGAGAGGAGAGAGAGATGGGCTCGCCGGCCCCGGACACGCTGTCGACTGTCCCTCAGCCCACTGTACTGCTTCCGTTCGCAACGCCAGGCGATGGCACTGGACCCCTCAGCCATCCCTTTTGGTTGCCGGTTGATGCAGTACTCCAGCGCCACCGGATCGAGCACTCCCTCGGCGTCGCAATCCTCAGTCAGCAGCGAGGACTTCTTGACAGCGCATCCTTCCTCCTTCCCGGGTTTCGGCACCAGTGTAACGAATTCAAGGATGGCAAAGGAGGAAGCTGGGACTAGTTTGACACAACATGTAGACATTTATTGTACATTCACTTTTCAGTGTCACAAAATAAGGCTTTTCAGCTGTAACATTCAACACATGTGCTGCTTTTCAGCAGACATGTTCAAGATAACGTCACACACAACTACATCGAAAAGCATCTCTCTCCGTCTGCTGCTGTCTCCTCTCCTCAAATACTCCCACCACCCCTCACTGGAACGCGAGACCGGTGTGGCACACAGGTGGAACTGATTCACCACTACCTTCCCGGCCTCGCTCTGCCCAAACACCGCTCGGCCCCACACTGCTCGCCACGTACCCCCATCGCCAAACTCAGGTCGGGGAATTCTCCGGCCTGTGACCTACCCCCCCCATTTCTAGGGAGGGAGCATTGGCACATCAGGATGGTCTCCGGGTCCAACCCGCACGTGCCTGGCAGTGGGAACAGGATGAGGGAAAGGTGGGGGAGAACTGAGAGAGAGAGAGGAGAAAGCAGAGAGAGGAGAGAGAGATGGGCTCACCGGCCCCGGACATGCTGTCGACTGGCCCTCAGCCCACTGTACTGCTTCCATTCGCAACGCCAGGCGATGGCACTGGACCCCTCAGCCATCCCTTTTGGTTGCCGGTTGATGCAGTGCTCCAGCACCACCGGATCGAGCACTCCCTCGGCGTCGCGATCCTCAGTCAGCGGCGAGGACTCCTTGACGGTGCATCCTTTCTCCTTCCAGGGTTTCGGCACCAGTGTAACGAATTCAAGGATGGCAAAGGAGGAAGCTGAGACCGGCTTGACACAACACGTAGACATTTATTGTACATTCACTTTTCAGTGTCACACAATAAGGCTTTTCAGCCGTAACATTCAACGCATGTGCTGCTTTTCAGCAGACATGTTCAACATAACGTCACACACAACTACATCGAAAAGCACCTCTCTCCGTCTGCTGCTGTCTCCTCTCCTCAAATACTCCCACCAGCCCTCACTGGAACGCGAGACCAGTGTGGCACACAGGTGGAACTCATTCACCACTATCTTCCCGGCCTCGCTCTGCCCAGACAACGCTCGGCCCCACCCTGCTCGCCACACTAACTTTAAATAATCGTTTATCCTAACACTGAACAGTCGCTAGGTTAATTAATGCATGCAGTTAATATGAATGTAGTATTTATCTAACATAACACCATTCCACACAGAAATGCTGAACTGATTGCATAGGTGCGGTAAAGTTAGATTTGGGGTGTTTTTACATTTGGTTTGATTGCTTAGACCGACCCAGAGTTCGATTCCTCCTCTCTCCCCTTGCCCCCACTGGTCTCTCTTCACATCATATTATTTCCGTCTGAACCACGGTCCGACTGCGTCATCAATGTGAGTACAAACAGCAGTTGTTTACCACTGTAAGTAGACAACAACTCAAGAAGACATGAGCTTTGCTGTGTTAATAAAGTACCAAAAGTACCACCAAAACTTTACATACACAGAACGAAACTTGTGTTTGTCTGCCACGGATGCATTGATTGTGCAATGATGAATGTTACTGTTTGTCTGCCCTGAGCCCGCGGATGCGTTGCAAGAGATGCGAAGAATGTGAGCTGCTCTCTGGAGGTGATTTATTTGTCCACAAGCAGATTATACCATTAGAATTGCGATCGAGAGCCTGCAAAGATGCAAATTACATGTCATCACAAGCGGTTCACTTCCACGATTTGGTACGATTGCGTTCATATCAGCAGCGAACTGTACTGGAGTTCACATGAACCGTACACCAGACCACCTTTTAAAGCGGACACGGGTGCAGTTCACATGTGTGCACCCGAGTGTTCACATCATCCAAATGAACAGAACTTTTAAGTAATTAGAACCTGGGTGCGCACTAAAAGTGCTGGTGTGAAAGCACCCTTAGTTTCATGAGTTGCTTTTGTGACAACTTTTAAGAATGTATTTTTTTTGTGTGACGTTGATTCACAAATATAACTGGTCCGATCTGTTACTACACATGGATGCTGTTTGTAATGCCAAAATTGCCAGAGTAAGAACATTTTAAGTGCCTTTTTTATTTCACTCAGAAACAGACAAACAGTGAGTAAAACACACACACAAACATCATATCATTTGTCATATTTTGGTCCTTTAAGTACATTTTCTTTAATTAATTTAAGCAACATTTAGTCAAAATGTACAAGCTTATCCTACTCAAATGCTTAACTCTAAAATGTAATCCAATAGATTACATTCCTCATTACTGTAATCAAAACCAAATTACAGTAAGTAATCTACCATTATGATTATTATCATAGAGTTACGTCTTATTTATACAGTAGCTCTACAATACACTATGCATCTCATTCACGATGGCCACTATAAAAAATATTTTTTTTTCTTATCTATTATGAAGCCTAACTCTCCTCTTTCAATTCATTAGAATATCAAAATGACTAATTTTGATCAATATATCAAATTATTCTGTTAATTGTTTTTTTAATCAGATTTAAGGGAACCACCAAGAGTTCTGACACAATTCGAACACCTGTTTAATTTGAATATTTTTCAGCTCTAGACATAATACTGTTGTCTGACTGTGGACAACAGTAGTTTCATATTTTCGGTCTGTTCATCATCAAAATGGTTGGGAATGTTTTGTTTTTTATTTAGCACACACAGCTGACTTGTATTTTTTATTCAAGGAGATCCTGACAGATAGGAAGTACACTGGTGGCCAAAAGTTTGGAATATTGTACAGATTTTGCTCCTTTGGAAAGACATTGATACTTTTATTCACCAAAGTGGTATTCAACTGATCACAATGTATAGTCAGGACATTAATAACATGAAAAATTACTATTACAATTTGATTTTTTTTTTTTTTTTCAGAACTTAAGCTACTTCAAAGAGTTCTCATCAAAAAATCCTCCACATGCAGCAGTGACAGCTTTGCAGATCCTTGGCATTCTAGCTGTCAGTTTGTCCAGATACTCAGGTGACATTTCACCCCACGCTTCCTGTAGCACTTGCCATAGATGTGGCTGTCTTGTCGGGCACTTCTCACACACCTTACAGTCTAGCTGATCCCACAAAAGCTCAATGGGGTTAAGATCCATAACACTCTTTTCCGATTATCGGTTGTCCAATGTCTGTTTCTTTTCCCACTCTTACCTTTTCTTTTTGATTTTCTGTTTCAAAAGTGGCTTTTTCTTTGCAATTCTTCCCATAAGGCCTGCACCCCTGAATCTTCTCTTTACTGTTGTACATGAAACTGGTGTTGAGCGGGTAGAATTCAATGAAGCTGTCAGCTGAGGACATGTGAGGCGTCTATTTCTCAAACTAGAGACTCTGATGTACTTATCCTCTTGTTTAGTTGTACATCTGGCCTTCCACATCTCTTTCTGTCCTTGTTAGAACCAGTTGTCCTTTGTCTTTGAAGACTGTAGTGTACACCTTTGTGTGAAATCTTCAGTTTTTTGGCAATTTCAAGCATTGTATAGCCTTCATTCCTCAAAACAATGATTGACTGACGAGTTTCAAGAGAAAGCTGTTTATTTTTTTTTGTTGCTATTTTTGACCTAATATTGACCTTAAGACATGCCAGTCTAATGCATACTGTGGCAACTCAAAAACAAACACAAAGACAATGTTAAGCTTCATTTAACGAACCAAATATCTTTAAGTGATTTTCTAGTACCAAATTAGTACCAAATTTAGAGTGATGGCTGCCGTCTAGATTTGATCAAAAATGACTTTTTTTCAAATAGTGATGGTACTGTTTTTTTTACATCAGTAATGTCCTGGCTATACTTTGTGATCAGTTAAATGCCACTTTGGTGAATTAAAGTACCAATTTCCTTCCGAAACAGCAAAATCTGTACATTATTCCAAACTTTTGGTCGCCAGTGTATATATTTTTCAATATAAAAGATCTTAGGTACACTTTTATTCAGATGTTATACAGCTATTACATATACAGAAATGTATTTGTTGTATTTAACTTTCCATAACATCTGTCCACTGTAGTGAACATCATGCATTAAAGTGTAGCTTATATATATTTATATATATATATATATATATATATATATACCGAATAAGTTAGCAGAACTCAAACGAATTGAGGTAATCAGTTATATCAGTATTTTTAAGTTAATAAATTACAAGTTTAAGTAAGCAGAACTGTCAGATTTTGAACTACTCATGCATGTTGATTTTTTTCTTAACTTGAAATATTGAATAAGCTAACTCATGAATTTTAATGGTACTTAACTTTAAATGTAACTCTTTGGCTGAACTTATAATTACCATGTAGACACAACTTAAATATGTCAAGTAGAGGGAACTAGCTAGTACTAGCTAGAACAAGCTAGTACAATGAATGTTAGAATGCTGAATGCATGCTAATTGGATAAACCATGTTATGATTAGCATAGCAATTGCTCAACAAGTATATCAATATTCTGTAGAACGATCTAATAGTGTACCTGTCCTCAACCTAATCTCAAGCTCCATTATTTACGATAATGGTAACTCCCCAAAAACTTTAAAATGACAGAAACTTTTCATCTTGCACAAAGACAAACTATATAACACTTAATTTTAACATTTACTCTCCCTGTCGAGTGCCACGTAAAGCATGCTTGGAAATAAAAATCCCCTTCCCAGTTTCAGTTAAATTTAAGTTCCTGTGAATTTAAAGAGAGAAGGTCATTAAATTCAAAACATTAAACAATTCAGGTTACTTAAAAGTTGTTTGTTTCGGAAACTCAAAAGAAAGTTCTAATTTGTATGATTTAATTAGGGTTTACATATATATATAATTTATTTATTTATTTTTTTTTAGTTGTGCATTTCTATTGAAATTTCAGTTTAGCAGTACTGTGACTATTTCTAAAACAACAAAGATGCAACTTTCACGTCAAGATATTTCAATTCAACAATATTATGCTTAATGTAAGTCTTTTTGTAACCTGTAATGCTTATATTTTGTAGAACAGGGAGCAATAGGGATGTACTATATTGACACACAATATGCACATGTGCATGAGCGTGAGTGTGTGAGAGTGTGTGGATGTGTGTGTGGTATGTGGGGGTTGTGTATGTGGTGATTGGAACGTTGTGTATGCACACGCAGCCTTTCTTTATTACTTCAAACACCTCAGATACTGACACAGTCTCTTATATTGCATATCATTTTTATTGGTAATAATGAGAGGTTATAATGTATTATACATTAGGTAAAATTGAGAAAAGATTGGCAATGAATATATTCTGGTTAATGATTATATTCCTTTGTGATTTAGTAATTCAAGCATCAGAGGTTAAAGTTGGAAAAAGAAATAAACAGCTCTGAGCGTGTTTTGTTTTAGGTACATCCTGTGTGTCTTAAGTCCGTGTGGAAGTAATCAAGATCCTTTCTTGTGTCTCTCCTATCCAGAGAATAAACTGATATCATACACCTCTCTTGATTTTGTATCTAACAAATAATGTGTGATGTTTTTAAAGCAGATATGGATATTTCCATATTCCACATTTTAGAATCTTAGAATGACGTTTAAAGATAATTTAACTGTACTTGTTACAATTATTTCATGACTTTTATTATTAGGCTAAATCATTTTTGCCCAGCCAGTAACACTTTACAGTAAGGTTTTATATGTTTAACATTACTTAATGCATTAGGTATCATAAACTAGCAATGAACAATATTTTTTACAGCAGTTAATAATCTTGGTTAATGTTAATTTATAAGTATACTATGGTTCATTGTTAATTCGTGTTAGTTCATAATGCATTAATGTTTTTTTTAAAAAAAACATTTTTTATGTTAGTTTATGTTAACTCTTGCATTACCTAATGATAACAATTACAACCAAATTGTAAAATGTTACCATATAGCCTAATCTTTAACAGTTTTGTTGTTTATGTTCATTAAAATAGCCCATATGAGAATCATTAGGCCTATGTGAATACAGACATGTTAACCATTATAATCTAATGTGTATCAATCTTGTTAACCCTCATGTTGTTGAAACAGAATTTATGTTTTTATGTTATGCAGAAATAATTTTAGTCATTTCTAAATAAACATTTTATTTTCCCTTCACATTCTTTTATGTAATAAGTTCCTCTGACTAAATCAAATCCAAGTACGAAGATTTTACTGAAGCTTTTACACTCTGTTGTCTCACAAAATAGGCACTTTTCATGGATGTGACAGGTATCCTTTCTAATTAAGTTGTTTCATTTTGGGTAATTTTGACCCCCAGCGGAATTTTGTTTAGGAAAGGAAACAGTCATTAAGTATCAACCTGAAACTTGGATTTTATCTATAGCCTATTTTACAAGTTATTAAAATAGTCTCTGAGATCCCAACATGAGGCTTAATGAAAGGTATTACAAACTAGTACACTGATATTATGTAATTAACACTTTGAATTTAATCTTCTAAACTGCCCAAATTACACACACACAAAAACATATTTAAAATCGTGTGTTATAGCTGATAATAAAAAATGAATACTTACAATACTTCTGTCTTTGCGGGAAAAGTGGGAATAACATCTACGTCCATGCATGAGACAGAGAAAGCTTTCCACTGGGAACACTCACAGCCATGAGGGCATGAAATAAGCTGTCCGATCACACACACAGGTGACAGCATCAGCACTAACAGCGCACGTGTCGCCATGATTTAAACAATAAATCTCTCTTCATCCACCGCACAGAAACTGGACCAGACTATTGGCTCCCCGCTGGTTCTGGAGCATCAAATAGTGACACAAACATTGACGAGAACTCTTGAGGCTCAAACTTGCTTAAGTGAGGTGGGGGACTGAGGCGCTCTTGCGGTTGCTATGGGAACTAAATAGTTCTACTTGACATAAAAACAGTTTTGTCAAATCTGTATAACGGAAGAACAACACACCATTTTTATTTGCATAATACATAAAGAGTAGTGGTGTAGTAGGCTAGTGTCTGAAGATAAATAAATAAATACAATTAAATAAAACAAAACATGCTCTCAGTCTCTAAAATTAATAGTTTTACATTTATATACAGTACATATGTAAAATGTGTAAGAAATACCTCCCCCCCCCCCCCCACCCCACCCCAATAATAATAAGAATAAGAATATTGGCTGTTGTAATTATAGTCCCACAAGAACATGAAAATGTATATCAGGGTAAGTTTCTTGCTGGCATGGTGTACAGTGCAGTAAGAACCACGGTAAGGTAACTTGATATTAAATGCGTATTTAAATTAATTGGTTTCATTAATGTTTCTTTCATTAGGCTACTATGAAAATTGTTAATACTTTATAATTACTCTAACTAATAAACATAATAGGCAATAAACTGTTAAGCATTGTAGCTAATATGAGTATAGTGATGTTCACGTTAACACGTTATCTATATTACCATACAACATTAAAACCACCTGCCTAATATGTTGTAGGTCTCCCTTGTGCCGCCAAAACAGCTCTGACCCGTCAGCGCGGAAGACATGGCGCGTTCTAAAATTAGAAACAACCGTTTTCAATGAAGGTATGCACACTGCCGCCACCACTCGGCGTCTGTCGGCGGCGCCCAGCTACGACTCTGGAGGCTGCTCACATTTCTGCCGTGCCACGGAGCGCAACTCGCATATTTTTCATTAAATTCAACCCAAATCATTATCAAAGGACATAGATTATTTACTTTAGTGTTCTTCAATCTTGAACAAGGGAAAACCTTGGTAACATTTGTGTGTCTGCAACCTGAACCGAAGCGACATGCCCAGTGTTGGATACCTGTACCTGTGCCGTGTCATGCCTGTGCGCTTCTAATCTGGTGTGTGACCACCTTGAAGGTGTCCTGTGGTATCTGGCACCAAGACGTTAGCAGCAGATCCTTTAAGTCCTGTAAGTTGCGAGGTGGGGCCTCCATGGATCGGACTTGTTTGTCTAGCACACCCCATAGATGCTCAGTCGGACTGAGATCTGGGGAATTTGGAGGCCAAGTCAACACCTTGAACTCTTTGTCATGTTCCTCAAACCATTCCTGAACAATTTTTGCAGTGTGGCAGGGCACCTTATTCTGCTCAAAGAGGCCATTGCCATCAGGGGATACCATTGCCATGAAGGGGTGTACGTGGTCTGCAACAATCTTTAGGTAGGAGGTACGTGTCAAAGTAACATCCACATAAATGCCAGGACCCAAGGTTTCCCAGCAGAACATTGCCCAGAGCATCACACTGCCTCCGCCAGCCTGACTTCTTCCCATGGTGCATCCTGCTGCCATCTCTTCCCCAGGTAAATGATGCACACGCACCCATCTGTCCACATGATCTAAAAGAAAATGTGATTGATCAGACCAGGCCACCTTCTTCCATTGCTCCATGGTCCAGTTCTGACACTCACATGCCCATTGTAGGCGCTTTCATCGGTGGACAGGGGTCAGTATGGGCACTCTGACCGGTCTGTGGATACTCTGTGTGTTCCGACACCTTTCTATCATGGCCAGCATTAAGTTTTTCAGCAATTTGTGCTACAGTAGCTCTTCTGTGAGATCGGACCAGACAGGCTAGCCTTCGCTCCCCACGCACATCAGTGAGCTGTGGGCGTCCATGACCATGTCACCGGATCACTGGTTGTCCTTCCTTGGACCAATTTTGGTTAGTACTAACCATTACATACCGGGAACACTCCACAAGACCTGCCGTTTTGGAGATGCTCTGACCCAGTCGTCTAGCCATCACAATTTGGCTCTTGTCAAAGTTGCTCAGATCCTTACACTTGCCCATTTTTCCTGCTTCCAACACATGAAATTCAAGAACTGACTGTTCACTTGCTGCCTAATATATCCCACCTCTCGACAGATGCCATTTTAACGAGATAATAAATGTTATTCACTTCACCTGTCAGTGGTTTTAATGTTGTGGCTGATCAGTGTATATAGCCTACATAAAAATTAATGGTTATTTGTTTTATTTGTGTACTATAATGTACTAAAAAGACATTTGATATAATTACAGTTGTCCAGAATCGGCATCAAAAACGAACACTTGTGCAAAAACATGCAGTATTTACACAGTTTAATAGCATACGTTAAATTTAAATGTATGTATTTACGTTTAGCAGGGAAATAAATTTACAGCGTAAATTACACCAGGGACGCTTGCTGGACATGTCCCGCCCCTTGCTGAAACGGAAAATATTATTGGTTAGCAAATATCCAATCGTGTCTGAAATGAAGGTTCTGATTGGTAGATTAGTTTAGTTTAGTCGGACTGTCTGTCTTGCCAGTGCCATCAGTTGTGCTCCCGCAACTCCGTGCGCGTTTTGAGAGAATATCTGTACACTTTTTAAAATAAAATAAAAACAATTCACTTAACGGTGCTGACCCATCTCGTTAGTAGATTGAAAGTAACGGGTCAAAAGACTACTCGTTGTTCTGGCGGCCATACGTATAATCACTTTTTTAGGTGGGCAAATGCAAAATCCTAAGATCCTAAGATAGGTGGGCATACGGCGTATGCCTGCGTATGCCCTAGACTACAGTACTAATAAAGAGCAGTGAGCACCACATTTAAGAAATATGTCATAATATATAAAAATAAATAATTATAATAAATCATGTTGATAAATAAATAAATAAATAAAATCTGCAGGATACACCCCATTTGCATTTCCGGCATTGCGATGACAGCATAGCCTAAACATTCAATCAAGTCAAAGTAATCAAAAGTTTAATCTTACATTTCTTAAATCTAATAAATTACATTTAAAAAATAAATATCAATAAAATACATAACAGATAAACTATTATATAATTATTAAAATAATTATTATATAATTATTAAAATAAATGGTCAGAAATATAGCAGACTCTTTGAGACTCATAACAACTATAGCAACATAACAGCAATAACAGTGTTACGCTATAAAATATATAATATAATATAATATAGTAATATTGTGGCGATTCGCTTATATACAGTATGTTAACATAATACAATTCAATATAATATGATATTGACATGATACAAAACATGCTTATTGGTCTCTTATTTAAAGTTAAATTCTTCAGTTTAAGTCTAGTCTTAAGTAACTTATTATTATTTTTAATTGTCAGCCTGGAGTTTCCATGTGTAATATAATATAATATAATGTAATGTAATATAATATAATATAAAAAGAAAAATGTGGCAGGTACGGCCCGGGTGACAAAAACTACACCTCCCATGATGCATTGTGTTTGCTGCCTTCTCTTAGGCGGTCAGTTCAAGTTGCCATAGCAGAGGATGGCGCTGCCGTATACTGATCACAGAAGATAACCGTCAAAACGCTGAGCACAAGGGTGGTGTAGATTTATATTCGTTTCTTGCAGTTTATAATTTTTCTAGATATTATACATGCAAGAAAGGACTCTTTCAAAGCTCAGGAAAGAGAACAGAGCTAGCTGCACGCGCAAAGATAACTAGCTTAAGAGTTTAACGTAAACTTTCAATGACGAGGCACTTGTTTATTTGTTATTTAATTTACCAAATGAACGACCAACAGCCTTAAACTGTTAATCAATCTGAATACATGCTCGCCAGGTGTAATTACATGCGTCTAGTTGCTATCAAATCAGATACTGCATTATCAGGACAGATGGAGGTGGTTTCTGATACCAGATTGGTGCTGTTGTTTATTTTCAGCGACACGGACTCCAGTGAATCTGAGACCTATGGAGCTAAAATTATGACTAAAGTCTTTGAAGCATAAAAGCATGTTGAATTGCTCTAATTGAAAAAATAAATGCATTGTATTATCAGTGCTTGCATTTAAATGCGTTGCATTTACAGTGCTTGCATTTTGGGAGGCAGAATTTTAACAAAGTTGTATTTTTAAGCATTGAATATTTAATTTTATTATTAGAAATTCAATAATAAATATTAACCTTCCAAAAGTTCATTTCCAAAATATTCAGTTAATTTGACTTCAACTTGATTGAACTCACCTGTATCCGATTTGGATTTGGGTAGCAAGAGTCGACAGGAAAGGAATAAAAAGAGAGTGTGGATTTGAAAAGAGGAGAGAGTCATGATGTGTGACTGACTTAGCTGTATAGCTCACAAAAAGTGGGGATGTTTTCAGTCACTCAAAACAATGAAGATAGCTAGATAGGTGGATGTATGTGCTGGCTGAATATGTCTAAGCCTGGACCCTCAGAGGTGGCGGTGTAGGGCTGCGACTAACGATTATTTTGATAATTGACTAATCTAATGATTATTCGACTATTCGGGCGATTATTGCAATGATTAATCATTAGTTCTAAGCCAACTATTCAGCTTGTGCCCCGACTTAAAAGGTTGTATTAAACATGCTTGCTAACAGTAAAGAGGACAAAATCATCTTTTAAAAATACCTCTAAATGACATTCACTGAATTAAAGGGAAAAAAATACTTTTTATTATGTTTAATTCAGTAAAAATGTCACTGCAAAAAAATCATATTGTTACAAGTGTATTTGTCTTTTTTTCCATTTAAAATGGTCTAAAAATCCTTAAAACAAGATACATTTACTTGAGAAGTAACATATAAGATATTTAGACTTGCTTTAAGAGAATGTATCTTAAATATAAGTGTATTTTGTATATAAGTGTATTTTTTCACTTGGTTATACTTCTGCGAGTGCAGTAAAGACAAAATATAGTTATATTCAAGATCTATTCTCTAAAAGCAAGTCTAAATATTTTAGATGCTGCTTCTCAGGTGAATGCATCTTTTTTAAAGGATTTTTAGATATTTTAAAATATTTGTATTTTTAATATTAAAAATTACATTTTCAGAAAAAAATATATTCTGCAGTATAGCTGCTAAAGTAAATGTACGTTGTTTTAAAGGAGTTTTAGATATTTATATTGGAAAACAAGCCAAAACAAAAACAAATAAAAAATATATTTTTTTTGCAGTGTATAATGGGGCGAAGACTACCCTCTCTCACCTTTTTGTTCACTTCAACCCATCTTTAACTCACAAAAAAACTCTCTCTTATTAATAAAGCTGCGTTTTGCCAATTGAATTCACGATAAGAAATGCACAGCGACATATATTATGATTCCATCGCGTTATAATCTAGCTGCATTAAGCGCGCGCACTCGAGGGATGAGCGTCCCCGCAACAGAGTGTACCTCAGCCGGGTGCAGTTTCAATCTCTCCCCCTTAGGTCGGGACACTTCGTGCAACTCAGAGGTGCTGACCGCACAGAGAAATGCCAGTTTCCTTATTATTTTAACTTTAATAAAGATATAACGCATAAAATAGAACTGCATTAAAGATGTAACGTCAGGGTGTTTCCTTTAAAGACGCTCGACACGCAAGTTTTGCTTAAGCTGAGCATCCGGCTCTGCTTATTCCACAACAAGAGTGCTTCTGTATTAACTTATTTTGTATTTTTGCATTATAATTCCCTCATACTTTGCAGTTTACATCACCTGAAGCTGTTTGGAAAGTTTAGAGTGCATCTGGACTGTGAGATGTGTTTTCTTCCTCTCCTCAGTCAGGTGCGAGCTGCAGTGCTGCTCTTGTGTGCAATCATTAGAGTTTCATATGATCTTATGTTAAGTTAAGATCAAACGACTATTCGACCCGAAAATTTTTGTCGACAATTTTTTATTGTCGACATTGTCGATAACGCCCTACGGCGTTATACTCCAAGTGCAAGTGTTTCCTAATTTCTGGCTGCCGCTGCTGGGAGAGAGTGCGGACGCTGTCGAAATAGAGCGACCAGTTCCCACGGGACGGCATCGACACAGTCATCCTCTCCCTTCAGAACCCGTGGTGGGGTCTTGTTCGTCTGGATAAGGGGAAGTGTTTTAAAATTCATTATTTGTTGTAAGAATGAGTGTGTATGGGAATTTTGTAATTTTGTGTGTTTTAAATGATTGAATTTGTAATATCTATTTGAACGTGTTTAACTAGACCTTTTCATTGTGTGTAGTGGGTTACACATATTCTCTCCAGGGCATTAGTTAAGATGATCGTAAAAGCTTAAGTTGCAACGTTATCGGGAAACCCAGCCATTGACATTTTTCTGCTCTCTCTGATTTTATTTTATCTATTCATCCATTTATATATCTATTTTATGTATTATTAGCCTATTGTTATTATTGAAATTGCAAGCACAATAATCCTCACAAGAATCGGAAATAGGCTAATTCCCCTTAGACTGGAGTGAGACCATAGACGAATCTAGAGCTGTCCGGACCTTTTTCTCAATAAAACCTTTGGTGCGTCGCCTCGACTCTTTTGGCCAATCAGAATCAAGATAACGGCATCATCTTCTTTTCCATGGATCAAGACAACTTTTCGCGATACTACAATTCTGAGGTAAGTTTGCTGCCAATGATGTAATGCTTTTTAACTAAATTAACCTTAGGTAACTAATTGCTACAGTAACGTTAACATGCCAAATCAAGTTACTTTGTCGGTTAGTAAGTCAAGTAAGTGTGTTGTGATGCATTTTCCTAACATTACCCCATCAAACTTTTCCCAACCTGTTGGTAAGCTTGTTAGCACACAAGCTAACTTCAGTGTATTACAACGTCAGTTCAGAATGAATCGGAATACTTTTGCTGAGTTTAAGGCTAATTCCCACTGCATCTGTATTTCTATCTGATTTAACATCTGTCTTTTTCGAAAGTTCCAAGGGAAATAAAAACGAACACGTAATAAAACAAGACCCATTGTGTTTTAATGAGTGATCGTGTTGACAATGGTTACGTGTTAACATGATCAGTGTTGTTTGCTAATGTATTCAATTTAGATATGTAAAAGTAGTGAAGCATTTTTTCTTCAGTTTTATGTTTCAAAGTCACGAAACAACAATTTGGGTGTTTAACATTTGCGTATAAGCTTCACCGGCTCTGGCGGATTATTTAAAGTTGACTGATGCAGTTGAGGTCAGCCTTAACAAACTTTTATGATGATGAAAAAGGAGCAAGAAAGAGGCACATTGCTAAGCAGCAAAAATGGGCACTTGAAAGACTTGTGCAGGCCAAAAGACTGAAGAAATAAATAAATAAATTTTTGACCAGCAAATTGTGGCTGGTGTGCCAAAAAGTTCAAGTGAAGTGGTGTCAATAAATATGTTTTAAAAATTTTTTTCTTTTTTACTTGAAGCAGATGTTGTCTTTTCCCTTTATTTTCTTGTCAGAGTGCACAGAATGCTTTGTTTACATGTTCAAATCACAGATATTTCTGATTGGGGAGGATGCCCCCAGACCCCCCTACAGAGATTTAATTCATAAACATGTCACCTTTTTCACCTCTTTTGAGTTTGCAGGTCTGATATTGACAGCGTTGCAACAAAAAACTGTGTCTGATGTCTACTTTGCCATTGCAAAATCTCAGACACGTCTTCTGGGTGGAGGTAATGTTCCCTCAGCGCAGTATCATGCAACCACATTCGAGACAGAAGCAATCCATAATTTAATGAGCTGTACGCAAAAACAAGAGCAGGAGAAATTGACAGGTGATCAAATAAAATGCGAAATATTATTCTGTTTTCCCGACAAGTCATGCGTGTGAGTCATTTAAGCTTGACTAGAGAACTAGCTTAAAGATGTGGAACTTTGACACTGTAACACTGAATTCAGCATGTTTCTTAGAAACACCATGCCATGTGTTCCTCTAGACTATTCAATGGGCATTTCCAAAAAGCATCGTGGTGGTAAATTCCATCGTTACCAACATAGTTCAATGATTTGGTGTTTCCCGAAACCGTAGTTCAAATGAACGTTCGCAAACAGCATCGCAGAGTTGTGTGGTTGAAACTACAGCTCTTTACTTGTGGTTAGTTATTATGCTTTGTGGACATAATTTGACTTCGTTGAGGCTTCTAAATATGTTATTCCATATATATGTTTCATTCTGTGAAGACTTTAATCACGTTTACATGTATTTAAAAAAAAGTCAGTGTCCATGTTAAAGTTTTGGCTGCGTCCCAAATGGGATAAATCAGTCTCTGAAGGGAGGGAGAACAATCATAATAGATAGCTTCAAACTCAATTTTCAATAAAAATGGCTTAAAAAGTGACTTCCAAATGGATGTTCTTTTGGACCTCCACATCTTTCCACCCTACACTGCTGTCACAGTGGATTGTAAAGACTTTGAATGGAGTAGGGCATAGGGATGATCTCTTCTGAATAGAACATGCCCATTTGAATTTGTGTTCAAGTGCGTCGAGAGAACCCCGAAGTCTGATGTAGAGAGAAACACATCTATTGCAGCGCAATGCATCTGTCTCATTACACGGTGCACGCTGATTTCGTGTCTTCAGCAGCTTTCCGCATTAAACGTCTTTCTGGTGTACGTAAATGAGCTATAATAATTTGATGTTCCCTGAAGTTATTACTCCACCCCCTGCGTAACGTCATTAACGACAGTTCTATGTTGTTGAACCAACGTGGTTCGAACGATGGATGTGCGACATAGTTACTAGGTTTTCGGGAAACAGTCGTGACTAGCTAGTGAATTTCTTCAACGAGGCATCTTACTATGGTAGCTAAGCAGAGAGTTACGCAGTTGTTTGGGAAATGCACCCATATTAGTAGTTGAAAGATAATGTAATTAATATAATAACATTATAATGAATATAATGTATAAAATGTTAATAAAAATATTTATTAAAATGGTTGTATTTATTCTTGTAGTGTTACTACAATGCAGGAAATAGGAATATGCATATTCTTTGGTGTGTTGGGGTTTCAGAAATGGCTAGAATTGATCTGAACATGAATATTAATAGTAATACAAGTATGTCATTATTATTTCAAAACGTGGTATGGATATGGGATTGATTATTTTGCAGTCTGTTTTAGTTTCTGTACTTGTAAAACACTAAACAGTTAAGTCAAGAGTGTTGGAAGGTGAATTTAATTTGGTCAGTGCTAGTTAGTCTCAGATGGCATGAAATCTGCAAGAGATGTCAGAAAATCCATTCTGACTGGCTGGCAGCTCTTATATTGTCTAAATAACAAGGTGTTGTTTAGAAGTTACCAGGATACAACAATGAGCACCTCTGTGGAAGAACTATAGTCGAAAACGACTTAAATTTTGATTAGATTTGCCAAAGCTTGCAAATAAATAAATAAATAAGCAGTTAAGAGTATTGCTTTAAACAGATTGTTGAAGTGATTATTTGAACGAGCTACCAGTTTGTTGTATGTCATGCCATATTAAATAATAAAAAGCTAATAATAATAATAATAATAAAATAAAAAAATCAACCATTTGGGGGGCCTCAAAGAAATTCTGCCTAGGGCCTCTCAGTGTCTAGAACCGGCCCTGAATCACGATTGCTGTGTAGATAGAAATAGGCATAATGAAATAGGGTGACCACGGTTTATTAAATTAATATGTAAGATGCAATTATTCCATTAATATGATTTGCCGGAACATGTATTTTTTGATCTAACATTGTACCATGGTGAAAACTGAAACTTGAATTATTAATTAATTAATTAATTAATTTATTGCGTTTCCTGAACTATGTCAATATCTGCGTATTAATGTCGATGTTGAAGTAAATAATAAAAAAGAACTTCTACACAGTCAAGGATTGTTAAAATCAGAAATGCATTGACAGACATAAAAAACTTAAACATTCAAATAATCTTATCTTGGCTAACATATTATTAATTTCTAGCAGAGACATTATCTTCATTTGTAAAAGTCAAAGCTCATTTTCAGCTTTTCTAATGTTACATAAATAATACATGTTCCTGGGATATGCTCCAGTACCTTTGTGACCTTACATAGGATAAGTGGGAATAAATTAATGTGTATTTTTTTTTTTTTTTTTTTACAACAATACAAATAATATAGGTTGTGTTGCCTGAGTTTCCCAATAACAAGTTGCAACTTTTTTTGGGGGGGGATTTTTCCCCTTTTTCTCCCAATTTTGGAATGCCCAATTCCCAATGTGCTCTAAGTCCTCGTGGTCGCATAGTGATTCGCCTCAGTCCGGGTGGCGGAGGACAAATCCCAGTTGCCTCCGCGTCTGAGACAGTCAACCTGCGCATCTTATCACGTGGCTTGTTGAGCGCGTTGCCACGGAGACATAGCGCATGTGGAGGCTTCACGCCATCCACTGCGGCAACCACGCTCAATTCACCATGCGCCCCACCGAGAACAAACCACATTATAGCGACCACGAGGAGGTTACCCCATGTGACTCTACCCTCCCTAGCAACCGGGCCAATTTGGTTGCTTAGGAGACCTGGCTGGAGCCACTCAGCACGCCCTGGGATTCGAACTAGCGAACTAGCGATCTCCAGGGGTGGTAGCCAGCGTATTGTAACACTGAGGTACCCAGGCCCCCCTAACAAGTTGCAACTTAAGCTTTTATGATCTTAAATAACGGCACTTGTTATTTTACATTGTTACATCCCTGGATGTATTTATTTACATCTGCATTTGTGGTGTGTGAATTGTCACTATTTGGGTGTGTTCTATCCGTCAGTTTTCCCTTTTGTCTCCCCCACTTTCCTCTGAGCAGGTACTAATTACTGCCACCTGTTTCCCGTTACCATCGCAGAGTCCTGCCTGCTGTGATTGGCCGCTAAGAGGACGGTGGCTCACATAAATAGGAAGACAGAAGGAGATAAGAGACGTGTGTTGGCAGCATTGGTTGTGAGCTGCCTAGAGAGGTTGCATTGTGAGTGCAAGAATAGAGTTGAGCGTTTATCCTTCACAGGAGAGTTTCGTCTTTCCTGTTCCAGATGGTGTCTTTTTCAGCTGTGCTGGTGTTAGTCTGTTGTTGACTAGCTATATTCTTATCTCTTTTATCTGTTAGAATTTAGTTAACTTTTGTTAGATTTGTTTATTATAATGGGAAATTTAGTGGGGAGGTGGGTGCAGATTTATTTAATAAATGTTTTCTCCTGTTTATTCATAGAGAGGGAGACAGGGAAGTGTGTTTTACTTTTCCCCTCCTGAAGTTTATGATATTCCCATTATTGTTATACAAAATAAATAACTCAATAAATATTGTTGTTTATTTGTTTGTATTGTGCTGGGGCCGGAGACTAGAAATTCATTTCTTACTCCATTTATTTACATTTATTTTTACTTTGTTACTCTCTCCGCAGTCCCTTGATGGGGGAAAATTGTAACAAAAAGTAATGCCTGTTTCCCATAATGGCACCTAGATTGCTTGTTATAAAGTAGAACTTAAATGCTTCATTACGAGAGCTGTCCGGTCCAACGCTGAAACCAATATGTCCAAGAGTTTGTCTTCTCAACATGACAATAATGCAGAAATACTGACAAGCTTGCAATTATAAGTAACCTTGTTGAGACGCCAAAAGTTAATGACGATCACAGCATTTAATTAAATTAATGACTTTGGTAAGATGGGGTTTCAGATTGAAACTCAACTTTAGAGACTAATGATAGAAATGCATGTATGTGAACGCATTCAATGTGAATCATAAGAAGGGTCTCTAATGTTGCCAAAAGTCAGTTTCTTTTGCTGGAAACTGAATGCACACGGTATTGTCATTTTTCTATTAAATAAAATGCATCACACATTTATTTATTTTCCTATATGAAGTTTTTGAATCAGTGAATGTAAAACCTGGTGTAGTAATTTTTGTCAGTTAGTGCAAATTGTCCCTTAATTTATGCATTTGTCTTCTGGATTTTGGAAAATAATTAGGTAGCGTTCTAAATTTATTGAATCAAATTTTATTACTAAATATTAAGCCTAATATTTATATATATTAACAGGCCTACCAACTCCATTGATAAAAGTGCCATTAATTTGTAGGCTAATAAATTCATTATAACGTAACACTGGGCTAAATAGAAAATAAATTTAGTGCTAATTCTTTTTTACATTTGTGACAGGCAATTGTTAAAATTACAAATGTCACTTTATTGTGCATCAGTTCTTGCACTTTCCCTTGGCACACCCAAAGCCTTTCTGGCTTTCCAATGATCCAAATCAATCAATACAAGTTATTAAATGTTCCTTATTCTCTGATAAACTGTGAAAAATGCGAGAAAAGTGCAACTTAAATGTATCTATGACTTTATGCAAAGCCCTCGTTAATTTACAAAGTTTTGTTACTACAGCAATGCTTTTGGGGAAACATGATGTAGAGATTAAGTAGTGTAGGGGATTTTACAGTTAAGACCCAAGGACCAGATATGATGAATGAAGACCAGGAGTCAGAGATGCAATCAACTGAAGAAGATTTTACTGAAGAATAGTTTGCAGTTTCATCAAGCAGAAGTCAGATTCACACTCACGAGGAGTTCGTAGGCCGCTTTCCATACAGTCTCATTACAGTAGCAATTATACTCTCACACAAGTCATTAAGCTACGTCATCATGTCAGGTTGAATGTTTCTGATTGGTTAAGACACAGATAAACATTGAAAATTTCCACATATGGGCTGTTAGCCAGAAGAATATCTCCACTGATTATCAGGACGTCAGTCAAATCCCGGTTTAGGCACAAAGTGACCCACTGAGGTCACCAATCTGAGGTACTAGATGCCAGTTTGTCCCATCAGATGATCATCTCACCTCCCCTGCGTGCCAGTTGTTCACGTCAGGTCCTGTGACAAAAGAGTAACAAAAACACACACACAGATACACAGCTTCTTCAAGGTTTGATTTAGTCGAGCTCTAGCTCTAACCTGGAAACTTTCCCAAAACATACTGATTAAATATGCTTTCTCTCAGTAAGAGGTTCAGACAGTATTCGTCATTATTCTCTAGTGATTGAAGATGAAAAGTAAAGTAAATTCTTTAACTAAAAATTGTCACATAGGCAAAAGGCCCGATTGACCCCCAGTGACCTAGGCTGTCAGGGTCAGCTAGAAGAGTAAATATAGGTTTTTAACAGGTGTTAGGTGCTTTTCTTATAAACACACCGAGAGAGAGCATGTTTCAGACATGTAATTTTTTAACTAGTAAATCTCATAAGCTTGAAGTCATTCAAATCATTTGATATTTAGAAGGATAAATATTGATTAATAACTCATTACAAATAACTCAAAGGATATATACAGTTGTGCTCAAAAGTTTGCAGAAATTGTGAAATTTTGGCATTGATTTTGAAAATATGACTGATCAAGCAAAAAAACCCTGTCTTTTATTTAAGGATAGTGATCATATGAAGCCATTTATTATCACAGTTGTTTGGCTCCTTTTTAAATCATAATGATAACAGAAATCACCCAAATGGCCCTGATCAAAAGTTTACATACCCTTGAATGTTTGGCCTTGTTACAAACACACAAGGTGACACACACAGGTTTAAATGTCAATTAAAGGTTAATTTCCCACACCTGTGGCTTTTTAAATTGCAATTAGTGTCTGTGTATAAATAGTCAATGAGTTTATAAAGTTCCATTACCTTGTTACGCAGGTCTTTTGACAGTTCTTTTCTGCTCCCCATGGCTCAGTATCTAGCCTGCTCAGTGCATCCATATGAGAGCTGACAAACTCATTGACTATTTATACACAGACACTAATTGCACTTTTATACTTTTGAGCACAACTGTATATATATTGAAGAGGCAGGGGATTCCAGAATCCCCCCCACCCCCCACCCTTCAGTAGGCTACTACTTTAGTGATACTAATGTTTTATAGTGCCTCGGGAAACCCAGCCATGGACAAATAAATAAAATGAGACAAAAAAAAAAAAACTTCCACATTTTTTTTTTATTTTTTATTTTATCCACTTTTCTCCCAGTTTGGAATGCCCAATTCCCACTACTTATTAGGTCCTCGTGGTGGCGCAGTTACTTACCTCAATCCGGGTGGCGGAGGACAAGTCTCAGCTGCTTCTGAGACAGTCAATCCACGCATCTTATCACGTGGCTCGTTGTGCATGACACCGCAGAGACTCTGCATGTGGAGGCTCATGCTACCCTCTGCAATCCACGCACAACTTACCACGCACCCCATTGAGAGCGAGAACCACTAATTGCAACCACGAGGAGGTTTCCCCATGTGACTCTACCCTCCCTAGCAACCGGGCCAATTTGGTTGCTTAGGAGACCTGGCTGGAGTCACTCAGCATGCCCTGGATTCGAACTCGCAACTCCAGGGGTGGTAGTCAGCGTCAATAATCGCTGAGCTAACCAGGCCCCAAACTTCCAATTTAGGGACTGGTACATTATTTAGGGTACTACTACATTATAATGCCTACCAACAATCAGCACTTTAAATATCTGAGCTATGTAAGAACCTGGACAATGTATCGGCAATCTTTTTATAAACATTTATAAAGGCCAGTGCATTTCACAAACTGGTCTGCTCTTCACTACAGCGTAAATGCATCCGCTCCACATGGTACATTTGGTCGTGCTGGGTATGCAGTTTTGCCACACCTTTTGATAGAGATTTTGATAGCTGTCAGCTAAATAAAGCAGACTGTGTGTCTAAGAAGTAGGCCAAGTAATTTTGAGTGCAGATGCGAGGGACATCAATAGGCCATTTCTAAAACAGACAACTATATTTCTCTGGCACACGCAGGCTGCAGAACCCATGTATACACAGAAGAATGTTGGCACGAATCCCTCTCTATGGACAGGGCTTAGTGTCTATAGACCCTTTCCTGACTAGTACGGTTTGTGTCACAATCATTCCTTAGTCCGGTTGTTTGATGAGAGAGGTAATATTGTAACAGACCTCTGAATATCTTAATAGAAAATAATACTAAAGACAATTGTCTGGTTACAAAGAGATCTCACAGAAAAGGAGGAATGAGGATATACCACACAACCACATGTCTATAGAAAAGATCACTTTTATTAATGGAATCATTGATGGAAAGAAACAATCAAATAGACATTTAAATAAGTTTGCAACCATCTATGCTGAACAATTTTACCAGCCCAGCTGGCACCAAGTGTATCTAAACGTTACACACTGCACTCAGTTTTTAAGCAGTGAAAATTCACAACATGACAAAGACTAGAGAGAATATGTGATCACAAATAACCCACTACACACAGTGAAAAGGACAGCATCTAGTTAAACTCGTTCAGATAGTTATTCAATAATCCAATCATTTAAAACACACAAAATTACAAAATTACCATACACCCTCATTCTTACAACAAATAATGAATTTTAAAACACTTCCCCTTATCCAGACAAACAAGACCCCACCACGGGGTCTGAAGGGATAGGATTACTGTGTCGATGCCGTCCCGTGGGAACTGGTCGCTCTTTTTCGATGGTATCCACGCTTGCTCCCAGCCGCGGCTCCCAGAAATCAGGACACACTTGCGCTTTTAGAAATAGCACCGCCGCCTCAGAGGGTCCAGGCATAGACATATTCAGCCAGCTCATACATCCCCCTGTCTAGCTATCTTCATTGTTTCGAGTGACCGAAAACATCCCCATTTTTTGTGAGCTATACGCCTATATCAATCACACATCACGACTCTCTCCTCTTTTCAAATCCACACTCTCTTTTTATTCCTTTCCTGTCGACTCTTGCTTCCCAAATCCAAATCGGATACAGGTGAGTTTGATCAAGTTCCCGTCCACGCAAGGGGGAAGGGATTGGAGAAACACTGCATACAGAATTACCTGAGCTACCTAGAACTCACGAGTAAAAACGAAATGTCCAAGTATGATGAGAAATCCCCCAATTTCATTACAATATGTAGTTGCAACAAAAGATGAGCAGCGGTGGATAATTATTCTGTTTCACGGCATTGAGGAACTGATGATGACGCGGGTTGACCAATCAGTGGAAAGGCACGTTTCATGCCCACCCACATGTGCAAATCAAATATTTATCTATTTTTTACCCATGAACAATTTTAAAAAACAAACTATCAAAGCATACACGGCTGTTCTCTCTACCTGTAGCTTTGGTCTTCATCAGTCAACAACCGATCTCATTGCACCACCTACTGGTAAGAACGAATAGCACCAGGTTGAGATTGTGCATTGGTAATCTGCTGCTTTTCCTGCAGTTCCCGGATGTGGAAGGTTGAATTTTCAACCAAATTTGAACCACTGAATTTGAGGAAGCGAATTTTGTTAAGCGAAATAGAATGGGCTGAATTTTACCTGTTGAAAAATCTAGATTGTATTTTCAAATGAACTGAATATTTTGGAAATGAACTTTGGAAGGTGAATGTTTTTGATTTAATTTTGAATAATGAAATTAGTTGTAAAATGTTTCCAAATGAAATATTTAATGCTTAAAAATACAAGGTTGTTAAGATTCAGCCTCCCAAAATGCAATCACTGTAAATACAAAGGATTTAAATGCAAGCACTGCAAGATCAATACTTTTAAAAGCAAGCACTGATAATACAATGCATTTCTTTTTTCGATTAGAGCAATTCAACATGCTTTTATGCTTCAAAGACTTTAGTCATAGTTTTAGCTCCATAGACACCCATGACAGACCCAGAGGATGTGGATCCCAGGCTAGACAGAGCCGAATGAGACTTGACAGCAGGTTTTCCAGGGATACACATGTATCAGACATATCAGAAAAAATTGACACTTTGGCAAACACTCTACAGGTAAGCTGCATTGATTTACTAAACAATGTTGTCTGATCTATTGTACACAGCAGGTATTGCCAGGCTCTTGTGATTTAAAGGCTTGCGCTTTGGCGCACGACACAAGTGAAACCTAAACAAAGTGGACTGGATGTTGGGCAAGTACAGGGAACACACAGATGACCAAGCAGAAGCCATGGCGACGGTTAGTATTGCTGCTCAGAGCCGTATGGGATTGTCTCTGATTTCAGATAAGGGTTTTGTTATGAGAGTGTTCCCTGCATTCTAGCTGAGGGAGAGCTCAGAGGAGTCCATCCAGCACCTGCAGGGGCAGCAGCTGAGGAGGTCCCCCAGGGGGTGGAGCAACACTCTATCCACACTGAACACCAGTGATTTGGAGGATGGCAGCAGCTCAGGTGCAGCACAGACTATAATAGGCTTGATTTAATGAATGGGAGCTTGTTTATACCTTTTTTTTCTCTTTTGCAAATTTTCCTTCAAGTAATTAGTGTCTTCATGCCAATATAATATGTATATTGTTTTCTTGTTCACCTTAAGTAGATTATCAAGGTACACTAAATTACCAAAAATATGTGGACATCCCCTTCTCATTAACTGATTTGTCTATTTCAGCTCCACCCATAACTAAGCATAAAATCACACATACTGTCATGCAATCTCCTTGGACAAACATTTTGAGTATAATGGGGCTTATCTTTTCTGCTCCAGCTACAGTGCCCCTGTTCACAGAGTGAGGTTTATGAAGAAATAGTTTACTGAGTTTATTGTTGAATCAAGAACTTGACTGACCTGCATAAAGCCCAGACATGAACCCCACTTAACACATTAGGAAGCACTTCGAACACCAACTGCGAGTCAGGCCCCATCGCCCACCATCGGTGCTTTTCTTGTGTGATGAATGAACTGGAAGCAAAAAATAAGTGTAATCAATATCAGTTCAATCACACTCTACCCTATTTTGGTGCAAATTCAACAGTTAAGCTAGCCAAATTAGACAGATGCCAAGATAGGCAGGTTGGGTGACATCCAAGAAAACCATGAACAAAATTACACAAGGATAAGGAAATTAGAATCGAATCTACATTAGAAATGGATTCATGGGTAAATCACAATTTTGTTGTTTATGCATCTACAAAATTGTCAGTTTCCCCATACAGCTTATGTAATTTTAATCATTTAGCATGGTAATATTAAAAGTGCATGGTAAAATTAAAAGTGTGATATTCGCAGTGAGCCTTAATTTCTTTTATTCCTTGTGTGGAAACGTCCAATTGCATGGAATTATCACCAAAAAACAAGTAATTTTTCAGCTGGTCATATGATCTCAACATGGTGGTGCTCATGAATGTGCATCCAGCAGCTTTTTCTCTATAAAGCTGTGTCCCAAATGATGCACTATACTGTACACTGTGCACTTATAATATACACTATGCACTCAGCCATGTAGTGTATGAATTTTCAAAGTGTAGTATCATCCCAAATGGAGCACTGCAAATTGTTTTACTACACAGAAGCATGTGGCGTTTAACAGCTGACGGGAGTGACGTTTCAAACACATGCCACGTGTTGCCGCTAGCTTTAGCACCTTAGTTCCTTTCAAGGCAAGTCAGTCCACTCGGCGGCCATCTTTGGAATGCTCCTGGGCAGGCTGGGCAGCTGTTTTCTATGTTAAGAAGTGGCATAAAATTGCAGCTCCTATCTACTTGAGTGGGAGAAATCTCCAAAACAGTTTGTCAAGATTATGATCACAGAACATTTCAAATCATCAGTAAAATCTGACAACAATGGTATCATAAATTGTGCTTCTTTAGCTTAGGTTATGCTCAAAAAACGCCATTTTCAGGCTGGTTCAGCTAAAGTGCATGCGCTTTCTCTAGGTGATTGACAGACAATCGCTGGATCTAAAAGCTGATTGGCTCTTTTACCTGTAAGGTGGGACTTTCTTTTCTACACCTGTTGGGCATTCCAGTTTCTCCCATTCATTTTAATAGAAGTGGTCCATCTCTGCTAAATAGTCTCTGGGCAAGCTCAGTTCAACACTTGTACTGTATCTCAAACAACATACATATTCACACAGCGTGGGGTGATGGTAAAGCATTCAGCTCACATTTGTAAGGTGATGTCTTCACTGACGTTTTGCTAGTTGCTACATTCTGTTTTGCTAGACCAGCATCACAGCCAGGTAACTCCACCCCTTCCGCTACGTACGGCAAGCCACGAGCGCTGAGTACATGACGTGTCCAACATTCCACACTCCGTTTTGATGGTTGAAGAAGTGCATCATCCGTGTACTCATTGTACAATTGTTTTTGTTGCATTTTCACTGAGAGCAACTTAAATACATTTCAAAGTTTGATTTTAATGTACTATTGTAAACAATAACAATATTAACAATAAACATTTTACACGATTAACTGTGGTGGGTCGCTCGCCACTGAAGCAAAACCAGTTGAGAATCTCTGTTTTAAATAATAGTATGCATTATACTGCATAAGCCGCATAGCAAGGACTAAAAATGGTTTAAGGAACAAAAACGAATGAAATACTTTGCAGAACGTTATAAAAAACTGGAACAAAGTCCCTTACAATTGTTCCGGAGCGAAAACTTTATTTTTAAATGCTGGTAACCGGTTAATAACCGGCTAATTTCGCTCTGATAATTTTTCCTGAAACCAAAGACCAAAGGGTTTATCACAGTACATTTTTTGATAAAATTAGGCTTCTCTCTTTTAAGTTGAACAGTAGCATGTGCTTTGATCCTGAAGGAAATCCCTGCATCTTCTCTTTTACCCCAATGCTGGTTATAAAATTAGTATAAAGTTGATTCACTTTATTAGTGCCAGAAGAACATGATCTGTGCTTGTGCTCTCTGTGGGTACACCAAGGTTTAACCTCCTGAGACCCTGTGGATATTATGTTTTGGCTATTCTGTAGACTATGCATAATTTAATTTAAACCGACTGATCTCAGTTCTGGAGACTCTAGGCTGTCAATAAAGGGTTAAACTTTCAACATACAGAGTCATGTGACAAAACAACATGGTGCCGATCTCAACTGAGTTTGTCTTTGGGAGAAATGGCAACAAAACTACATCTGGTAAGAAGCCTCATTAAGTTTTTACATTAAAACCTCTTTGATTAAAAAGAGTAGAGTCTCTGGTTTAATCCGATATGCCATTTTAAAACTTTCATCGATTTATAGCAAAACGGTTCACTGTTAAACACAATGACCACGTCCGTGGACTATAGGCTAATTTTCCTTAAAATATACTATATTCAATGTGCAATATCACATTGAAAATCAATGGATGCATCCAAAAGCTGGAAAATGTTCCTTTCAGAGCCTGCATATGGAGTTCGGATGAAAATAAGGTGCATTTCAAAATGTCCTAAGACCAGTACAAACATACAGATAGTCATTCCCTATTTAGGGAGCAAGGGAGCATCCTATAGCTTTCCTATGCAGCCAAGTGCATTCACTTCTAACATCCAGTCAAAAGTTCAGTTTCAGGCTGCAAATGATGTTTGGACCACTCAACATGTATGACAGACATGGGACAATGGTAACCAGTACAAAGATTCATAATTCTTCATGCAAAATGTTATTTTAACATGGTTGGTAGTGATTGGATGATGTTGGCTATTACTTTGAATATGAATTATTTATGCTCATTTCTGATGTAAATGTCTGTAATGTCTCAAAAACATGAATAACCAACACTATTGGAAACATAAACAATCTGATAAAATATTTTTTGACAAAAAAAAATGGGCATAACTCACCCTTAGCACAGAGTACTGTCATTTTAAAAGGAACTTTATTAACCGTTTGTGACGAGGAGGAGGCCGGGACAGAAGGATGGATGCCTGGCGCTGAATCATCCCAATCAGCCGGGAGAGGGATAAAGAGGAGCCAGAGACGCCAGTTCGAGAGAGAGAGAGAGATGCATGCGGAGTTGTGTGTGCGTGTAAGTGTTTGTGTTGTGTCTGATTAAAAGTCTTCGTGATTGTCCATCTGGTTCCCACCTCCTCCTTTCCGATAAGTAAGAGACCTTTTTGTTACACCGTACTTTTATTTCGTTCTAACATGTTTTCATTTTAAAAGAAGGCTGCGGAATGCCGGAACAAAGAAATACAGTTTCTGCTTAGAACAAACCAAAATGAAAAACATTTTGTTTTTAAGTCGCTGGTGCATAGTAAGCAGTACAAATGCCCCAGATCTCTGTCCCTTGCCTTGTAGATAGGAGGCGCTACTTTCCCACGTCACCTCTGAGAGATTATGGAAGTGCGGGCACAGGTAACAGAAGACGGTCCATATCTGTTGCAGTGCAGTTCAGAGACTCCACTCAAGCTGAAGAGCAGGTAATACTGTCCACCTGAGACCCAGACCTGCTTGAATTGCAAGAGAGGGGTTGTGTTGCCCTGGAGATCTAGAGAGATGAGCAGATATAAGAAAACAGAAATACATTTAAATACAGTTCTTATAAAAGGTGTGTTTGCAGACTTTTAAGAGGCATAAATGCAATCCATCAACAGATCCTACCTATATATTAGATAAAAAATCTAAACAAACAAGAAATGTGATAGCATATTTCATTTATTCTTTTATAAAATTCCACTTATTACAACAAAACTATGTGTATTTTTAACTACACATTGTCATATAAACAACCATTCAGTATCTGCACTTCCTGATTGAAGTCTCACAGGTCTGAAGTACTGAACACTGAACAAGTACTGAACATTACATAACATTTACAGGTCCAGTGATAGTTTAGACTGTGTTATGTAGCCTAATATTATACTTCTGGCTCGTGAGACTTCTGCAGTTCTTATTTCATTTAGAGTTGGACTTCATAACTTGTTGAAATTCATTCATTAATTCAGCTACCGCTCCCACTGATGTAAACTGTAAGTGTTTTTGATTCACTAAAAAGAGACTCCGTTCCATTCTCCATCTGCATCAGTGGAAAATTGTATGTGCGGGAACCGTTAACAGAACCGTAAATCATACGGTTCCAGAATAAAAAAAATTTAACCAGTTCAGAACAAGAACCAATTCTCAGTTCACAACCCAACTCTGGTAGGTGTGTGGTATGAGCAAGATCTTATATCAAAATATGAGTAATTTTATATCACGGTAGCGCTATATAGCTATGTTTATTTTTACTGGAAGTAAAAAAAATAAAATAAAAAATAGAAACATTTTAAAACAAATTATTAAAACATTACGTAACATCCGAGTTAAAAACAAAAAACTCAGAACTGTATATATAATTAATATGATTTTCCTAGCCATATTTGAAGCCATTGTAATAAAGCTGGGTTGAAGTCTACATTAATGCAGCAAGTTGTGGCATTGCTTGGCAACAATAAAAAACCACACTGGACAAGAGCTGCACATGGAAATGTATAGAAACTAAATAACTTCCAGCATAATTAACAAAGCGCCTGGAGTTGTTTTCTGCTGTCGCATAATATAAGTCGTCATATTACCCCCCAGCCCTAGTCTCTGGTTTAGTTCTCCGGTCACATACGCAATTCAAATGCCAAGATCACATTCTCTGAAAGCCTGAGTGAATGTTGACCTTTTACCAGACAATGCCTTAATTACATCTAATGATTTTGATGGCAACTGCTGAAATATTGACATGCCCACATAATGACTTCATAATGCTAAATAATCCTCTGTTGATCCTTCACATCACTGTTAGTGGTTTTGATGTTTGCAGATTATATATTATAGGCTAACAATTCATGCTGTGGCTTGAATTGGTGCATTATCTCTATAGATAAGTAAAATGGCTTCTATCAATTAATTCTTTAACTTTGCTCAGTGTTTTAAATAATATCTATACAAGTAGAAAATGCAATCTGAATCAGCATATTAAACCATGTTTGCTACAATAAATTAGCATTTTTAGTGGTGCTGTCTAAGGCAAGAATCACTATTGCTCATTTTTTGAGTCAGAGACTTGAACAAACCTCTAACACTAAGTATGTGACTCGTCTCGCACCGTTTGTGCTGCAAACATCAATAAAATCATGTGTTCCTTAAATCATGAGTTGTTGAGGAGCGGGGTGTATTCCGGGTTCAATACAAGTTAAGCTCAATCGACAGCATTTGTGGCATAATGTTGATTACCACAAAATATAATTTCGACTTGTCCCTTCTTTTCTTTAAAAAAACCTAAATTCGAGGTTATAGTGGGGCACTTACAATGGAAATGAATGGGGCCAATTTTTGTAGGGTTTAAAGGCAGAAATGTGAAGTTTATAATTTTATAAAAACACTTGCATTAATTCTTCTGTTAAAACTTGTGCATTATTTGAGCTGTAAAGTTATTTAACCCTTATGTTGTGATCCAGTCATTTTGACCCAGACACATTCTTTTTTCCTTTCTTTTTTTTTTTTTTTTATGAATTTTTTATACTTAATCTAATTGGAGTAAATTCCTTGACTTTGTTCACATATGGTATCTGAAAACACACACACAAAAAAATGTTGGACCATTTTCTTTACATTTTATTATTTTTATTTCACTTTGTTACTCCTGTTGTGTTCCCGGTCAGAAATGATCGGCCATTGGTAATTAATGGATTAGACTACAAAATACAGAAATATTACGAGTTCAAGTCATTGTCTATGTTATACAGTTGAAGTCAGAAGTTTACATACACTTAGGTAATTTTTTAACCACTCCACAGATTTCATATTAGAAAACTATAATTTTGGCAAGTCGTTTAGGATATCTACTTTGTGCATGACACAAGTAATTTTTCCAACAATTGTTTACAGACAGATTTTTTCACTTTTAATTGACTATATCACAATTCCAGTGGGTCAGAAGTTTACATACACTAAGTTAACTGTGCCTTTAAGCAGCTTGGAAAATTCCAGAAAATGATGTCAAGCCTTTAGGCAATTAGCCAATTAGCTTCTGATAGGCTAATTGGAGTCAATTGGAGATGTATCTGTGGATGTATTTTAAGGCCTACCTTCAAACTCAGTGCCTCTTTGCTTGATATCATGGGAAAATCAAAAGAAATCAGCCAAGACCTCAGAAAAAAATTGTGGAACTCCACAAGTCTGGTTTATCCTTGGGAGCAATTTCCAAATGCCCGAAAGTACCACGTTCATCTGTACAAACAATAGTACGCAAGTATATACACCATGGGACCATGCAGCCATTATACCGCTCAGGAAGGAGACGCATTCTGTCTCCTAGAGACGAAAAGTGCAAATCAATCCCAGAACAACAGCAAAGGACCTTGTGAAGATGCTGGAGGAAACAGGTAGACGAGTATCTATATCCACAGTAAAACGAGTCCTATATCAACATAACTTGAAAGGCTGATCAGCAAAGAAGAAGACACTGCTCCAAAACTGCCATAAAAGAGCCAGACTATAGTTTGCAAATGCACATTGGGACAAATATATTACTTTTTGGAGAAATGTCCTCTGGTCTGATGAAACAAAAATTGAACAGTTTGGCCATAATGACCATCGTTATGTTTGGAGGGAAAAGGGTGAGGCTTGCAAGCCGAAAAACACCATCCCATCCGTGAAGCATGGGGGTGGCATCATGTTGTGGGGGTGTTTTGCTGCATGAGGGACTGGTGCACTTCACAAAATAGATGGCATCATCTCAAGATATCAACCAGGAAGTTAAAGCTTGGTCGCAAATGGGTCTTCCAAATGGACAATTACCCCAAGCATACCTCCATAGTTGTGGCAAAATGGCTTTAGAACAACAAATTCAAGGTGTTGGAGTGGCCATCACAAAGCCCTGACCTCAATCTGAGTCGGCAGAACTGAAAAAGCATGTTCAAGCAAGGAGGCCTACAAACCTGACTCAGTTACACCAGTTCTGTCTGGAAGAATGGGCCAAAATTCCAGCAAATTATTGTGAGAAGCTTGTGGAAGGCTACCCAAAATGTTTGACCAAAGTTAAACAATTTAAAGGCAATGCTACCAAATACTAACCAAGTGCTTGTAAAAGCTGAAATAAATCATTCTCTCTGCTATTATTCTGACATTTCACACATTTGTTTTCACAATGTCACATTGCTGACATTGTTTTGACCAGGAACACAAAATATGTTGGCACAAAATGAACAAAACACAAAGGTTAAATGGTAGTTTTAGTGTTTACAATGTTGCGTGGCAAAGTTGTAAAATTGGAAATAACTTTTCACAGAAAAGGTTAGTAAGTGATTTTATCTCACTAAAATCATGTTAACACATTTTTTACATCTTGTGGCTATACTTTTGAAACTAAGTTACGGATTGAACCCCCATTCATTTCCAATGTGAGTGCCTCACTAGAACCCAGATTTTTGCGCTTTTTAAAGAAAAGGAGGGACGAATAATTTTTTTGTGGTAATCAACATTATGCCACAGATGCTGTTGACTGAGCTCAACTTGTATTGAACACAAAATATTCCTTTTAAATGATTGGGCTTTAGCCTGCTGGATGATAAAACAAAACAAAAACAAAAATCCCACAGATTTTCATTCAATGAGTGACCTGAGCCATATCTGGAGATCATCATATCAGAAAACCTTGAGGGTGGGCTCTTGACTTTGGCCAGTAAGCAACAGCCTACTAACTGCCCAGAACAACTTAGCAACTGTTTAGCAACACCTTGACAACCAACCACTACACTTTAGCATTGTGGCAGCAAGGTTTTTTTTTTTTTTTTTCAAAGAAAATGTATAAAATTGACTTCTCTTTGCATCTTAGATTCACTCATTGCATCAGTCCCTCAGAGACCTGTGGAGCGATCAGGTCAGACTGGGTGATGATATCGACAGGGAGATCAGCAAGAGAAACAGGTCACTTTAATGTTTTTTTTCATGTCCAAATTAATACAGCTTGTTCACTGTTGATCTAAAAGTGAAGTGTTTATTTTCTTTTGATGGGCAGCCATGTTCAAGAAACCTGTTTGAAAACATTTCAATTTAGATTATTTTTATAATTCAATTTGGTGTCATTAATTACACACTTCAATTTTAAATATCTTTTTCTGTCCCTCAAGAAAGGACTGACATTGAAATCTGGAAGACATTAGAGAATCTTTCAGGCCATGTATGTCCATCACAGAAAGAAGAACCTGTAAGTGATGCTAATATCACACCACATACTTGGTTTGCTTTTATTTCTAATAGCGTCCTGTTGTGCCAAGCGACAACTAATGGTGGTAAATTACCCACTGCATGCTGTGAGGGCATAATTGATGTGCTGTGCTTGAATTAGAAATTTCTCTCTCAGTTGAATATAGTTACTAAGGAGACCTGTTGAAGAGAACATAATACATTTAGTTGGATAACAGCAATTTGCTGTATCTGAGCACCAAAAAGAGCATGTGGAGTCAGCTTGAGTTGTGCGGCGTGTCTCAGGTGTCGTTACGGGTGGAGAGACGTCTAAAGGTGCTCGAAGATGAGATGTGCTCAGGGCGACAGGTGCTTTCTCAAAGACATCCCGGAGAGAAAGCAAAAAACATATCTGGTGAACTGCAGGAGGTAGAACCCAAACTGCATATTGTTATTGATTTACCAACATTTTAAAGGGGGTCATATCATGTGGAATCAAATTTTCCTTGATCTTTTGAGATAACAGAGCTTGATGTAAGGAGACCGTGGTGATGGTAACACACTCAGTTTCTTTAATCACAAATAAGTTAGAGCGAGGACACTTATTTAGCATATGCTCAGTAAAGTTCTCTCTCTGGCTGAGAGAAAAAAAAGATGCAATCGTTTCATCTAAAAAAATATTTTTTGAGATTTATCTTTTTTTGATGTCTAGTGTTTTCTACTGCTGTTTAGATTCTTTTGAATTCAAACTAAGATAACATCGACACATAACTGTTTACATGTATATGTAAAAATGATATTGAACCCGACTGCACACTCAGCCCACATCTTAGTGCAGTAAAATGCTGATGCTCATTCTGATTGTTAACCTTTAAATGCATGGTCATTTTCCCAAACACTCTTACATATTCGGGTCTTTAGAGACCCGGCACTTATATCTATCAAAAATGGATGTACAAAATGCTCAGATAGTGTACAATTTTAAAAATATTTTCAAGACAATTAGAAAACAATAAAATAAAATTTATTTTTATATATTTTGTATGTTTTATGTTTCATAAATTAAAGAGAATCATATGCTATCATAACAATCAGGAGTATCATGGAATAATATATTAGACTTCTGAATTATACTTTTGTGTCCTTTTGAAGCTTGAAGATGTGGTCACCATAAACTGCCATTTTATGACATCACTGAGCACACATTTTTTTCCACAATTTCTCCCTTTTTGTTAAGAAAACTAAATAAAGACATACACAGGCGTGAGTAAACAACAACTGAATTTTCATTTTTGGGTGAACTATCCCATTAAGTATCTTTAACTGTCACAGCACTCACCTGCTGTGATGCGCCCTTAATTCATAGCTTGATTCTTTAACAGCGATGTTCACAACATTGCTGAAATAAACAATTTTGAACACAATATTACTCTGTGGTGGTGGGGGTGGTTAAGCGGCGGTTTGTGAATGGAGAGCGAGATCAGGAGATGAGAACGGTAAGGATCATCACCTGGCAATAATTGTCTCTAACAGCTGTTTGTCATTGCAGTGAGAGTGGAGTTGGGCTTGAAGAGAGAGTTACGAGACAAGAGCTGGAGAAAGACTGTGTGAATTTACGTCTGCTGAAAAGCGTAGTTTCAGAGTGTGATCACTGAAAAGCATAAATATTGAGTTTCAAAGAAATAAAACACCGTTTGAGTTGGATTCGCCGTCTCCAACTTCCTTCTTTTCCCTAACTGTGAACATTGTTACACTGGTGCTGAAACCTGGGATTAAGGGAGAAAGAATGCCACCATGGATGCCTCACCTCTGGAGGACATGGTCAAAACCCTCGACAGCATCCACCAGACACATCATCAGGCCCTCCTCGAGCTGCGCACCGAAAGGAGCAGCGATTTATTATGCTCCTCCAGGCCCAAGCAGAGGACCGGCAGATGTTCCGGAGCTTGCTGCACCAGGAGGGTGCTGCCGCCACGACCCCGGACCCCGTGACTGCCCCGCCCCAGTTTCCGCTAGTCAAGATGGGCCCCCTAGATGATCCGGAGGCCTTCTTGGAGCTCTTTGAGCGGACGGCGGGGGGATGCAGATGGCCGAGCACCCAGTGGATGGTCCGGTTAATTCCACTGCTGCGCAACGAGTTGGAAGCCCAACTTGCAGCGCAGCAGTTACCAGTGGAGAACCTGCTGGTGTACGTTCACTTGAGAAAAGCCATCCTGCAATGGGTAGGCCGGACACCCAAGCAGCAGCACCAGCACTTTCGCTCCCTAACCATTGGTGAGCACGGCCACCTGGTTGCCTTCGTCCAACAGCTCGGAGCACCTGCTGGAGGTGGTTGCTGGCTGAGCAACGTGACGTCGGAGCTGTCATTGATTTGGTGGTACCGGAGCAGTTCATCGCTAGACTGCCGAGAGGGACGGCGGAGTGGGTCCAGTGCCACTGCTTGGTGTCGCTCTAAATGGCCATCCAGTTGGCAGAGGACCAGATGGTGGTGTATTCGGGAGCCAGCAAGCCCCAAGACCCTTCTTTCTCTCTCTCTTTCTCTCTCTCTCTCTCTCTCTCTCTCTCTCTCTCTCATTCTCCTGTCTCCCCTCCTCCCCCTGCTTTCCGTCCTGTTCCTCCTCCCTGGAAACGGGGAGGAGCCCCTCCCATACCGGCTCCTCGACTCCGGGGATTGCACAACCTGCTGGTTTCCCCTGTCCCTCTCTGCTCTCACTCCCAGGGTGGTGGACCCCCTGTTGCGGGTGTGGAGCCTGGGCCGGTCTGTCGGAGCTGTGGGGAGCCCGGGCATTTCTGGGACCAGTGCCCAGTAATGAAGGTGTGGACATTGGTTCGGCCCCCGATCAAGCTGGGACGTACCGCATACCTGTGAGTACGTGAGTATTATGGGGGGTATATACCAGGCCTCGGTGGATTTGGGATGCAGACAAACCTCCATCCATCAATACCTGGTTCAAGACAAGGCTTTAGGTGCTAGTCACAAGGTGAAGGTAAGATGTGTACATGGGGATATCCACAATTATCCTGTAGTGACTGTGACGATTCAATTTCGGGGACAAAAGCATAGTGCCGAGGCTGCGTTTAGTTCACGCCTCACTCATCTGCTAATTCTGGGCATGAATTGGCCAGCATTTTCAACGTTATTAAGGGAAATTTGCGTAGATAGGTCCTGTAACAGAATGTTTTGTGTGTGGGATTTGTGATGTGCTGGCTGGGGAGGTGGAGCTGGGGCCATCTACTTCAGTTCCACATCAGGATGACGTAAGGGAGGGGGAAGTCTCGGCTTCTCCAGCCCTTAGAGGATTTCCCACAGGGGATTTACCGCTGGAACAGATGCGAGATGAGACTCTTAGGCATGCCTTCGACCAAGTGAGAGTGATTGACACCATCTTCAGCCAGACATTGCACTCACCTATCCATATTTTTTTATTACAAATGACCGGTTGTATCGAGTGACGCAGGACGCTCAGACAAAGGAAAATACGACCCAGCTACCAAAGAACTGTCCAGAAATGTTATTCCAGACGGCTCATTATAATCCGATGGCGGGACACTTAGGGCAGGAAAATACACTGAAGCATCTAATGGCCCATTTCTATTGGCCGGGCATTCGTGGGGATGTTCGCAGATGGTGTGCAGCATGCTGTGAATGCCAGCTGGTAAATCCACTGGCCAAGAGCACCTTTGTGCCCGCTTCCTTTGATTGAGGTCCCCTTTGATAGAATTGCCATGGACCTCGCCGGGCCATTAGAGCGGACGTCACGCAGGCATCGCTTTGTGTTGGTTCTGGTGGACTACGCAATGCGATATCCAGAAGCAGTGCCTATGCGATACATCTCAGCAAGTAGTGTTGTGGGGGCACACTTCAAAATTATCTCTCGAGTGCGGATTCCAAAAGAAATCCTCACTGATCAAGGCACTACTTTTATGCCACGTACGCTACGCGAGCTGTACGAATTATTGGGGATTAAATCGATTCGGACAAGCGTGTACCACCCGCAAATGGATGGCTTGGTCGAACAGTTTAATAATACCCTGAAAAACATGATTTGTACGTTTGTGCACGAAGATGCTTGAAATTGGGATAAGTGGCTTGAACTCCTGTTATTCGCAGTGTGAGAGGTCCTGCAAGCCTCCACGGTGTTCTTTCCATTTGAATTATTGTATGGGCGTAAGCCTCGTGGTATCTTAGATGTCGTGAAGGAAAATTGGGAGGAGGGACCTTCAAACAGCAAAAACGAAATTAACCTGAGAGCAAAACTCCACACATTGGGGCAACTATCACATAATAATTTGCTACAGGCCTCAAGAACGTCAGACCTGGCTGTATAACAGGGGAGCTTGGCTACAGGAATTTACACAGGGAGACAAAGTCCTTGTATTACTACCCACATTTTGCTCTAAATTGCTCGCAAAGTGGCAAGGGCCCTTTGAGGTCACACGGTGAGTCAGGGAAGTCGATTATGAGGTTAAACGCACAGAGAGGGGTGGAGCACGTCAGATTTACCACCTCAACCTCTTAAAACCGTGGAGGGAGGTGGTCCCCGTGGCTTTGGCGATGGTGGTACTGGAGATTGAGGAGCTCGGGCTGGAGGTGAACTTAAAAGCTAATCGCGGCACCCCGGTCACTTGCGGAGACCACCTCTCACTGTCGCAAATCACAGATGTGGCCCAGTTGCAAAGAGAATTCTCAGACGTGTTCTCGCCCCTTCCCGGTCATACGAACCTCATAAAACACCATATCGAAACAACCGCAGGGGTAGCGGTACGCAGTCGTCCCTACCAATTACACGAGCACAAAAAAAAAAAAAAAGTGGTTTGAGAAGAATTAGGCATACTAGATATGGGGGTAATAGAAGAATCCCACAGTAACTGGGCCAGCCCGGCGGTACTGGTTCCAGAGAGCGATGGCTCGGTGCGGTTCTGTGTAGATTATAGAAATGTCATTGCAGTGTCTAAATATGACACGTACCCAGTGCCTTGTATTGATGAACGGCTCGAATGGTTGGACATGGCTTGCTTTTATTCGACACTGAATTTAATGAAGGGTTATTGGCAGATCCCCTTAACTCAATTTCCCTTGAGAAAACGGCCTTCTCCACACTGTTTGGCTTCCACCAATTCATGACGTTTCCATTCAGTTTGTTTGGGGCCCCAGCTACGTTTCAGCACCTTATGGACCAAGTCCTCAGACCTCATTCTGTGTTCGCCTCTGCCTATCTGGATGGCATCATTATGTACAGTAATGATTGGCAGCGGCATATGCAGCATCTGGGGGGCGGTTCTGAGGTCACTGCAAAGGGTGGGACTCACGGAAAACCCCAAGAAGTGTGCATTTGGACGGGTGGAGGTACGGTATCTGGGGTTCCACTTGGGTCTTGGGCAGGTGTGCCCCCAAATTGATAAGACCGCAGCGGTTGCTGCCTGCCCGAGACCCAAGACCAAAAAGGAGGTGAGACAGTTCCTGGGGCTGGCTGGCTGTTATAGGAGGTTTGTGCCTAATTATTCGGATGTCACCAGCCCACTGACCAATCTCACTAAAAAGGGAGACCCAGACATAGTACAGTGGTCGGAGCCATGCCAACAGGCTTTTATGCAAGTAAAAGCTGCGCTTTGTGGTGGGCCATTGTTACATGCTCCTGATTTTTCTCTCCCTTTTGTTGTACAGACTGACACGTCTGACATTGGGTTAGGAGCCATGTTGTCCCAGGTGGTGGAGGTGGAGGAGCTCCCGATGCTGTACATCAGCTGGAAGCTTTCGGCGAGAGAAGCGAGGTACAGCACCGTTGAGAAGGAGTGTCTGGCCATCAAGTGGGCAGTCCTCACCCTTCGGTACTACCTCCTGGGATGGGCTTTCACCCTCTGTTCGAACCACACCCCGCTCCAGTGGCTCCATCGCATGAAGGATCACCCATTGGTATCAGGCTCTTCAGCCTGTTAAGTTCGAGGTGGTCCGCAGACCAGGGGCGCAGATGGCTGTTGTGGACTTTCTCTCCAGAAATGGGGGGGGAGGGGGTTGTAAATGGAGAGTGAGATCAGGAGATGAGAATGGTAAGGATCATCACTTGGCAATGATTGTCTCCAACAGCTGTTTGCCATTGCAGTGAGAGTGGAGACGGTCTTTAAGAGCGAGCCAGACGCCAGTCACGAGAAAGAGTTACGAGACATGAGCTGGAGAAAGACTGCTGTTTTTATGTCCGCTGAAAAGCATAGTTTCTGAGTATGATCACTGAAAAGCATCAATATTGAGTTTCAAAGTAATAAAACATACCGTTTGAGTTGGATTCGCAGTCTCCTGCTTCCTCCTGTTCCCTAATTGTGAACATTGTTACATATTCAAAATTCACAAAAATATACATAAAAAATACATAAAAAATTTAAACTGATATTTTATCAATTGACAAGGTTGTCAGATTTTGGAACCATTATTTGGCTACGTAAGTGGACACGGTTATTAGCCAATGCCTGTAATCATAAAATGGCCAAATGTCAACCAATTAATCAAACTAACAGATATGTATATCTGTCTATCCACTGTTTGTATCTTGACACAAAATGTTTTACAGTTACAGCAAAATTATGGTTGACTTAAAAAAAAAAAAAGCTTAATTGCGTCAGATACTTCAGTACTACCAGTACATACAAACTACCAGTAAAACCTCAAAGGGGACTTCAGTTTAGTTTCAAATCAACCATTACAGGCTCAAATACCCAGACGACTTTATGAGAACCAATTACAGTGCAAACCCACTGCTAGCACTCAGAGCGGGTTCGTACTGTGCTCTTATCAGCAGGGGGCAGTGTCTGCCCGTGTTTTGCCTCTGTTAACAACACTGCCTCATTTATCTGAGAGACGGCTGATGAATGAAACCTCATTTGCATCTTCTCGCCATCGCAGTTTAGTAATGAAAAGGCAGCGTGCCTCAGGCCTGGAGAAATAATACATTTGTTGCGAAATTACGAGAAACAAACAAGACGAGCAATTCAGGATGGAAAAACAAACACTTAGTCACCAAAAAAGCTGTTGAGAAAAACATTGTCCCGCTCTTTTGCACACCCATATGATCTAGACTGCTGTTAGAGCAGTGAATGATGTCATTATAGCATTTTACAAAGGCATTTTCTTAAAAATGTGCTTCTTGAAAACGCATGCCTCATGGATTGATTTTATGTCAGTCACAAACAACAAAATTCTGATGGAATCAGTTGCGTTTCAGGTGGTACTTTATACACAAAATAGGGATGGGACAATATGGTAACGAGTCAGTTTTATATACGATATGTGGTTCACGATTTTATATAATCTCGGTTCGATAAAGTAACACTTAGATGACAAAGTATTACAGAAAATTGGTTATTTTCTGAAAAAATGTTTGAGCAAAATACAGTTCTTTAATACACAGTATATATGCTCAAAGTTTAAATAATAAGAATTGATCAAATACCTTTCTCTGTAAGCAAAGATCACAAACAAATAATCTTTCAAAAGTAGTGGGCTACATTCAGGCTGGTCAGGCTGTCCTGAAAAAAATATGTGAAAGTGTATATTTTATATGATGTATATAATGTATATATTCTGATAATTTGTTTGTCATTATTATTATTATTATAATAATCAAAATTTAACTTTATAAATATAAAAACATTTCTAAATTATATTAATTAATATTATATCATGAAATAATAATGATATAAGCCAGGAGTGTGACTACAGTCTGCCAAGATCTGGGGCTGAGCCCATGGTCCATTTTAGACATAAGAGGTATACTGTGAATGAAGTTTTCTGAATGAGTTTCCAGCCCTGCTAAATGCTTAACCCCCTTGCAAATGCAGTTTTATTTGCTAAAAGAGTATATAATTCTTAGGACGTTTAACCATGATTAAATATCCAATAATAATAATGTATTTCTAAATGCCTGTTAAAGGTAGGTCACGCAAAAATGTAAATTCTATCATAATTTTCTCACCCTCATGTTGTTCCAAACCTATGTGACTTTCTTTCTTTCATGGAACACAAATTAATTGTTAGGAGGATATGCATGTTAGTCTCAGCCACTCTTCACTTTCATTGAATTGATTTTTTTTTAGATACAAAATAAGTAAATGGTGACTGAGGCTGTCTAACTGGTATTAGCTGGTCTCCCAGCCTGGTCAGACTGGTCTATTGGCTGGTTTTAGAGGGGGTTTGATCACTTTTCAGCTGGTCAGGCTGGGAGACCAGCTTAAACCAGCTAAAACCATCAAACCAGCTTAGGCTGGTCTAGGATGATTTTAAGGAAATACTGATGTCCATAAGTGAGACTATCCACAAGGTTGCTTGATGAAAACAGTTAAGGATAACAGTTACTCAAGGTCTCAAACAATGAATCATAAGTCATACATTTGATCTACTTCACAAAATGTTATTGTCTCTTCAATTTCACTACAAAATCTACCTACCAACATAATATTAACAAGTGTTTCTTATGATAGGAAAAAATCAATCATATAGAAATCTTTTTCTATGAATGAATGAACAAACAGAATTAAATGACTAAATGAGTACAGACAATGAAAATTCAGTTCTGTCATTTAAAACAGAGTATCACACCGTATAACTGTTGGTGTTGAGTATGATGATTTATATGATTATTATTCACAATATACATTTATTATATCAATATATATTTAGATATATTTACAATATAGATATGATAAGATATAATATATATATTGTTTTATATTATATTAATTAATATATATATATAAACCTCTGCCCTAGTACTTTATGAGAACCAGTGAGTTAAAAAGACCATTTATTTTTGAGCTGCTTGAGAGAGTAGAGTAACGTCTTGCATGAAGATTTGCAAATCGGTTAAGAACAGCGTCTTCATCAATGCTCAATAAAAAGAAATATATATTTTTTTCTGTAATCATACATGGTGAGATTAGTACACAACACATTTTCCTTAAGGTGTGCATTTAGCTCTGTTGTACCGTATCATGCGGTGCCTGCACCTGCCTACCATTTCTTGATTCCATCGCTATTTTAATGTATTGGATCCTGTTCTCACTGAGACTCCCTGCTGCCGTGATGTAAAAAACTGTCTAATATCCACCTGAAAAAAAGAATGAACAACTCATTTTAACATATTATAAAAGGAAGCAGCTGGCTAAAGGCATTGACCAGGGTGACTGGAATGGGATCAATGGTCTGCAGCTCCGGCCTGGACCAACACCGCTGCATTTTCCCGAACGTTACCGAACAGCCTCTTTTAATGGTTTTACCTCTTGGACACTGTGGTGATGGGGGTGTGGCGTTTGTGGAGAGCGAGGCAGAGAGAGTGAGTACAGTAAGGATTGACACCTGTGGGAAATCACCTCTAACAGCTGTTTGTGTTTGCAGTGAGAGTGGAGAGGGATTTAAAAAGGGTAATCCAGACCACCGGAGGGGAGGAAGAGTTGCACGGAGCAGTGTGTTTGTGTATATGGACAGTGTGTTGAAGCTGGGAAGCATTTTGGAAGTTTGTGTGGGAAATAAAAAATTATTGAATTGTTACCCGTCTCCTGCTTCCTCCTTGAGAGTTGAAAGAACTTTGTCGCAGTGGTGCCAAAACCCGGGAATGAGGAAGGATACGCTGCCATGACGTCCTCGCCGCTGGAAGAAGTCTTCAAGTCCCTCGCCAGCATCCACCAAGCACAACATGGTCCCTCATGGAGCTGCGGATGGAGCAGGAGAAGCATTTCAAGGTGCTCCTCCAGGCCCAAGTGGAAGACTGGCAGGTGTTGTGGAGTTTGCTGCCCAAGGAGGGGGCTTCAGCTGTTACCCCGGCAGCAGCAGGACCTCATGTGATGCTCGCGAAGATGACACCACAGGACGACCTGGAGGCCTTCCTGGAGCTCTTTGAGCACACGGCCAGAGCCCTGATGTGGCTGCGCTCACAGTGGGCCATCCATCTGCTACCACTGCTGTCTGGGGAAGCCCAACTTGCGGCACAAAAACTCCCGGTTGCCAACCTCCTGGAGTATTCCGATCTGAAGAAAGCCATCCTGCAACGGGTCGGTCACAGCCCGAAACAGCACCGCCAGCATTTCCACACTGACACTGAGCAAGATCGGCCGCCCATTTGCCTTCGCACAACAGCTCTGCGATGCCTGCCGGCGGTGGTTGCTGGCTGAGAAGGAGGACTACACCAATGACGTCATGCATGTGGTGCTGGATTAGTTTGTCTCCCAGCTGCCGAAGGGGATGGCAACTGGGTCCAGTGCCACCATCCGGCGTCACTGGAGGAGGTGATCCAGTTGGCTGAGGACCATATAGCGGCATATCCAGGGGACGGCGAGTCCTTTACTCTCTCTCCCTCCCCCCCCACTCCCCTTTCCCTCATCCTATTCCTGCTCCCTGGAAACGGGGAATTCCTTCCCCAAAACCGAGTCCCTGGTCCCGTGAGCCATTCGTCTCACTGGCCTTCCCTAACCCTCTCCGCTCTTCCCCACAGGCTGGTGCATCCACTGCCACGGGTGTGGGCGTGAAATCTGGTCCGGTCTGTTGGAGCTGCGGTGGTCCGGGGCATTTCCAGGACCGATGCCCCATGATGAAGGTGGAGACATTGGTCTGGGTCCTCGATGTGCCACAGGCCACCCCCAATCGAGCAGGAGCGTATCAGATACCTGTGAGTATAAGGGGGGTACATATCAAGCAGGATTCAGGTTGTAATCAAAACTCCATTCACTAAAGCTTGATTCAGTCCGAGCCTTTGGATACAAGCCGGTGGGTAAAGGTAAGGTGTGTGCACGGGGATGTTCATGATTACCCGATAGTGATGGTCATCATTCAGTTTCAGGGACAAAATCATAGTGTAGAGGCTGCGGTTAGTCCCCACCTCACCCATCCACTAATCTTGGGTACAAATTGGCCAGCATTTACTGCTTTATTGAGGGAATTTTGTGTGTAACAAAGACTCTCGGTGTGTGGTTTGTGATTCACTGGCTGGGGAGGCGGAGCCGGGGACATCTGTCAGCTCCATGTCAGAATGACGTGAGGGAGGGGGAAGTTCCGGCTTGCCCAGCCCTTAGGGGATTTCCTGCCGGGGATTTCCCTCTGGAGCAGATGCGAGATGAGACCCTTAGGCACGCCTTTGATCAAGTGAAAGTGATTGATGGTCAATGTCTCCAGCCAGACATCGCGCTCACATATCCGTATTTTTTCAGTTATCAAGGATCGGTTGTTTCGAGTGACACAGGATGCTCAGACAAAGGAAGATCTAACCCAATTGTTATTACCGGCCCATTATAATCTGATGGCGGGTCACTTAGGACATGAGAAAACACTGAACCATCAAATGGCCAATTTCTATTGGCCGGGCATTCACGGGGATGTTCGCAGATGGTGTGCGATATGATGTGAATGTCAGCTGGTGAATCCGCCGGCCACCCCAAGAGCGCCTTTGCATCCCCTTCCATTGATCGAGGTCCCCTCTGAACAAATTGGTATGGACCTCGTCGGGCCATTAGAATGGACGGCACACGGGCATCGATTTGTGTTGTTCTGGTGGACTATGCAACGCGATATCTGGAAGCAGTGCCTCAGCGCAACATTTCAGCACGTTTCCAAAATAAATCCTCACTGATCAAGACACAGACGTTGCTCAGCCACACCCCTATCACCGCAGACACTTTATTTTCCAACTTACTTAGCTAAATATCTTAAATGTAAAATATACATTGCTTAATGTTGTTAAATGTGATCATTATGTTTTCATTTTATTGACATTTTATTTACTCCTGCCATAAATATGCCTCTCCTCTCCCGGCAAACAAAAAAATTAAAATAAAATTGCACAGAAACAAATGATAAACTACATATGAGTGTGATATGACCTGTATTCATCTTACTTTTTTCATATTTAGATAATATCCCTTGAATATCTGCTCTTGACTTTAATTGCCTCCTGAGTCCTGAGCTGAGCTTGAGCCATCCGGCCATACTTCTCCTTCGCACCCCGTGCAAACTAGACTAGTTGTAGTCCTGTCTCTAGTTTCGTTTGATATGCAGCTTTAAAAAAATTCATTCATTTTTCGTGCGTCAGTGCGCTGATAAACAAGATGTCCACATGCGTGGATTTTGGGACAATATTCCCTCAAAAGTTGAAAAAACATGAATAACTTTCAACAACACATCTGTGGGTCATTTCGCTTCATTTTAATATAAATTTTGTTATATTTTATTTTGGTATCACTGTACAATACGGTTTTATTCATTAACATTAGTAAATGCATTCCTATCTTCACTGTGCATTTTCACATTGAGAATCAACAGATTCATCCATATGCTGAAAAATTTTGCTTTCAGAGGATTTATATGGAGTTAGGATGAAAATAATATTCATTTTGAACTGTTCTGAGACCAGTGCAGACAGACAGCACACTAGAGGTTAAGTCATTCACTAAATAGGGAGTAAAGGAGCATAATATATATAATATATATTATTGCTAAACCAAATTGTACTGGCAAAAACACACAAGTACAAGTGCTCAATTTCTTTTCAGGGATCCAGCAAGTCCGTCCGTCCATCCATCCATCCATCTATTGTAGTGCTAGTTAGTGAAGTATGGGAGAATAACAGAAAGGTTGTTAAACTTTTTTTTCTGTCAACTCCACTCTGTGTCCTCAAAGGCTTTGAGAAGACATGACATCCAAACCCCGGAGGCTGATGAGACCTTCAGAAATAGACTGCAGAGATCAGAGAGTGAGAAAAGCAAGATATGTGTGTCTTTGATATTGACTCGACATGTGCAAATGGCATAAATATATTATTAACCTCAGCTCCTTATTTGCTATTCAGCTAGGCTCATGTAAACAGTTAGTTAGTTTGAAATTACACAATCATATACATTTTGTAGCACAATCTGCAATGTTTTAATTACTTTTGATCCCATATCAGTGCTGGACTGCATTAAAGCTGATGTAAGTTTTCTAGTGTTAAAGTACCCATGAAGTGCTTTGACGAGTGCAGTTCCCTATCTGTCACTCACTCAACGTTGTGTCGATGCAGTGACACTAGGGGTCATTCTTGGGAGCCCCAAACACCTCTGATTTTGAAAAAAGGCCAATGGGAATTGGAGAGTGGAATTTGCATGCCACTACCCCCGGACATATGGGTATAAAAGGAGCTGGCTCGCAACCACTCATTCAGATTTTCTCTTCGGAGCCGAGCGGTTGCGTTCAGTGCACTGAATCCAATCTTGCTACTTTCACCTCAAACTGCTGGATCTTAAGGCACATTTCAGCAGCTTCTCCCCCTCTGCACCCATGGAGTGCAGAGAACGCCCCTGGGCGCTTCGACAGAACAAAAGAGTATATTCTAAAAAGAGTATATTTTCTAACTAAAAGAGTGGCACTCACGGAACATCTTTTTAAAGATGCCTTTCCCTTTGTGTATTATTCCTGGTTGCGGTCGTTATCTCTCCACTTCTTACGGCCACAGTCGCTGTCTTATGTGTCTAGGCGCTGCCCACTTGGAGACATCGTTCGTCGATGGGTCATGTCCTCATTGCGAGAACATGACTATGGCAACGTTGAGGTCGCGGCTTTCCTTCGTAAGAGGGCAAGCCACCCCAGCGGCTCCCCGCCTTGGTCCTTCTACCTACGGGTATGAGGCTGCGTCGGTTAGCACTGGGGGCGATTTTGGGACTTCAATGGGAGCACCTCCGCTGGGTAACCCCCCACAGACCTCCCATTCCTCAGCACGCTCGCTTGCCCCAATCGGGCTCTCGGATGAGACCGCCGGCTTGTCTCAGGGTGAGTTCGACCTCTTATTCGGAGCCCGGGAAGATGATGAGCTCTCAATCGCAGCATCGGAGAGTGGGTTCGTCCAGTCTGATGTGGAGGGTTCGGCCCCAAAACCCCGCACCCTGTCTGCTCGTCGCCAAGGGCATCCTTCTGCAGCAACAACACCGGCTCCGCCGCAGCCCACCCCCGCGGCCCGGCCCTGGCGTGAAGCCCACCGCAGGAAGCAGATAGCACCCGTCTCACGGCCGGCCGCCAAGAACCCGAGGAAGGCTTCGAAGCGCCCCTGAGACGGGCGACCCAGGGACGAGGAGACCCGCTACTCTGGAGCTGGTGGACAGACCACTCCATCCCCTGGTGGAGGGCCGGGAGGAGAATCTTTTGTTTCATTTTATTGTAATGTATTCTATTGTATCTGATAGTATTATTAGGGGCCAAGCACCGAAGGTGCGTTGCCCCTTTTGTATCCGTTAGTTAGGGGCCAAGCACCAAAGGTGCATAACCCCTATTGTGAAAGTATTATTATTATTATTTTTCTGCTGCTTCTTCCTCCCAATGGGAGTCTATGGTAGCCCATAGAACTGTTTGTAGGAAAATTATGAAATTTTGCACACTGATAGGGATGGTCATGAATAGTCCCCATAGCAAATTTGGGACCTCTAGGACAAACTCCATAGTGCCACCACCAGTCCAAAAATTCAATTTTCTTTTGCGTGTATCTTTTGAACTGTTTGTCATAGAAACTAAATTTTTGTCTGATTACTCTCCTCTTAATGATTCAAATGAACATTGTAACTCCTCCCATTACAGTAGCTGCCATCTTGGATAGTGATATTTACCATTTTCAAGTTTCACATCCTTCAAACTTTGTCCTATTTGTCCAAACAATGGCTCAAAATAATCTCTAGACTGAGCTGCACAGAAATGATAGTAAAGAATTTAGATTTTCGCCTTTGTTTAAAAGTTATGGCAGTGCAAAGTTAACGAGGTCAATGTAAAACTGGATTTGACGCTGTATCTCGGCAACAGTTTGTCCTGTTGAAACGAAACTTGGTATGCTTCATCAGGACAATGATCTGAGGGTACAAGCAAAGTTTGGTAACAGTGCCACCTATGGGTCAAAATATTATTTTTGCCTGTATCTTTTGAACTGTCCTAAAATTATGGGGTTGGTGTCTGTGGATTCCTTAGGTCATGCGGATTTCAGCAATAAATTTCTTTATCATATCAGCCATACTGTCCCTCTGCCACTGAATTTCATTAAAAAGTGATAAATCTTTTAAAAGCATTGTCAGATTTAAAAGAAAATTTGTATGCACCATAAACATCATGTTCTGAGGATAACTGATTAGTTTGGAGACAGTGCCACTTGTAGTTGAAAAGATAACCTACACTTGTGTGCTGACTCTATCCTAAGGAAGTCTCTTTGCCACTCAGTGGGCATGTCAACTGAGTGGATCAGTGTGTTATAGCAATGGTTTATAATTTCATGGGTCATAGATTTAAATCCCCACATTGACAAATCATGCAGTTAAAGTTTCTGCTGTTACGGAGATTTTTGCATTGTGTTTACTAAAAAGTTACTGGCCTTTTCTCCAGTCAAATTTTGATTTTGATTTTGTTGTAAAGTTACATGAATACGAAGTTGATTATAGTGATTAGGATGATTGGCAATTTGATACATGCCACCTACCTAAACTTCGTTGCAGACCAGGTACACCCCTTCATGGCAGTGGTATTTCCTGATGGCAGTGGCCTCTTTCAGCAGGATAATGTACCCTGCCACATGGCACACATTGTTTGTGAATGATTTGAGGAACACGATGAAGAGTTCAAGGTATTGCATCTGTGGGATGTGCTGGACCAACAAGTCCGATCCATGGCGGCTCCATCTCTCAACTTACAGGACTTGAAGGATCTGCTGCTAATGTCTTGGTGCCAGATACCACAGGGGTCTTGTAGAGTCCATACCTCGGTGGGTTAGTGCTGTTTTGGTGGCATGTGGAGGACCAGCATCATATTAGGCAGGTGGTCATACTGTTTTGGCTCATCTGTGTATTATTGTTGTTTATAACTGCTATTCTTCAATAGACCTATATACTCTGCAAGTTTCCGATGCAGATGCGACTCACCTAATGCTTATCTCGAGCCGTCTTCACGCAAATTCAGCACAGACGCCATACCTGCAGCCGCAAATGTCTTAAAAACAGACTGAATTACACAGATGTTTTAACAGTATAGACAAGAGGTCGAGTACATTTATTCACACAAGAATTACAGTTGCATTAAACAGTGTACCATTCACTCGAATGTTACATTTTTTTTTTTAAATGATGCTGACTGTATTAATTCTAGTGCACAGCTGACAGCATGCTGATTGAATTATTGCATGCGGTATTCCTCTGTTTGTTTGAGCTGCCCATCCAGTCCGACATGGAAACATTGGCTCAACCAATGGCAATTATTATTGAAATTTGTTTGGTGATGCTAGTTGTGCAGAAATTGCACATTTCATCTTTCAAGTATTATTTATTGATGGCCAATGTATGACCAGTAATAACTCTCTTTTCCATCATTTGATATGTATTTGAATTACTGCTGCTATGATCAATAGAAAATGTATACTAATCTCTCTTTAAAAATTAATTGCATTTACTTCCTGCTTTCTACAGTTGGTATCACGGTAACACCCTGTCTACACCAGACGCGGACAGCATGGCACGTCAAAAACAAATCGCTCCCAATCATAATCAATGATACTGTCTACACTGGATGTGTCCATTACACCTCCTTGTATTGCTGGCACACTACAGAGCTTATCCAGCCACTTTATTATCCCATCCGTTTAAAATAAAATGATTTTACTTACCAAATATCATACATGTGAATTTTATTTTTTTGCCATGAATTTAATTAATTATATATTTAAATAACTTTTGACCTTTCCAATAAAGCCAGCTCATAATGTTGCTAGTCTCTGGTCTTCTAACTTAAATAATCTTTTGTTTTTTAACCAAACGTATACACAGTTTTGGCAATAATAACATTATGTATAATAATTAAATCTTTATACCAGTGGATTTCTGTTATTCACCCATTCAACCGTTTCTGACAGTCTACTCAATCTCACTGATTGGTTCTTTTTCTCAGCAAGTCATTCAGAATGTTCATTTTGATGCTTACAGCATAGGCAGCCTCAAGTTGTGCGTTGCTTCAACGGATGTGCCCAGTGTAGACTAGTCAAGTGTAATGTAATTGCGCCTGGCAAATAGTGCTTAGTATTTTTTAATAAGGTGCAATCTATAATATGCCTTATTTGCATAAAAAGGAGGCATGTATAATGTCTTCATTTAAATATGCATGGTGCAATGTTATACCAGTGTAGACAGCACGTGGATAAACTCGAATGCAGATGGTTTACTGAATAAGACAATGTTTTTGTGCTAAAGCGACGCAGTTATTGAATTTGCAGCTCAGCAGCAAGTAAATGAGATATGAAGAGCACAACTGTATATTCAGTTGTATTTACAGTCTTTTTACTCGTCGATCAGATGGTTCTTGGCCAAAATAAGATGGAAAGTTGCTCAGCCTTTGTGCCAAATGTCTGGCTATGTGATACAAGTGTCAATATATTTGTGTTGGGCCGTCTACAGATGGAGCAGGAGTTGAAGAGACTCAGGAGGCATCTGCATCAGTCAGAGGGTGGACAAGATTTCTCCAGCAGGTGAACCTTTATCTTCTTCTGTTTATCCGCTTTTCTGTGTTCAGCCAATCACAGCACTGGATGATGCAGTGATGGACATTTTCATTTAAGAAGTATGTGTTTGTGCTGTTGGCCTGCAGATGGATGACATGCATTCACAACTCAGGACGGAGAAGGAGTGTGTAGAATTGCAGAGGGTGTTGCCTTCACTCCTATCGCAGCTGAGGAGAACAGGAGGACAGCAGGAGAGAGAAGCTCTGGGCCTTGGCCGTGGTAACATGCTCATCTTGATTAGCAGTGGGAATCTTTGGCTTTAGAATCAATCAGTTCAATTTCGATTCAGAGTAAGTTACAGTCTGATTCCACAACCATTCTAGATGCATCTCAATTTTTTAGCAACAGCCTATGGGCACAAATGTTTTTGCCACTTGCAAAAAAAGATTGGCAAAAAAGATACTACAAATATAGTGTATATAAATAGAATTTAAGAACTACAAAGTTTATTATTCAACCTGTTTTGAAATGTTATACAATACCGTGATAATTGTCCTATATACCTATAAGTATGCAATAGTAAAATATTTCTATACAAAATGTTTCACATTTACATGTTACTTTAAGGTTCTCCGATTAAACCCACAACACTTATTTCATATGAAGAAAGATCTTTGAATTTGTGTTTCATCAGCCATCTCCTTAGAAATAGAGTAAGCGGGCATGACACAGGGCTCCTCTGTGTCACTGTGTCATTAACACTGCATGTATAAACCCACAACGACAAATAACATTTGAACGGAGCACTTTGCCTTCACTAAAATCCTTGTTTATATTTTCGTGGGAGTCTGGTGCGAACCTCTGCAGACGGCGTGTGCGTCACAGGGCTTCAAGTCAAAGTTACGAAGTGGTTAATCTTCACCCACTCTTCAGGAGTATATAGTGTATATATATATATATATATATATATATATATATATATATATATATATATATATATATATATACACACTCACTGAGCACTTTATTAGGAACACCTCTACACTTACTTATGCGATTTTCTAATCAGCCAAAAATCATGCAGATATGGTTCAGGAGCTTCAGTTAATTTTCACATCAACCATCAGAACAGGGAAAAAATTTGATCTCTGTGATTTCGACCATCACATGATTGTTGGTATTACTGGCTAGTATGAGTATTTCTGTAATTGCTGATCTCCTGTGATTTCACACACTCAGAAAGGTGCCAAAAACAAAAAACATCCAGTACACGGCAGTTCTGCAGACGGAGATGCCTTGTTGATGAGAGAGGTCAACAGAGAATGGCCAGACTGATTCGAGTTGACAGAAAGGCTACGGCTACTCAGATAACCACTCTTTACAACTGTAGTGAGCAGAATAGCATCTCTGCACAACACTTTGAACTTTGATTCGGATGGGCTACAACAGCAGAATGTTCACATCAACTATCAGAATAGGAAACAATGTGATCTCAGTGATTTGGAGCATGGCACGACTGTTGGTGCCAGATGGGCTGGTTTGAGTATTTCTGTAACTGCTGATCTCCTGGGATTTTCAGCACAACAGTCTCTTGAATTTACTCCGAATGGTGCCAAAAACAAAAAACATCCAGTGAGCGGCAGTTCTGTAGAAAGAAATGCCTTGTTGATTAGAGAGGTCAACAGAGAATGGCCAGACTGGTTCGAACTGACAAAGTCTGCGGTCCACTCTGTACAATTGTGGTGAGAAGAATGCTATTCTGAGATGCGGGTTGGCGCTGTTTTGGCAGCACGAGGGGGACCTACACAATATTAGGCAGGTGCTTTTAATGTTGTGGCTGATTGTTGTATATTTATGTAAATACTGTACCCTAGTCTTGATTTAGGGGAGGTTACAGTGGTTTATAGGTTGTACACTGTTTTACTACTCTGTGTGTGTGTGTGTGTGTGTGTGTGTGTGTGTGTGTGTGATTCTTCCAGAACGGACAGAGTTGGAGAGAGAAATTGAAGACCTGTGGGTGCAGCTGGGTAGAATCGGAGCTTCCAGCGAGGTAGAAGAACTGATATGAACTTTAGAGAGAAAAGAGAGAGAGAGAGAAATCAGCTTGCTTTCCGGGTCGAGGTGTGTGGGTTTGATATTGTTTTGTGGGAGTGCTCAACAGGTTTGACTTCATCTTTGGTAAACTTTGATTCTTCAACAAGAGCAAAATGGTTTCATTAAAGTGCAGATAGAGAGGAGGTGTAAAGGGACTGCCTGTCTCACAGTCTCTGTTTGTGTCTCAGAACACAGATCACTCCATTCAGACACTACAGAGAAACCCGGGTTACAGCCTCAAGCCTCTACAAAACACTTTGCCAACATGCTAAATAAAGAAAAATACTACTTAGGATAAAAAAAGAAGTTCTTCTTGAAGAAAATAATTTATTTTAAGATGTTCCTGGTACTAGATCATGAACTTTTAGAATTACATATCTCTCTCAAATCTTCAGGGAGTGATTTGATTAAAGGATCATTTATAATTTATCACATTGTTTTCTTTGTCATTTGTTCATCACTCGGACTTTGTTTGAGTTAAAGTTCCAGTAGCACAGAGTTTTTTCAAGTTCAAGACAAGATAAGTTCAGCTTTATTGCCAAAGCATTGCAACGTTAATTCTGTACAAGTTTTGACAAATAGCGTACAATAGAATAACAAGAACTAATGTAAAACATGTAAATCCTAATAATGATAACACAAAGAACACACAAAATGGATTAGCCATTTCTGTACTGTGAATAACTGACATCTCTCTCTGTCTAGGCTCTCTCTGGAGATATGGAGCGACGTGAGCAGCAGCAGGTGAGGATGTTGGCCCAGCTGAAGGAGATCCAGTCTCGTTTGGAGGACAGCGGCTCAGAATGTGCCTGTCTGGAGGCCCAGCTGACGGAGAGCGAGAGGAAGAGAGAGGAGCTACGCTCAAAAGCGTAGGAGGCCATAAGGTAGTGGAAGGCCAAATGCAGGACACTGGATCAAGAGCTTTAGGAAGTAAAGGATGAGAGCAGAAATGACACTGATAAAGCTCTACGGGTGAGACTTCACAATCCTCAAATAGATGCAGACAGGGTCCAAAATTAACTGCTACACCTGTCAATGGCAAGTTAATTGGCTACAAATTTACCAGCCATAAATATTTCTGATGCTCATGAAATTGTATTTTGCATCAGTTCCTTTTAAATATATACAGTATGTTGTTGCTCCTAACAAAGTGGAATTAAGCTATTTTGTTGTTCCTTTATTTGCAGCTAACAGCACAAATCAGTCATTTGCAACATTATATTTGTTACAAACTCACAAAAACAGAGGTTTTTGAAATTGTGATTTTTTTTATGCAATGTTGTTGAGTTGTTCTGAGTACAAAAGTTGTTGTATTTGGCATTTGGCACTTTGGCATGTGTTTGGCAGGTGTTAATTTTTGACCCTGCACTGCAAAAAAAAAAAAAAAAAAAAGTGTCTTACTCAGAATGTTTGTCTTGTTTTTTAGTAAAATATTTACACATCCTTAAAACTAGATTAATTGATACATTTACTCGAGAATAGAGTTCGACCGATATATTGGTTTTACCGATTAATCATGTTTTTTTGGAACTATCGACTATCAAAAAAAAAAAAAAAAAAAAAGAAATGCAGAGACTTTTTTTTATTCTACCATGTATATCTGTGGCCAAAACCCTTCATCTTAAGGATTCACTGGAATTCTGTCTATCGATCAATCCATTTCAGTTTTTGGCCCGCTGTCTCCAGAATGTTTGGTTTCGGTTGCAGATGTGTGATTTGTCATTCATCCCTGTGATATTAAAGATTTAAGCCAACAGGTGGAGACAAAAGACCGTCTTATGTGTGCTATGAGTGAGTTGAACTGACATTGTCAAACTGTTTCATTCAGTATGTGAATTTCTTTAAAGTCACCCATAGTTGTCTCTAACTCCATGATCGCTCGGATTACTACTACACTATAGCTGAGAAATAGAGTTAAACTAACAGCTTCAGCATTACTGCCGAGCACAGTTGAGAATGGTGACAGATGGAGTGATCAAACACGCTCAGGCACCCAGGGACAAATTATGACTAGCAAGGGCCCCATGGCCAATTTTCTTCTAAGGCCCCCCGGACCAGCTATCTCTTAATGTTGAGATCTACGCAGTCTATGTTAATTGATTTAAGTCTCTTTTAATACCTCTTCTGTTATGTTCAGTCAGATTAATTCAAACACACAGCACGGATGTGGTAAAAAAAACTGCAAACACGTTCGCTGAACAGCCACTGTTCTTAAAGAGACAGTCCCATTTTAATGTTTGTCATACATAATGTAAACTCAATGTAACTACTACAAATTATGCATACAAAATGTATATATTTACAGGGGGCATAATAAATTATGAAATATTTTAACTTCATCAAACACTTTAATAGGATAGTTCACCCAAAAATGAAAATTCTCTTATTTACACACCCTCATGCCATCCAAGATGTGTATGACTTTCTTTCATCAGCAGAACACAAACAAAGATTTTTAGAAAAATGTCTCAGCACTGTAGATCCATACAATGCAAGTGAATGGTGACCAGAACTTTTAAGCTCCAAAAATCACATAAAGGAAACATAAAAGCAATCCATAAGACTCCAGTAGTTAAATTCATAGCCATATAAGAAGCGATAAGTGAAATAATAGGTTTGGGTGAGAAACAGCTATCTTTTCAACTCATCTGAATGATGGGGTGCATTCCATTCAGAAGTGATCATCCCTACACACTGTTTCCTTCAAAGACTTTACCTTCCATTGTGAGAGCTTTGAATGGCTGAAAGGTGTGGGGCTCAGAAATAATGGTCATTTTTTGGGAAATTTTGTTTGGAACGACCCTACAGCTTGGCTACCATTATTATTCTTCCATTGAAAAGCCCTGCAAAGGCATCATTTAAGCCTTTTCTAAGTGTCCAAAAATTCCCTAGACTACATTACATTGACAGAATGTTAAAATGAGCTACAAGTGTGTTTTGGAATGTTTGTGATTTCAAACTTCAGCTGACAAAACTTACACACAAGCCCTTTAATATGCTTTCTTCTTTCTTTCTTTCTGTAGAACACTTGAACGTGAGTGAAATACTTGTAGGATAATTCAGATAGCTCATGGAGTGGAGTTATTTCCCATCACTCCATGATCAGAGTGGATTACTTTCACACTAAAGCTGAGGAATATAATTAAACTAACAGCTGCAGCATGACTTTTCATCATTGCAAGGTAATCACAGGCTCAGTCTCTCTCTCTCTCTCTCTCTCTCTCTCTCTCTCTCTCTCTCTCTCTCATGCATATACACATCCTTGTTTCTCAAATAACTTGTTAGAATCAGCCCAATCTGTCATTACTAATTCTAAAGTGTGGTTTTCGAATTAGTAAAGTTTGGCTGCATCTTTGGTACTAGCAATGGCAGACCCTGTGCTATAAGACAGTAGTACCACATGCAAGAGCTTTTTTTTTTTTTTTTTTTGGGACAGTTTTTCCCTACTTATTTATTTACGTGTTCATTGAACTGTTGAATAAAAGCAAAATTACTTGCAATTGTGATGTATTGTCCATCAGTCAGCATGGCTCTGATTACCTGCGGCTTCGTGCCTACTGCCAAATCACAGCCATGCTGATAGCTCTTACTCGTGTGATTTTGCTTCAATAGAGCATTCTAATGGAGTCAAGCATCTGTGACCAACACTGTTTATGGACTAATTCATGAGTATTAATACAAAATGTTATAAAAAAAAGACATATGAAGCTTAGACATTACTGAACGTTTATTTATATAACTTTTATTGATTGTTGAGTTCATGTTGATTTTGACTTATAGTGTCCTTAGAGAAAAGGAAAAAGTGTTTTTTTATAAAACCGGACAATTGACAAGTGATCGCTGATTATCTACTATTGATGAGTTACTGCTCATAGTATTTATTAGCCCATATGACAATGTTTACTTTAAAGTTTCTATTGTAATACAATGTACATTATTGTAAGAGTACATGTTTTGTTTCCCTTGTCTGTTTGTGTGAGCAGGAAGCACAGACATTTCAAAACGTGGGTGGTAGTCAGTGTTTTTTTTGTTGTTGTTTTTTTTTTTTTTTTTTTGTGGTTATTATTGGGATTTTGAATGCACAATAAACAGGCATCTGGGATTTTACTCATTTTGGAGTCTTGTTATCTCTATGTCTGTGCCTGTCACAGCAAGGAAAAAAAATTGTTTAACATTCAATAAATCGATTTTAAAATCTATTGCCCGATTAATCGGTTATCGGCCTTCTAGTTATCGGTATCTCCAAAATCCACTTTCTGTTGACCTCTGCTCTGATATTAATATCTTGTGTCATTTTGCTTCTCATGTAAAAATGTTTATATATTTTTTTACTAGAAAATAAGACAAATTACTTTGTAAGAAAATATATAATTTAATTTTTTTCAGTAGCAATGGCAATAACAAGATTAATATTACTATGAATCATAGATGCTCTGTTTTGGGCTTTGGGATACAGTTTAGAGGGCACTGCTGTAACTGATTGACATGTCATGTCAACCAGGGCTGTAAGGGTACTTCATTACTATGCTGATGCATTGTTGTGGGGAATTTGTGCTTTACTTCAGTACAACTGAAACTGCATACTTGTACATTTACTCAATTAAATTTCCATGGCTAAAGTCATGCTTTTTACTCCTTATCATTTTAATTAGACCTTCAAAGTACAATGTCCATATTTTGCTGGTCATCATGACTTAGTTCACATAAAAAGGAAAATTCTGTCATCATTTACTCACCTTCATGTTGTTTGATCCCGTATGACTTTCAGTCTCCGTCGAACACAAAAGGAGATGTTAGCCTTAGTTACCATTCTCTTTCATTGTATATAAAGAGATCCTTTCCCCCCCAGTGGAATGGCATTTTTTTGCATTTATATCTGCATTATTTTGCTTTCCATGTGTAATTATTCTGCTCTGTTCTTCAGAGTAAAGAGAATGAGAGCATTCTCAGCCAGCAGGCAGAAGGTGCACGGCGGCAGCTCACCGATGCCCTTGGACGTCTCGCTCAGTGCGAGGAGGACGTACACCGCCGTGATGTGGATTTGGCCGAAGCCCGCTCACGGCTCGTTGCTTTAGAACAAGAGCTCAGAGAGGTCTATAAGAAGAGGTCCAGAAGCAGATTTCCCTGCAGACCCGTCTGAGAGAGGAGAATATTAGGCTACAACAGTGCTGGGACCTTCAGGAGCAGAGAAGAGAGGAGGAGCAGAGATATTTGCTGGATCTCCAGGGCTCAGTGAAGAAACTCAGCGCCACAAGAGCTGACCTCACCACCAGACTGGCCGAGGCGGAGAGCTCCCAGAAGGAGCTGGAAAAACGACTCAGTGTGGCCCAGGAGGAGACCTACTCTTTGGTGCGACAACTGGAACTGGAGTGGGAGGTGCATCAGAAGGAGCTGAGCCACCTCCGAACGGCCCATCGAGAAGTCAAAGCCAAACAGGATAAAGACGTTGACGACACTCTCCGATTATACCAACGTGAGCAAGAAGAACTGGAGGCTCTCGTCAGAGACCTTAAGGTTCAAATCTAACACGTGTCCTAACTAGAGGTTTGCTACCTGACCCGAGCCCGATGGGACCTGACAAACTGTTGGGTTTTTGGCTGGGTTCGGCTCAGTTTTTCAAGTATAACTTTGGGTTTGGGTTTGTAATTAATGAAAAATTAATTATTGTAATTATAATAAATATTTTTAAAAATAGGCTACATTTATTTAATATATAATTTTTTTATTTTTAACATTAAAAATGCTCTTGGTTAGGACAAAAACTCACATTTACATGAAAGAGTGCTTTAATCGCTTGTTGGTTTATTGCATTGCACCTGTATAGGACACAGGAAACCTGTCTGTTAATGATTAATGGCTTATATTTCGACACCCATCACCACATGCACATACACTCGCAATTCTAGGTTAACAACAGACCCAGAAGGGCAGGTTCTGCCCATAGCTTCAGACAGAGACATTTTTAGACATTTTTAGATGCCCTGTTTTATGCAAAGAGGTTACATTGTGGATGATGTTGGCTGTGGGCTTGAATATTTGAACCTGTTGTCTTCCTCAGGGCATCTAAAGAATAACATTAGCAGGTTTTCACCAGAGAGCAAGATTACACCTAAAGGTTCTTGAGAAATCTACATGATTTTTTTGCCCCTTGAAATCCATTAGGGTCCTTTCCTCCAAGCTAGTGAAATGCACCGTACAAAGGTGGGAAGTAGGGATGTACAAAACTACACATTTTCAAAATATTTGCATAGGATGCAATTAACACCTGGATAGAGTGCAACATAATCGGGACATGTTTTTGAACTATTTTTTAAAGTTGAACTATTTTTAAATGTACATTTCAATGTTAAAAGTTTTTTCTCGGATCACAGATTAATATTCAGATTGAACTATAAGTAACCCATTTGTAGGTTGATTTCATTTAAAAGTGCATCTTTTTGGCACTATCAAAACATTCTTCTATTTGTTTGAGCGGCCCGTCCATGGCACAGCAACATTTGCTCGACCAATGGTGAGTTTCGGACGAGACTGTTTGTTAAAACAATGAAAGATGTGGGAGTTTTCTGGAATCTGTTTAAAAACAGTGATACATTTTGCAATTTGGTGATGCTAGAGGAGCAAAAATTACATAATTCAACTGTCAAAAAACACAATGCCAACAGATGTGATATAACTGCCAAAGACATATCTGTATGTGTTCAGTAAGGTAACTTACAGATACTCAACAAATATCATAATCCTACAAAATATGTACAGTGACAGTAGGGCTGGGCGATATTAAATAAATATCTTCATGATACTTTTATACAAAAGTATTGCGATATCTGATTACATCGTCAACCCCCGAAGCAGAGGGTTTGGGGAATATTCTTGCTTTATTGGCTTTGCTTTAAAAATGTAAATCATTTATTGAAACACGAAAAACTGAAAACAAACATATTTCTAAAATCAAATTGTACTTCAAACAAAATCAAAAAGCAAATAAAATAACAAAGTGGTCAAAAAATCATATATAACCACCTTTCCATTTACCGTCACGCAAGTATCTGTCAGGTGGAAATTACTAATACAAATTACGATCTAAAGACAATTATAAATGTAAACATAATAATAATAATAATAATGATGATGATAATAATAATAATAATAGAAATATATATAGATTTTAGGTTCAAGGTGAACTTGTTTTATACACATGTATTGGCTATAAAGTGAACATGCAGAGTTTCGTTCACAATGCATGTTAAGAGCGAACTGGCGCGAACGTGGAAATAAAGCGAACTAAACTTTGAGTACCTCCTGAGATGGTCTGAGGTCATTTGCAGCATTCTTATAGAAGACACTATTCTTGCAAAACATTTTCAGACGAATGAAAGAGAAAAGAAAGAGTGAGAACTCTACATGCGCATGTTCAACGAGACATGCTCCCACTGCACGTCTCTAAACAAACAGTGCATCAAAGACGCACATCGACGGCTTTTCTTTCGTATGTTCTTCAATATATAGTTAAGAGTGTTTCTTGTGACTCCAGCCAGGTCTCCTAAGCAACCAAACTGGCCTGGTTGCTAGGGAGGGTAGAGTCACATGGGGTAACCTCCTTGTGGTCACTATAATGTGGTTCTTGATCTCTGTGGGGCGCGTGGTGAGTTGTGCGTGGATGCCGCGGAGAATAGCATGAAGCCTCCACACACACTCTGTCTCCGCGGTAACGTGCTTAACAAGCCATGTGATAATATGCGCGGATTGACGGTCTCAGATGCGGAGGTAACTGAGATTCGTCCTCCGCCACCCTGATTGAGGCGAGTCATTACGCCACCACAAGTATTTAGAGCGCATTGGGAACTGGGCATACCAAATTGGTAGAGAAAAGTGGAGAGAGAGAGAAAAAAAGAGTGTTTCTTAAAGAGCGTGTCTTTGGGTCTAACAGCATTTTTTGTTATGTGTCATTCTGTGACGTCTTACAGTTAAGGCCAAAGTATTCTTCGTGCGTCCGCGATGCTGATCGCTCCGGGCACAGTATGTGTGACACAAATTTCGTCATCAGTACAGCTGCGCGGCCTGACCATGCGCCACCCAGATTCTCTTGACCAGCGGACGCGGTCCTCGTCTGTGCATGTACTGCCCATTGACTGAACTAAAAGAGTGTCACAAAGCAGTTGTAGTGCGCATGCGTTGAAAGCGTTCTTATTCGGTCGCGGGAAGAAAAGTATACTCAGAAAGACAATGCGGCCAGCCAGGCGTGAACCGATCGGAACATAGAAAAACTAAGTATAACCGGGCCTTTAGCCCACCACAGTGGCAGGTAAATGAGAAAAATTGCCCATCATGCGTATGATATACTGTAGGCTACCCGCATTTGGCGGGTGCTTATTTCAAACCCTGTGCTGCTATTTAATATTTGTTCACTTCCAAACTCCATGGTTTTGTAATTTCTCGATAATGTCGATCATCGTCTGTCAATGAGTGTCGCAATTGGCATTGATTTGTCAGATATCGTCGATATCCGATTACATCGTCCTATCGCCCAGCCCTAAATGAAGGCGGTAGACTTCTTAACAAGGGGTACTTTGATGACTGTAGCAGCAGTGCTTTAAAGGCATGAATTAAGGGACATAACTTCTCAGCGGGGACAGTACTAGCAAAATGTTGCACTCTAAAGCACAACTAACACACACTAAAACATTCTCTGAGTTGAAAATTTTCATTTAGATTTCATTTTCATTAACAGTAATAATGTTGGACGGTTCCCCCTGGGAAGGGAAGAAAACAGTATTGTAATATTATTTGTTTGTTGATGTGTAGTCGGAGGCCGTGGCAGATAATGAAGTAAGGAGAGTTCTGCAGGTGAAGCTGGACAAGATGAAAACAGAATGTGATAAACTGACAGAGCAGCTGAGCACCAGTAAGATGAGTCATGCCCAACTGCTTCACAAACACCACACCCACAGAAAAGAGCTGGACGTTAAGGTATCACTGATCTTCTCACAGTTTTATCACGTTTATTTACTCACTCACATGTCGTTCCAAACCCTTATTACTTTTTTCAGTTTTTTTTTCAACAATTATATTCCCTCACTCCTCTGATATATCAAACAATATTATATAATATTTAGTATGAATATACCACATTTCTGACCATATACCATAGTTGATACAGATAGCACTACTATAGAAAATACATGGTAAATTTTTGTAAGGGTTGTGATATGTGGATTGAAAAGCCTGACAATTTATGTCTGTTCATGGCAAAATTTTCTCCTGTTTTCCTTGTCAATGCTGTTTAGAAATTGGGCGGGTGTTTAATTTGATTTTAAACTAGTTTATTCACATACATATTTTTTTTTTTTTATTGAGGTGTTGAAGAAATAATTCAGTGCTGAATTCCGCCATCCACTCTTCTATTCTTGCAACGCTGTTTATAATGATCCACACCATGCGGTTAAGAGCTTGAGACTGGTTTGCTTGTAAATGTTCACGCTGCTCTGTCCATTGAGCCATGCTGACAATTGATCCGGGTAGGTGCTGTTTCATTCTGCCTTTATAGCGTTTGTCGTTTAATATTTCTCATACCGAATAGAAAACGACAACGCATCAAAGAGAGCCAGCCAACCTCATGGTCGCACCAGTGTGAACTCTTACAAAAATGAGTCCACTGCCAGTAAAAATGGCAAAATGCGACCATTTAGTAGTAGCCTGGAGCCCTGGCATTTTATATCCCAATTCTTGTAAAGGCCCTTGAAAGGTTTTAGTGAGAAACAATAAAAATTTAAGTAATTTTTCAGTGAAAATTTTGCGTTTTATGTTAGAGGCTTTAGCCATTAGCCTCCTCGTTAGCGTGCCCGCCTCCCATGCCGGTTCGAATCCCGCTCTGAGCGGGTCGAGCAGGACTGGTTATATCACCATTGTTTTCTTTGCAGAACTCATGGTTTTGATGCAATTAAAGGAGCAATATGTAACACTGACCTCAAGTGTTTAAAATGTGTACTGTAATCCAAATTCAAAATATTGGAGAGAGTTGTCTCCCCTGCCCCCTCCTCCCCAGACTTGAAGCTCACGCAGGTTGCCAGGTTGAGGACACGCAACAGGAACGAGCAAACTGACAATGGCAAGCGACGAGCATCACACTGTAATTTGATCAGCTAATGTATATGTTTGCAGTGTTTTTATTGTTTGCAAATTATAAACCAGCTCATGTGGATTTTTTTATAACTCTGTCAATGTTAGCTAGATGTATTGCTGGCTTCCATGGCTGCAGCGTGCTGTGTTTGCCTCCTACCTTGTTTCAAATCTGGCAACCCGGGGTGTCGAAATAATATTGGGAAATGGGCAGTGGGCGGGATCACACAGGCCAAAACACAAACAGAAATTCCGTCCCGGAACGGACATTTCAAAGTAGAATATACTGGCTGTAGCACTGTTATCGGAGAAGCCAGTATTTCAACTTAGCATGTTTCCTAAATCTCTGATAACATATTATGATAATTTTATGCTTTTGTACAGTAAATATATTACATATTGCTCCTTTAAAATTCTAATATAAACCGAATGTTGGTAATATTTTAGTGAAAAATTCGAATTTAGTTTCTCAGCCCTGTTGACAGCCCTACTGCATTTAGTCACTTCATAAATATGAATGTGAGGCTCCAGGCCCGTCTAATCCTGCTACACAAACAAACCTGTCTATTTATGGATTTTCCAATATGCGCAGCCGTGTCATACTACAGAAATGAGGTCTCTGTGGTTTCAAGATTTGTCTGTATTGATGGTGTGTGTCAGGGATTGTGAGAATACGTTACATCATAGAACTGTCAAGACTGGAGGTTTGTAGTTCAGTGAAATGGAACAGGAATTGAAGTCTTGTTCTGACTTTTTCTAGATTAAAGGAACAGTTCACCTAAAAATGAAGATTTTGTCATCATTGAAATATAAAAATTTGATATTTGTAGTAACGTGCTAACTTGCCCATGGTTACTAGCCAAGCCCTGACCCCTTGGTCATATCATAGAAAACAGGAGTTTTCTTGCTTTTTAAAAATAAATAAAACAGTTTTATGTATTAAGTAGACCAGGGGTCAAATACCAAGGGTAATTTATCATTAAATCTTTTCCATTAAACTTTGACCCCATTTACACCTGGTATTAAAGGGATAGTTCACCCAAAAATGAAAATTCTCTCATCATTTACTCACCCTCATGCATCCTAAATGTCTTTTACTTTCTGTCTTCTGCAGAACACAAACAGAGATTTTTAGAAGAATATCTCTGCAATGTAGGTACTCACAATGCAAGTGAATGGTGACCAGACCTTTGTAGCTCCAAAAATAACATAAAGGAAACATACATGAAATCCTTAAGGCTCTCCATGTCTTCAGAAGCAATATGATAAGTGTGGGTGAGAAACAGATCAATATTTTAGTACTTTTTTACCCTAAATCTCCGCTTTCACTTTCAGATTTGAAAGTGAAACTAAACAGGCACCATATGTGACTTTCAGATGTAAAAGTGAAAGTGGAGATTTAGAGTAAACAAAATAACTTAAATTTTGAACTGTTTCTCACCCACACCTATCAGATCACTTCTGAAGATATGGATTTAACTATTGGAGTCATACTGATTACTTTTATGTTTCCTGTAGGTGATTTTTGGAGCTACAAAGGTCTGATCACCATTCACTTGCATTGTATGGACCTACAGATCTGAGATATTCTTCTAAAAATCTTCATTTGTGTTCTGCTGAAAAAGAAAAACTACTAGAATATTGCATTTTCCTTTGTGCCTTTGCCTGCCGTTGGCAACAGTGAAACTGCTTCTCTCACCTAAATGTTAAATAGTGCAAATATTGTTTTAGTATTTTTTAATCTAGATTTTTTAAATATGAAAAACAGGTTCAAAGGTTAAAGGTTGACCTTAAATTTTAAATTTCAATAAATCGATTAATCATCTTTTTTGTGTGTGAGAGTACTAGACTACAAAATTACTTGAAATGGCCATCCCTAATATGAGCTGGTTCTTTTAAATCTGCAGCGCGAAACATACAGCGTTACCTCGTGAAGAAATCATTCTTATCAGCTGGGTTCTTTTTAGTAAATGAAAAACTTACTGAACCGCAATTTATTTCATCATGTATGACTTGAAATAAACCAGCAACTTTTATTGTGTTTTGTGTTCATAAGGCTTGTGAGACTTTAATCAGTGTACTTACTGGATGGTTATTGATATAGTATAGCAATGTGTAGTTCAATGTACACAATGCGTTTTGTTGTAATCAGTGGAATTTATAAAAACAATAATTAAAATATCTTCATTAAAAAGTCTGTGTAAACACACTTTTGCAAGAATCTGTTCTATTAAAATCTGAAATGATCAATCATTATTTGGTAACATGCTGCTGAGGGCAGTAAATTCAATAAGAATTGCATTTCTTATTTCCAAATATTGTTTCTGCAAAAGTACTAAAAGAACCGTTTATGGAACTGTTAAGGAACCGGAATCGTTACATTTCTTACGATTCCTTCAAGGGAAAAATTTAAATGCTAGAAAAGTGTAATATAGGCAGTGGCGTATCCAGGACATTTTTACTGGGGTGGCCAAGATGTGGCACAGACCTAGTGTGGGGTGGTGATACCGGGAGAACCTTTATGAATGGCATTGCTTTGCTTCAACATCTACACATGTAGAATAAATGAATTCTTAAACTCATGTTAGCATTCACTGAATTGTTTGTATTCAATATCAGACTGTCGTTTTGACATTTGACAGTTTTCTATTCCTGTTCTATTTCAACCTATTACAGTTTCTGGGAATCTCTGGTTATTTTAACATAACATCCATTTTTAAATCAGTAATTGTTTAGGAAAAGCCAGTTACACATTTTTAAGAGCTATTCTCATTGTAGAGAATTAATCTGCGTATAACTTCAGGTATTGTGTATAATCATATAAAGATACAAGTACAGGTGATAACTGATTGAGGCGCAATTCAATCAATCATTCAATCAATCATTCATTCATTTATTAGCTATAACTGCACAGTCCAACAGAAATATTGTTAAATTGGGTACAAATCAGTGTGTGAAATTGGCTACGAGGGCTTATAGGTGTCTGTCTGGAAACCCCAAAATTGCAGATTGAGCTCTGTATACAGTAAAAAATAAAACTCTATTTACAGTGTCTACTCAGGTTTATTTTCCACATGTTCTGATAGCTTCAATTACTTTGAATATTACCAAATAAAATAGTCAAATCATTTGCGGCATTTAAGTGCAATTTGCCCTGCCTCTGCATATTTAAAATGTCAAATAAGGTATAAAAACTTTGAAGATTCTATTGGTCTGACTGACCAATAATACACATAAAGAGCTCATAAATAACTCAAGTAAAGATTTAAAGTACAGTCACAGCACAAACCCTTCCATTTCACACACAGGTTAGCCATATATATAACTTTAGCTATTGAACATATACATCTGTAAAACGCTTTACACACCTTTACACATTAAATCAGAAAACATGGCATTTCATATTTCATGTCAATATAAAGATAACATGCTGAATGTGGTGTAGGACTCAAGATGGCGCCGAGTATGGCTGCTGCGTTGCGAGCTCCGACACAACATAGCAATAGTTTGTTTGTTTTGTTTACAATTCTTATGTTTTTTGTCTTGGATGTTGTCTGCCTTATTGTCTACGACAGACAAACACTTTTGGACATTGGTTCAGCGATCTCACACCGTAAACCGGACTTCACATTCCTCAATGCCGACCCGCTGTTTACAAACACGCAAGCGGAGCCCTTTGTCTGGGCAGCACGGCCGCGGAAACGCAGGAGGAAAAGGGGAAACAGAGCCGGCGTTCTCATCAGAGTAAGACGCCGCGCAAATCGACCCCCGCTACCCACTATTCTACTGGCAAATGTTCAGTCTCTGGATAACAAGCTCTGCGAGCTGAAAGCGCGGATCTCTTTCCAACGAGAGACGAGGGACTGCTGCATTATCTGCCTTACGGAAACTTGGATGTCTGCGGAGATTCCAGACTCAGCCATTGAACCCACGGGGTTCTCCATGCTCCGAGCGGACAGAGCGAAAGACCTCTCAGGTAAAACTAGAGGAGGTGGTGTATGTTTTATGATCAACAAATCCTGGTGTGATCAGAGGAACGTACATTCCATCAAGTCTTTCTGTTCTCCTGATCTGGAATTTCTTATGCTTCTGTGTCGACCATTCTGGCTACCGAGGGAATTCACAGCGGTCATTATCACTGCTGTGTACATCCCCCCACAAGCCGACACAGACCGGGCACTCAAGGAACTGTATGGGAGTATAAGTGAGCAGGAAACCGCGCACCCCGAGGCCGCGTTCATTGTGACCGGGGACTTTAATAAAGCCAGTTTAAAATCAGTCGCACCAAAATATCACCAGCACATTAGTTTCAACACACGAGGGGACCGGGTTTTGGACCATTGCTACTCTCCGTTCCGGGATGGCTACAAATCCCTCCCCCGCCCACCATTTGGCAAATCGGACCACTCTTCCATTCTGCTTCTGCCCGCTTACAGCCAGAAATTGAAACAGGAAGCACCCACCCTCAGAACGATCCAGTGCTGGTCGGACCAATCAGACTCTACACTACAAGACTGTTTTGATCGCACGGACTGGGAGATGTTCCGGTCCGCCTCTGATGACGACATTGAGCTTTACGCTGATAGCGTAATGTGTTTCATCAGAACGTGTGTAGAGGAAGTGATTCCGACCAGAACTGTGCGAATCTATCCGAATCAGAAGCCGTGGATCAATAGCGATGTTCGCGCGGCACTTAATGTGCGGACCTCCGCTTTTAATTCCGGGAACGCGGAGGAGCATAAACAAGCCAGTTATGCCCTCCGAAAAACTATCAAAACAGCAAAACGCCAGTACAGGAGCAAGATTGAAGGACAGTTTAACACCACCAACTCTAGAAGCATGTGGCAGGGAATTAACATCATCACGGACTTTAAAGAGAATAAAAACTCCGCCATGAACACCGCTGCCTCTCTACCGGATGAGCTAAATACTTTTTATGCTCGTTTCGAGGGAACTAACACCGCCCTCACGGAGAGAGCTCTCACGGCCAAAGCTACAGAGGTTAGTTCACTCTCCGTCTCTGTAGCGGATGTAACCCGATCCTTCCGACGGGTGAATATCCGCAAAGCCGCGGGTCCAGACGGCATTCCGGGCCGCGTCATCAGAGCGTGCGCGAACCAGCTGGCTGGTGTTTTTATGGACATTTTCAACCTTTCCCTCTCTTTGTCTGTAGTCCCCACATGCTTTAAAACATCCACCATTGTGCCTGTTCCAAAACAATCGAAAATAACTTGTTTAAATGACTGGCGTCCTGTTGCTCTGACCCCCATCATCAGCAAATGTTTTGAGAGACTAATCAGAGATTACATCTGCTCTGTATTACCACTCAATCTTGACCCGCTGCAGTTTGCATACCGCAACAACCGTTCCACTGATGATGCCATTGCATCTACAATACACACTGCTCTCTCCCACCTGGAAAAAAAGAACACTTATGTGAGAATGTTGTTTGTAGACTACAGCTCAGCATTCAACACCATAGTGCCCTCCAAGCTAGATGAGAAACTCCGGGCTCTGGGCTTAAACAGCTCGCTGTGCAGCTGGATCCTGGACTTCCTGTCAAGCAGACGCCAGGTGGTTAGAATAGGCAGCAACATCTCCTCATCACTGACCCTCAACACTGGAGCCCCGCAGGGCTGTGTTCTCAGCCCACTACTGTATTCCCTGTACACACATGACTGTGTGGCAACACATAACTCCAATGCCATCATTAAGTTTGCTGATGACACGACGGTGGTAGGTCTGATCACTGACAATGATGAAACAGCCTACATAGAGGAGGTGCACACTCTGACACACTGGTGTCAGGAGCACAACCTCTCCCTCAACGTCAGTAAGACAAAGGAGCTTGTGGTGGACTTCAGAAGAAAAGACAGAGAACACAGTCCAATCACCATCAATGGAGCACCAGTGGAGAGAGTCAGCAGCTTCAAGTTCCTGGGTGTCCACATCACTGAGGAACTCACATGGTCCGTCCACACTGAAGTCGTTGTGAAGAAGGCTCATCAGCGCCTCTTCTTCCTGAGACGGCTGAGGAAGTTTGGAATGAACCGCCACATCCTCACACGGTTCTACACCTGCACTGTGGAGAGCATCCTGACTGGCTGTATCTCCGCCTGGTACGGCAATAGCACCGCCCACAACCGCAAAGCACTGCAAAGGGTGGTGCGAACTGCCAGACACATCATCGGAGGTGAGCTTCCCTCCCTCCAGGAAATATATACAAGGCGGTGTGTGAAAAAAGCTCGGAGGATCATCAGAGACTCCAGCCACCCGAGCCATGGGCTGTTCTCACTGCTACCATCAGGTAGGCGGTATCGCAGCATCAGGACCCGCACCAGCCGACTCCATGATAGCTATTTCTGAACTCTTGATCTCCCACGATCAAAATACATCAGCCCTGCACTTTATTACTCTTTTATCTCACACCGGACTGTCATAAATTATATTACTGTTATTATATTATGTCTCTCTTAACAACTGACTATCAACCGACAGCCTGAATGTCAATACAGTACAATACTGTACATTCTCTATATCTATATCTATATCATATATATATATATATATACATACATCTACATACATATATATATATATATATACTATATATATATATATATATACTTTTTTCATATATATTTTAATTTTTATTGAATAATGTGTATCTATATAGTATCTATATAGTAAAAAACAAAAAAAACAAAAACAGCATATTGTATACTGTACAGTGTATGTTATTATTTGTATATTGTTGAGTGTAATTATGTGTATAACAGATGTTTAAATTGTGTTGTGTTAATTTGATGTTTTAAGTTGTGTAATTATGTATAACAGATGTTTAAATTGTGTTGTGTTAATTTGATGTTTTAAGTTGAGTGTAATTATGTATAACAGATGTTTAAATTGTGTTGTGTTAATTTGATGTTTTAAGTTGAGTTTAATTATGTATAACAGATGTTTAAATTGCGTTGTGTTAATTTGATGTTATTGTAAATTGGTATATGTCTCATCACTGTCACGACTGCTATGTTGATCGGAACTGCACCCAAGAATTTCACACACCATTGCACTTGTGTACATGGCTGTGTGACAATAAAGTGATTTGACTTGATTTGATTTGATTTGTAGGGTCTAGCTTACTCTTTAACCTAGCTACTGTAACAATGAAAAAACATTTTCACATTCACATGGAAATTCGGGATAAATTAAACGTTAGATTAGATGAACATACCTCTCAAATAACAGCTTTCTTTTTGACCACAAATCGACGTCGTCAACTCATTGGAAGTTGGAGGTAGATGCTAGCTCGTGTCATCTTCGTGCTTCTGACCGACCATTATACTCTAGACCTGGAGCCCACTGCCCACGACCTGCGGCACCTGCCTGGCCACCCGCGGCCTGCCCCTCCCCCCACTGATCAAAGATCAGCTCACACAGCTTCAGTCCCACCACTACTATAATGGTCAGAAATATAAAACTGACCCTGGGTCAGTGTGGCTCTAAATCAACAAATGACCTGAGATGTCATCTTTGATTGACAGGTGTTTCTATTGGTTCTTCATTCTTGTGTTGATGAACATGATGAACTACCAATCAGGTCTGGGGTGGCCACAGGGTGACCAATGAGATTTCAGGGGTGGCCCAGGCCACCACAGGCCACCCCCTAAAATCGCCACTGAATATAGGGCCCCTTTATCTTCAGTCTCAAACTGTGACAGGCATTCCTCCTGAGCAATCAGTGAATTTACTCTGTGGCTTAAAGAGCTCCAAATCAAATCTGCTTACATAGAGAAATATATGTTAAACTGAAGCTGAGCTCTAGTAGCGCTAAGTGTTCCCACTGGATGAACGGAAGTCTTGCATCTGAGCTGTTAACTCACTCCCTGCTTGCAGGCTGTCTGTACTTGTTTTTCAAGCCGTTTTTAAGTACAGTCTTAACTCTGAGCTCGAGCTGTCATCAGCCACATTGCACCCTTTAATGTTCTTCTTCAGCCTTCGCACCTTTTTGTCTGCTACCAGCAGAAATTGTTTTTGGTAAAATGCCCCCCTCCTCCGTCATGTGTTTGTGTCAGCAGTCTGAAGCGGTACAGCAACGTTCAGATGTGCTCAATGCAAGAACTGTCAGGGGAACACAATCCACCTTCACACACATGCATTTTTTAAAAAGTGACTGAGCCCCCTCCCGTGCGTGCTCGCTCTGATGGCATACGTCGTCGCTCTAAATTTGTAGATCTGCTCATTTTTGTTTGGTAAAGTGATTCATCTGTGCAGTGGGGTTTTCCCATTGAGCTGAAGATCTTGGAAGTGTACGGGCCTCCAGTTGACGGTCATCGACTTGGGATGCATTAGAGGAAGCTGACGCTGAACGATTCTGAATATTTTGTTGTCTGAACCTCCTCAGAGACCTGCAATTTTACATAGAGTTTCTCATAAAACAGGAGTTTCTAGTTGTATGACATTCATGCATAATTTGTATAGCATACCCAGGGTTATTATAGAATGGTGAAAATGTCACTATGTTTTATTTATTTTTTATGTTTTCAGATTCACTTTAATAGGTGCATATGTAATTTTTATTTTGTTGTGGAGATTAATTAGGTAATTAATCTAGTTATGTTAGTTATGTTTATATGCTTATAATATAGCAGCCTAATATCTATAGCCCAATATTTGTAGTCTGAGTAATTTAATAAATACACAAACATATTCAGTCATTAAACACAACTATGAAGAAAACAGTCTTTTTTTTACTCACGTTAATGTGACACTTGGGACTGCCGCTCTGAAATGATGATGCCCAGAGATTGGATTGCATTCAGACGATAATGCGTGGAGCTAGCACATGGAATGCAATGTAAAGAGACCTTCTCCAAAAAAACCGATTTGTAGCACTGATGGATTATTGTGATATTACAGCTAATAATTAACATCAGAGAAATGCAGCCTCTTACTGTCGTTTACGTACACCTAGAGATATTAACACGATTTGACAATAGAAGTCACTGTTGCCCCAAACATTGCAGATTTACAGTTCTATCCTTCTAATTGGTCATTTGTACTCATGACCGAAAAGATCTCACGACCCAGCAGACAATGATCCGTGACCCAGTGGTTGAGGAACCCTGATTTAGACCAGTGGTTCTTAACTTTTTTCAAGTGTGACCCTCTTTTAAGAATGACAACATTTCTACTCATTCAGTGGGATGGTTGGGCTTTCATAGTCAATGACAGACGTTCCAGTCATGGCTTAATAGGGCTGAGTAAGAGATGCAAGCTATCTTCAAATATAAGTCTAGCTCTGTACTTGTTACTCAGGTACACCAGCACTGAAAAGCCAGCCTCACTGAGAATGGGAGAAGTTTTTTCAATGCCATGTAACTCAGTACTCGGTATTCCCTGTGCACGGATATCAAAAAATCTGCCAGTGGCTTCTCTGTGAACCTCTGCTGCTTCAGGGCCATATCTGTTGCAGTATCAACCAATGACCCCTCCAATTCATTTGGCATTCCTATCAACATTGTCTCTTCAGAAGGGTTTCTAATCCACTCTTCTATAACAGACACAGCTAGATTTTCAGGGAAATACTCATGGAATTGTATCTGCATTTCATTTACGTGTGCCCCAATAACAAGCCGCAACTCATCTTTTGACACGTTGTTCAGAAAATCGTTCAGTAATGGGAAAGCATCAAAGTTATCATTTTCCATAACGACAGTTTTCTGATCCATGCCTCAATTTTATCAGAAAGGGTGAAGAGTGACATATTTTTACCTTGAAGTCCTGTGTTCAGATCATTAAGTTAGCTGAAAATGTTAGCTAGGTAGGCTAGGAGGGCAAGCCATTTTTTATCAGAAATGTTTTAAGCTTGCAGGGAGCTTTCCTCCAAAAGAAAGAGCCTACCTCCTCTCGGAGCTCACTGAGTCAATTGAGAGCTTTTCCTCTGGAAACCCACCATACTTCGCTATGGTACAGCAGCGGCTGGTGTTCTGCCCCCATCTCTTGACAGAGAACTTTAAAAAGTCACAAGCTCATTGCGGTTGTTTTGATTGTGTTGACTGTGAACTGCTTTACGCCCCCCTCATCGTCACACTTCTCCACCACCAGATTCAGGCCAGGGAGACCTCCGGCCTGACTTACTCCCCACCTCCAGTGGTGGACTGGGAAGAGAAATCGGCCCGGGATTTTACATAGAAACTGGCCCAAATTTGTGGGGTGGGGGTGTTGGGGGGGGGGGGGGGGGTCGCTGTCCTTTTCTGCATATCGCGCTGCCCCCTTCGGCATATCGCGGCGCCATTTTGTGGCCCGTTCTGTATAACACGATGATTTATCGTGGCCCATTCGGCCCGTTTTGTGGCTGGCACAGTTCTCCCGATGGGCAGTCCGCCCCTGATCGGCCCCAAAGTGCGTCGGCCCACCGGGAAAATGCCTGGTATGCCAGATTACCAATCCAGCCCTGCCCATCTCCCTTCCTGGAGGGGAGGTGTTGCCCTTTTGGCCGTCCTTCCTCACCTCCTGGGAAACTGAGAGAGATGAGGGGAGGTAGAGTGGAGCGAGAATGAGCGAGCGGGAGAGACAGAACGAGAGAGACAGAGAGAGAAGAGAGAGAGTGAGAGAGAGAGAGAGAGAGAGAGAGAGAGAGAAAAAGTGGCTTGCTGGTCCCTGGACACGCTGTCGCCTGGTCCTCAGCCACTCTGAGGCAGCGGTTGCGACCCCCAGGTTAAGAACCACTGATTTAGACCACTTTTTTATTTATTTTTTTTTACTATTTTTAGGTTCCTAACATCATTGCTTTCCAACACACACTATGTAACACAATTTTTGTTCCTGGGTAGTAAGTGTTATTTCCTAATTGCTTATGCCTCAAAAGTATAGAAAATGGCTATTATTCCCCACAAACTTTGCTTTTGTGACCAGGACAGTGATATTTTGAAATGTACCTATTTCCAATGAGAAAACGGGTGAATTTGTGTCTTTTCATTCACATAAAGTCCGAAAAATAACAACATATGAATCCAAAATCCTTCTTTATCTGTGGTACGACGAAGACACCGGCTTTGACCTTTGCCTCAGACAGCTTAGGGAAGAAGTCTTGAAGGTACTTGAAGGCTGCCGACTCCTTATCTAGAGCTCTGACAAATTGTTTCATAAGGCCCAATTTGTGGTGGCATCAGCACCTTCCGGGGGTCCACCAGTGGCTCCCACTTGATGTTGTTCCTCCCCACAGAGAACTCGGTCCGCTGTGGCCAGTCCCGCCTGTGGTAGTGCACCTTTGTGTCCCTGCTGTCCCAAAGGCAAAGATAGCAGGAAACTTTGTAAAACCTCCTTGGAGACCCATCAGGAATGCCACCATTTTGAAGTCTCCTATGACCTCCCAGCCGTACTCATCATACTTCAAGGCATCCAGCAAGGTTTTGATGCTGTTGTAATCCTCTTTGAGGTGCACTGAGTGAGCCAGGGGAAGAGATGGATACTTGTTACCATTATGGACCAGCACGGCTTTGAATATTACTTTAGTATAAATACATGTTAATTTGGATTCATATGTTGTTTTTTTCGGACTTTATGTGAAGGAAAAGACACAAATTCGCCCGTTTTCTCATTGGAAATAGGTACATTTCAAAATATCACTGTCCTGGTCACAAAAGCAAAGTTTTTGGGGAATAATAGCCATTTTCTATACTTTTGAGGGATAAGCAATTAGGAAATAACACTTACTACCCAGGAACAAAAAAATAAATACATTTGTTACACAGTGTAATGGAGAGCGTTTTCGAAACGCACCATTGTTTGTTGGAGGAAACACATTTTCAGTGTGAATGAGAGGCATAAATGTAGGGAAAATGTATGCGTTTCCAAACGAAAACATATTGGTGTGGACATGGCCTTAGTTTTCATAACAAAGCACCAGAATGATGACATACTACACTTGATAAGAAACTGCATCACACTTCAAATAACATCACATTAGCTTCAAAGTTCAAAGTTTTATTTGTCAATGTGCAACAACACAGAACTTACTGCAGTACTTACTATCAATGAAACGTTCTATAAACGCAATATAACAGTAAATGAAAACTACTGTCACTCTGGGGAATTTAGAAATCAGCAACTCTGACTGGATCCGCTCTGATCAATGATCATTGATTTTTCAAAATATACGCTGTTCATGGTTTCAAATCAGATTAAAAATATATTGAAATTTATTTTGAGCCAGTTTTATTTTATTTTTTACAACATTTCACAGAGACTGCTATAGCATTATTACATAGATTGAGTTAACAATTAAAGGTGCTCCCAGTATTTTTTTTTTTTTTTTAATGTAACATCATTCAAACACAATAGTTTTCAGCTACCGATGCCATTGTAGAAATTCACCATTCACATTATTAATTTAATACATGAGTGAAAGTGTCAAATTACAGGATGGTTACTGAGATTAAGCCAGTAGTATTGGGCTGGTCATGTTATTCTAACATGGCCGCCCCCACAAAGGGGAACCTTTCCATGTAGAATAAAACAGCTTTTATAAGGTTACTGATATGACTGGGTCTCATGTGAGTGCTCATGATTTCATATATACAGTATGTTTCAACATTACTATTCATGTCTTCAGGAGTAAAACTATTTTAATGAGGAAAAAATTACCAAGAGCACCTTTAAAGGGATAGTTCTCCCCAAAATGAAAATGATACGGTCATTTATTATGAAGGTAAATCTGTTGCAAAACTCGTACAATAAATATTTGTACTTGTAAGATGAAATTTACACTCACAGCACAATGTGAAAACTTGTAAAATAAAAATCTGAAGTTGAATGCTGCAATCTGCACTCAGACAATAATCCAAAACCTGTGTTTTGAATTCAAAGTTGCAGACAAATAGTCACAAATGTGTAAAATGTTGTTCATATAAATACAATGACAGACACAATCTTGTATTACATATTTACTTTTGTAATTTAATGTAATTTCGCTGTACAACCACAAATCGGCACTTACAACCTCTCAAATCTGCCACTGCAGCTTCAATGAAAAAAAAAAAGATTCCTTGCTTCAGCAAATATTGCTCATTAAAATAAACAGATTTTACTGAAAACATAATGTTGTCAACTTTCCTTAATTATATGCTATATGTGTGACACAAGATATTGAGATTATGCTGTATTCATAATAATAAAGAAACTGTGCTAATTATATTGAGTGAAGCAATTTTTTAAGATTCCATGGGAAACCACGTGATGCAGAATGTGATTGAATTTTAAGCAAGCATATTTGCGTCTGGCTGCCATTTTGGATGAGGAGAGCTTGTGGTGGACAACACAAATTATTATGCCAAAAAGTTCAAAGGTAAATTACTTTAAACATAGTGTGAAATCAGTAGAGGGTTTTTTTGTTGTTGCTATCAATTTTCTGTGTATTCAAGTTTCTATTCACTTAAAGAAGTTGTTAACTTATGTTTCTTTTGCAAATCTACAATATATTAAACGTTTGTCTGCATGAGGCTAATTAGATGTGTACATTTTCACAGTCGAACAAACACAAAGGAGCCCTTGCATTTTTTCACAAGGCCTTGGAGACCCTTCATCTTCAACTGCTGCTCAAGGCCTTCACCTACAACTCCTCACTCGCATTGCAGAAACTCCGCAAACAACAGGTAATTCCAGTAAATTAATCTACACCAATTTAAAATGTTCAATGCAAACTTCAAATTGTACATCTTGAAACCAGCTAACATTTTCTGAGTGTTGGTTTATATTCAGCTTCATCAATTGCATCTACAGTTTTAGCGTTCAGTTAGTGTTTGAGACGACATGAATAAATACATCAATATCATGTGAAGCATAAATTTCAGTCTCTGTAATGAGTTTCACTGTTGTTGTTGCTGTTTGCCTTAAACGACATTGAGGTTGTCAATGACAATAATTATATTCTGTATGTGGCGCTTACACCATACTTTTCTCATGGGAAAATACTGTGCTTTCTCATTGTCGGGCAGTGGCGGAGAATTCCCGCAGGTTTTTCACTGGAGAGACCGTTCATCTGCAACTGCTGCTCAGGCGTCACTCTCACGGCAAAAACTCTGCAGGCAACAGGTAACTCCAACAAGTAAATCACTTTTCTACATGTTTCAATGCAAATGTCTCATTGAACCCATTCATCTTAAAGAGAAACCAGCTTACATTAGCTGAGTGTTGCTTTATGTTCACTTTTCAGCTTAATCAAATGACTTTAGTAGTTCTCCCAAAAATGCTATTTCTCTTGTCATTTGGCCTTCTCACCCCTTATGACTGTCTGTCTTCTGTGGAACACAAACCAAAATTTCCACTCAAGTCATATGGATTACATTGATGCTGCCTTTATGGATCTTGAAAGTTTTTAACCTCACTGACTTCCACTGTATGGACAAACACACATCATATATCCATCAAAAATCTTTGTATGTGTTCCCCTGAAGAAAGTCAAATGAGTTTGACATGGCATAAGACTGCATAAATGATGAGAGAATTATCATTTTTGGTTTGCCTCAAGGAGACACCCTGATATCAACATGTGTAAGTTGGTTTGTAAAAAAGAGTCACATTGTAAGTATAATAGTGTTGCAATATGTAGCAGGGTTTGCAGTGGTTGAAAATTGTCTCATCATGAATCTTAAATATAAACTAGCCATACATGTTGCTTATCTTGTCAGTTACAATTATACTATTTTTTTATTTATTTATTTTTTGTCTAACAGGATAGGGTCATTTAAATTATAGTCCTGGCAGGTCTACAACTATAACTGAAAGAAGAGTCTTCAGAGGTTTTCAAGGCAAAATAAAAACAAAAAACAAACAAACAAACAAAAAAAAGGTAGGAAACACATTTGGATGATATTATTCATATTTATATAGCACCATTTTAACATATCCGCTGACATTCATATAAATGTATGCATTTGGTACAGTGGTTGAATAGCTGTGTGCTTCAAATGAAAATTAATCATTTACTCACCCTCATGCCATCCCAGATGTGTATGACTTTAGAAGAATATTTCAGCTCTGTAGGTCCATACAGTGCAAATGAATATTGACCAGAACTTTGAAAGTACAAAAAGCACATAAAGGCAGCATTAAAGATATGAATACGACTCCAGTGGTTTAATCCATGCCTTCAGAAGCTAAATTATAGGTGTGGGTGAGAAACAGATCAATATTTAAGTCATTTTTAATATGAATTTTCCTCCCTGCCTAGTAGGTGGTGAAATGCACAAAGAATGTGAATCACCAAAAACAAGAGAGGACAAATATGAAAGTGAAAGTGGAGATTGATTGTAAAAAAAGACTTAAATATTGATCTGTTTCTCAACCACTCTTATCATATCACTTCTGAAGACATTGATTCAACCGCTGGAGTCATATGGATTACTTTATGCTACCTTAATGTGCTTTTTGACCACCATTCACTTGCATTGAATGTACCAACAGAGCTGAGATATTCTTCTAAAAATCTTTGTGTTCAACAGAAGAAAGTCCTACACATCTGGGATGGCATGGTGGTGAGTAAATGAGATAATTTTTATTTTGATCCCTTTAAGCATCACTTTTCTTTTTACTCTGTAATTATTGATTTTAAGGATATTTAAAGGAATAGTTCACCCAAAAATGAAAATTTGCTGATAATTTACTCACCCTCAGGCTATCCAAAACCAAGAGTTTTTTTCTTCATCAAAACAGAATTTAAGACTTTTAGGATTTCATTTCAGGGCTCCTCCTTTAAACAATGCAAGTGAATGTCCTCCATTTTTTGATGGTCCTTAAATTCTGTTTTGATGAAGAAAAAAACTCAGATACATCTTGGATGACCTGAGGGTGAGTAAATTATCAGCAAATTTTCATTTTTGGGAGAACTATTCCTTTAATTGTGCAAATAAATACAATGGAACCTGTTAATATACACTACCGTTAAAAAGTTTGGGGTCACTTTCCTGAAAAGTTTCCCATGATCTGGCATATTCTTAAATGTTTGAAATTAGTTCTGTAGATAAAAATATAATTGTGCCACCGTATTAATTTATTTCATTACAAAACTAAAATTTTATTTTAAAAAAAAGTTTTTGAAATTGATGACTTGGACCGAATAATTAAGAAAAGCTGCCAATAAGTGCCCAACATAGATGGGAACTCCTTCAATACTGTTTAAAAAGCATCCCAGGGTGATACCTCAAGAAGTTGGTTGAGAAAATGTCAAGAGTACATGTCTGCAAATTCTAGGCAAAGGGTGACTACTTTGAAGATACTAAAATATAACACAGTTTTGATTTATTTTGGATTTTTTTAGTCACAGCATAATTCCCATAGTTCCATTTCTATTATTCCATATTTTACTACATAGACTTTACTATTATTCTAAAATGTAAAAAAATAAAATAAAAAGAAATAAAAAAAATAAAGAATGAGTAAGTGACCCTAAACTTTTGAATGGTAGTGTACATTTTGACAAAGATTATTTCTATACATTTAGGAAGAGGAGCTTGACCAAGCACAGAAAGGAGCAGATGCCATCAATGCTTTGGAGTAGGAAGAGCAAAAGTTGCCTTTCAACCCACTGGATGTATTGATTGTCCTTGAAAATGAGCTGGGGACATTTATCAAAACTTGGGTCAGTGCACTGACTTTTTGGCCTACTATACGGCCTTCACATCAGCTACCCACATAAGCTGACACTTTTTCTTTCCTTTTGAGGTCCTTTGAGGTCATACAGTAAATGGTGTTGCATCTTAATGATGGCAATGTCTGGCCAAGTTGAAAAGATCTTTTGAATGAATAGTTTCATTTATAAATACAAACTGTTCCTAGTGTTTTTGTTACAGTATTAGTTCAGAGAGTTTTCTCCTACCTGCATATATTTCTGCAGTGTGCAGTCTGTTAAAATGCATTTTGAATTGCGTTTATTTAGATTTACTGATTTACTGAAGTCATTACATAGCCCACTTGTTTTTATGTTTTTCATTTATTGTCATGATTTTGTTACTATTTTTGTATTTGAGAACTTATTTTGGTTCTAGGAGAGCATGAATATCTATGTTAGATTGTACATTTGTAAACAACAATAAAAACCTTTGACATTCACCAGTTGTCTGTTATTTCTTCAGGTCATTTTATTTTAAAAGTTCTACTAATAGCACTTACAACTGAGCTAAATGAGCTTAAAATGCATAGTTGGGTAAACAGAGACTCTTAGGATTAAAAAACCTTAAATGTATTAGCTGGCGTGGCACAGTATTTTAAGTAAACATTTTTGAATGGAAGCTCATTAATTGGTCCATAGCCAGCTATGGTGTTTTAGGTAACGTTGCTTAAAATTCCTAGTGGAATTTGCCTAAAAAGTGGGATGCAAAAATGATGCACTATATTTTTAAGCAAATCCAGCACATTATGTTTTTCAGAGTTCAAATCTTCCCGCCTTGACTTTTGCATCAATTTTTGCGAAAAACCTGTAGCAAAACTCACTTGTGCACTTGTAAATCAAGATGTGAGAGAGCAGACTACCGGTGCTGGGTGGGGCCAATGAGCCTGTGACCAATCACTGGAGCTGGAACAACTGATGTCAGACCAATCAAAATGGATCATAGTACTTACTTGATGGCTATCTATTTTATATAGAATTCAGTGTAAGTTATAATGAATCTATTTTCCCTCTGCACCTAAATTAGAGATATAGAAACATGCATTTTCTGATGTTTTTAGGATTCGCTCAATTCCCTTTAGATGTCAATATGTGATTTAAATTAATGTACACATGACTGGTAATCTCAAATAAACATGATTTAAAGCAAGTCATTGCGGTCAGGCAATGATATATCTTAATAAGTTCTAAATAATATATCTTATTCTTAAGGCGTCTAGGTGTACTTTTTTAGTGCTTGATTTTAAGGATTGATCAGCATGGACGGGTTGATAAAACGTCATGGTTACCGGTGTAACCTCCGTTCCCTGATGGAGGGAACAAGACGTTGGTGTCGATGTAGTGACACTAGGGGTCACTCTTGGGAGCCCGAGACACCTCTGGTCTTTGATAAAAGGCCAATGAAAATTGGCGAGTGGTATTTGCATGCCACTCCCCCGGACATACGGGTATAAAAGGAGCTGGTATGCAACCACTCATTCAGGTTTTACGCTGAGGAGCCGATATAAGGTCCGGCCATTTCAGCTGATAGTTCAGCGTTGTGGCAGGAGGGACCAACTTCTCGTTCCCTCCCTCCACGATGCGCCTTGAGACCAGTTCTAGGGGAACACCTGCTCGTAGAAACGAGAGGTTGGTCCAAGGGCTGAAAAGACGGTGACAGACCGACGTAATGGCCACACGGTGTGTCCCGTGGTGCCATGCCCGTCTCGGGACTCGAGTCTGGAGCCAGTGCTGAAGCGGCCTCATATTCGTAAGGCGCGCCGTCAAGGAGACACCGAGAAAAGAGATGCTCTGATCTGGGAGGAGCTTGCTCTTTTCCCAGTTGACCCGAAGCCCTAGTCGGCTGAGGTGTGAGAGCACCAGGTCCCTGTGTGCGCATAACATGTCTCGAGAGTGAGCTAAGATTAGCCAGTCATTGAGATAGTCGAGAATGCGAATGCCCACCTCCCTTAACCGGGCAAGGGCAGCCTCTGCGAGCTTCGTAAAGATGCGAGGAGACAGGGACAGGCCGAAAGGGAGGACTTTGTACTGATACGCCTGACCCTCGAATGCGAACCGCAGGAAGGGTCTGTGTCGAGGAAGGATCGAGACGTGAAAGTATGCATCCTTCAGGTCTACCGCCGCAAACCAATCTTGATGCCGGACGCTCGCTAGAATGCGTCTCTGCGTCAGCATCTTGAACGGGAGTCTGTGTAAAGCCCGGTTCAGTACATGCAGGTCCAAGATTGGCCGCAACCCACCGCCTTTTTTTGGTACGATGAAGTAGGGGCTGTAAAACCCTTTCTTCATCTCGGCTGGAGGGACAGGTTCTATTGCGTCCTTCCATAGGAGGGTAGAGATCTCCGCGCAAGGTAGCAGCGTTTTCGTCTTTCACCAAGGTGAAGTGGACACCGCTGAACCTGGGCGGATGCCCGGCGAAGTGAATCGCGCAGCCGAGTCGGACGGTCCGGATCAGCCCTCGTGACGGATTGGAAAGCACAAGCCATGCGTCCAAGTTCCGCGCAAGGGGGACCAAAGGGACAACACCATCGGATGTACTGGCAGGTGGGGCCTCACGGAGGGTCGGAGCTCGAGGTGCCACACCACGTCGTGGCTGTGCTGAGTCTAAGGACATCAAAGCACTTACCTGGCTCCTTGTGACCACCCCCGAAACAGCCTGGGATGGGGGAGGAAGAGGCCTGTCCTCGTGACCCGTGGAGACTGTCACATCGGGGGTGGATTTGTGCCACAGCTGGGCGCTCAGGGGCGGGAGACCGCCGCTGGAGCGCCAACCTGCCAAATGGAGTGGTGGACGGTGGTCGTGATGACAGCTGTACACATTGGATACGTGACCCAGGGAACAAGGAAACCGCTCTTGCTGAGCTCTTGAGTACTGCAGCCACTTGGGCATGCAGCGCAATTAAATGCAAAAGGTAACAAAAAGATGAGGTTCTGCTTACCAGCTCCAGAGCAGCGGGTTTTGTTGTCCCTGGGTCGCCTGTCTCAAGGGCGCTTTGAAGCCTTTCACGGGTTCTGGGCGGCCGCGAGACGGGTGGCGTCTGCTTCCTGTGGTGGGCTCCACGCCGGGGCCAGGCCGAAGGGGCGGGCTGCGGCGGAGCCGGTGCAGTCACTGCAGGGGGACGCCCTTGGCGATGAGTAGACGGGGTGCGAGATCTTGAGCCGCGCCGGGGCAGGATATGCTGGCTAGCATCCATCTACTGCTCTACCATCGAGAACTGCTGGGCAAAGTCCTCGACGGTGTCGCTGAATAGGCCCGCCTGAGAAATGGGGGCAGCAAGGAATCGTGTCTTGTCGACCTCACCCATCTAGACCAGGTTGAGCCAAAGGTGGCGCTCCTGGACCACTAGTGTGGCCATCGTCCCCCGAGAGACCGCGCCGTGACCTCCATCTCTCGGAGAGCGAGGTCGGTCACCAAGCGCAGTTCCTGCATCAATCCCGGGGCGGAACTACCCTCGTGCAGTTCCTTTAGCGCCTTGGCGGACTTGCAGGAGAGCCGTGGCGTGCAGGGCGGAGGCGGCTTGTCCAGCGGCACCGTAGGCCTTGGCCGTCAGAGATGACGTAAACCTACAGGCCTTGGATGGGGGCTTTGGGCACCCACGCCAGGTGGCGGCACTTTGCGGGCATAGGTGCACTGCGAGCGCCTTATCCACTGGGGGATTGCCGAATAGCCCTTGGCTGCCCCACCATCGAGGGTAGTGAGGGCGGGGAAGCTGAAAAGATCAGGACCGGGCAGTAAAAAGTGCCTCCTGTGACCTTGTCAGCTCTTCATGCACTTCCGGGAAGAAAGGAACGGGGGCGGGTCGTGGCTTTGAGCGGCACCGCGAGCCCAGGAACCAATCACCGAGCCGCAAGGGTTCAGGGAAGAGCAGTGAAATCCATTCTAACCGACGCTCGCGGCTGCCCGGGAAAGCATGTCGTCATCTCCCCGTCAGCCTGTGACTGGGCGATCGACCCCGAAGGGAGGAGCCCAGCTGAGGCTTCCGACTGGACGAGCCCGCTCTCCGATGCTGCGCTCGAGAGCTCATCACTTTCGCGGGCTCCGAATAAGAGGTTGAACTTGCCGTGAGACGAGCCGGCGGACTCACCCGGAAGCCCGATCGGGGCAGACGAGTGTGCTGGGGAATGGGAGGTCCGCGGGGGGATACCCGGCGGAGGCAGTCCCATTGGGGTCCCCAAATCGCCTCCAGTGCTAGCCGCGCTGGCCTCAAACCCGTGAATAAAATGACCGAGGCGGGAGCCTCTGGGGTGGCTCGCTTTCTTATGAAGGCGAGCCGCGACTGCAACGTTGCCATGGACATATTCTCGCAATGAGAACATGACCATCCACGAACACTGTCGCCGCGTGAGCAGTGCCCAGACACGAAAGACAGTGATTGTGACCGTTAGAAGGCAAGAGATAACGAGCACAACCAGGAATAACACACAATCGGAAAAGCATCTTTAAAAAGACGCGTCTTTAAAAAGACGTTCCGTATGTGTGCTCTTTTAGAGAAATATATACTCTTTTAGAGGGGAAAAATGCTCTTTCAGAAAATATACTCTCTAGTTTTTCTGCCGAAGCGCCCAGGGGCGTTCTCTGCAGTGCACCAGTGCAGAGGAGGGAGAAGCCGCTGAAATGCGCCGTCAGATCTAGCAGAGGTGAATGAACAGTAGTATTCAGCTCAATGAGCATGACCGTTCAGCTCCGAAGAGAAAATCTGAATGAGTGGTTGCATACCAGCTCCTTTTATACCCGTATGTCCGGGGGAGTGGCATGCAAATACCACTCACCAATTTTCATTGGCCTTTTATCAAAGACCAGAGGTGTCTCGGGCTCCCAAGAGTGACCCCTAGTGTCACTACATCGACACCAATGTCGAGTGAGTGACAGATAGGGAACAGTTTAAACAGACCTTTACCTAGAACTAAAAAAATGAATTACTGTCATGTAAAAGAGTATTATTCTGAATGGATAAATATACATACTGAGTCTCATTTCAAACAAGAATGCACACTGTGCACAATATTATCTTTATTTCACAAGTGGGTTTCTTACAGTCATTACAGTAGCATTGCAATTCATCTAAGCAAGTACTGTATGACTTATTTACATTTAACATTTGCTTGCAAATTTGCAACAATGCAATATCCGTTACAACACCGAAATAGAAATATAAAGGAAATTACCAACTGAAGTAATAATAATGAAATAATAAAGGCATGGTTTTTAATCTTCTATAGACAGTCAGCAAGCATGATTAATATTGTTACCCATTCATGTGAAAATGAGGAGAATTTTTTGGAAAGAATAACACTCAAGTTGTTGTGTGTTTTACACTTAAAAAAGCTCAAACATGTTTCCGTCCAAGCACTTAATAAAATATTTAAATTATACAGAAGATGAATAAACATCAGAAAATTAATGAAATATAGCTTAACGCTACACTCTGACCAAGTTAAGGATTTGCCAGCTATCATGTCTCTGGTGTTATAAATAATTAATCGTATTTTAACTGTTGGAACAATTCTCTGGTCATAACTGAGATTTTCTTATTTCACTTTTATACCTATTGACACCAAACCTCTATTTCATGTTTTCATTTAAATATGGAACTTGTGGCATATGACAGCTGGCTGGACTGTCGTATCCCCTGTAGTTTACTGAATGCAAACATCCTGCAAAAACATTTCTTCAGAGAATTCTCTCATTGCCATCCTTAGACATTACATGTGCGGTCTGTTGGCGCAGAATTCTGCGTTGATCAACGTGATCAGATCGTCTTATTTGATTTATTGCATGATAAATTCACTCTTAATCATTTAATTGTCAAGTTATTTAACTTATCCTATCACTGCATCAGCCAGCATTTGTCACCACTGGACTTGTTTTGCTTACAAAAACGGCACTGACGCTGTTGCGTGACATCATTGCGTTCTAAGATGATCCGTTTTGATTGGTCCGGCATCAGTTGTTACAGCTCTTGTGATTGGTCAAGACTTCATTAGCCCCGCCCCGCTTAGCACCTGTTGGGCCTCATGTATTCAGATAGAAGACAAAGGCAGGCCTAACACAGTCATAAAACCTAACTCAGTCCCCCACATACCAGGTCATAAATCTTACTGATAAAAACGTGCCAAAATCAAACAAAGGGAGTCCAAAACAGATTACAAATCCCATGAAGCCTTGCTCACTAAAGGATCGAACTCTCAACTCCTATTGGATGAGGCACACGACAGAACGCACCTCAACCATGACATCATCAGGATTAGAAATACCTCTGAAATGCTTCCGGGATTTGCTTCCAGCAACTTTGCTCGCTGTGTGTAGACGCAGCTCATCGCTGCTCTCAGGTGCAGCCTCGTGGCACAAGGAAGTAACGTCCGACTTGAAACTGTGGCCATAAAATCTCCATCTCGCTGGACAAGTTGAGATTACTCTGTGCTCCACCAAACACTCTAACAGATCCGAAGGAGACCGCCGAGCAATCCGCATCTTCATCCATTTGCCTGCAGAAGTGAAGAGATAAAAGATTTCTCTTCCATCTTCAATCAAGTCAACGTCGCTGATTTCTCCTCCAGCCTGCCGAGAATCAGCAGCCGTACCGCCCACCAACAGAGCGAGGAAACAGCCTCCCATCATCACCCGAGCCTCGAGGAAACGAGTCGGAGTCAAACGACGGATGAACACACATTCTAGCTGCATCCTCATGCGATTCAAGTAAGAGGTTTACATCTGGGCAGAGATAGAATATTATAGTGTGTTATTCTTGTGTATCAAGGTTATTGCTTGTACAGTTTACGGACCGCCATGTCCGCTCATTATTAACACTCAGGGTATTAATTATCACGAATTTGATTTGCTGTATTGTGGTCCAACCATTTTGGACTGTTGTGCATTTCCGCCATCGCGGGTGAGACCGGCAAACTGAGTTTATCCATTAAAGAATCAAAGAACGTGGGACAGTTTGCGAGCCGACCACCGTGTCTCTGAGTGATAAACTAACAGCTGCTTTCTCTCCCACGATCGCGAAATCGGCTTTGGGGCCATCACTTAATTCTCTCTCTCTCTCGTACTAACCACACACACACACACGCGACCCCTCACAAACATTCTGGCACACATTTTTGGCTAGTAGATAGCTTCGTGATAAAGCTCAGCTTTGCCCCTAAGCTACCATTTACTGGTTTCTCTCCGCCCACTTTCACGGCCATATTCCCTGGCCGGAAATCTCGCGTGACATACTCTCCATGAGAGTCACGTCCGCCATTTTGTGCGCGTCCCTCCTTACACACACACTCTCACACACACACACCTTATGTGTTATAGGATTATTTTAGTTTCCATATCTAATCATATCACTGTTTAGTTTGTAGTTGTAAGTCGGAAGTTTATTGACTGCATTGTATTAATTATTAATTGATATTACTGCATAAATAAACTTTGTTATATTGCAAAGAGAAGTGTTTTGGTTTGTTTTGCATACACCTGTGTCATGCTGACGGGATGTCAGTGCTCGGATTCAAGCCTTCATTCATTGTTTTTTCCCCCGAAAATCGATAGTCTTCGGATGTCGATTTTCCTAAGAAAACGATCTAATATTGAGACTGTTATACTATCTGGTTATTAGTCCCTGATTCCAGGGTGGTGCCCCGTCAGTGTTAATCCTTATTAATATTCTATTGATTTTTGATAATTGATAATTATCTTTGATGATTGTTGAATTTGAATGATCAATAAGCTAGTGTTAATTTTAATTAATGTTTCATCATTGTTAACAATTAACGATTATCTTTGATAATTGTTGATTTAAAGGATTAGAAAAAGCTAACATTGATTCTCATCAATGTTCTATTGATTTTAATAATTAATAATTGTCTTTGATAATTATTAATTATTGCTAATAACCAAACCCGCTCCTAAACGTAGCGCACTACATTTACTGGAGCCCCATATGAGGTTTTAATGAGTTAGATTCAATTAATTAATTTAAATATGAATTTATAACTAAAGAAATAATTATTAATTATTTCGGATAGTAACACTAATCTAAACAACCAGTAAAGCCCTACACACCTGTAGTCTGCTCTCTCACATCTTGATTTACAAGTGCACAAGTGAGTTTTGCTACAGGTTTTTTTGCAAAAGTTGTTGCATAAGTCAAGGTGGGAAGATCTGAAGTTGCAGTGGCAGATTTGAGAGGTTGTAAGTGCCGATTTGTGGTTGTACCTTGAAAGTAAATATGTAATACAAGTTTGTGTCTGTTGTTTTATTTATATGAACATCATTTTACACATTTGTGACTATCTGTCTGCAACTTTGAATTTAAAACAAATTCAAAAAGGTTTTGGATTATTGTCTGATTGCAGCATTCAACTTCAGATTTTTATTTTACAAGTTTTCACATCGGAGCTGTGAGTATAAATTTCAACGTACAAGTACGAATGTTTATTGCACAAGTTCTCAAATTCTGTTTTGCAACAGATTTACCTTCATAATTTATTCACCATCATGTTATTTTAAACTCATATGACTTTTGTTCCTCCATGGAACACAGAAGGATATGTTAGGCATTATGATGGACTCACTATTCACTTTTATTGCATCTTTTTTTCCATCAAATTGAATGGTGACTGAGGCTGTCATTGTGCCTAACATCAAAAATTTGAACAGGTGTGAAACAATGTGTAAATGGTGACAGAATAAAATGTTTGGGTGAACTATCCCTTTAACAAGCATTTCGTTGCACACATAGGTAAGCGTCTGATCACTAGGCTGACCTGCTCAAGGACATGAACAAAAGCAGGCCATACTCCAAGGTTGTAATAATTTTCATAGCAGGGCCTGTTTGGATGCAATTTGTAACACCTAAAAAGCAGTTGCAAGCATACAATCACATCTTGCAGAGGGGAGATGGCTCTGTGGCGCAACCGACAGGCTGCGTTCTATCAGGTGATGCACTCGGCCAATGCCCAGATGCAAAATTATCAAGATGGATGCGTCCCACACAGGTTGGGGAGCCCTGTGCTACAGTCATCCAGCCTTCGCCACCTGGACAGGTGGGCCAGCGGCGTGGCGCATAAATCAACTAGAACTGCTTGCAGTCCTCTAAGCTCTCAGAGTTTTTTAATCAGTCATGCAGGGATTTCATGTTCTGATCTAGACAGACAACAATGTAGTTGTGTTATATACAGTATAAACAGCTAGATGGGAGTGCAGTCACACCTGAGGTTCAATCTTGCATGCCAACTGGTGCGAGAGAGAGGCATCTCCTGTCAGTATGTGCAATGCAAGTCCATGATCACCTTAAATGTGGTGCAGATTTTTCTCGTGTCAGGGAGTCAAACCAGGGGAATG